>NC_090320.1:155578072-155919405 GCF_040869045.1 Eurosta solidaginis | reverse complement strand
AATAAAAATAAAAGAAAAAGACACAGTAAAATTAAACTAATTCTTCAAGAGAAAGCATAAACTACAATAAATCAAAATGAGATAGACTAAAATAAGAAAAACAAACAAATAAAATAAAATAAAGTATAATAAAATAAACTATAATAGAATAGGATACAACGAAATAAGCTAAATTACAGTAATTGTTTTTTTTAACTTCCGCCCCCATACTTAATTATATATATGGCCTTCCGCTAACTTTGGAACTAAAATTTCTTCTTGAAAAGAACATGAGATTAGCCTAATCTTGAATTTTTTTTTGCTTGGGGTTTCCCTTATATTCGTTTGAATAAGCCTTAGTTTAGGGTTAGTATTATAACCTATATTAGCCATAAGTACGGAATAAGTCTTTATTAAAATGAATTGTCAATAAAATTGTAATTAAAATGGGAATGCTGGCGTCGCCATCTATTTAGAAGGCACGTAGGGTTACCAGGTAAGGGGCCACCGAAAATTAGGTGCGTCGGTGGTCATGGATTTTGAGGGTGGGACATGCACCGGGCGTCGCAACAACACCCGCGGCGCCCCGAAGTTATATTCGGCCCTTTTTGTTTATTTGCCCTTTTCAGCTTTTTTTTAAATTTTATTTTCAGCGTTTTTTTTTTGATTTTAAAATTTTATCAGTTAGTAACCGGTCATTTCCGGTTCGGTTAGCTTTGTCTCTTTTGCGTTAGATTTTTTTTTGAGTTTCTTCTTTTTGAATTTGAATTTAAAGTTTTGAATGTTAACGGTCTGTCCGTGGCCTCCGGTTCGACCGGATGTCGTTTTAATTTGAATTATAAGCGTTTTGAGTCGGTCTCTGCGCTTCTGTCAGTTTTTTTTTTTGAATCTGACAGCTGAGTTTATTGATAGGCATGATAGGAATTTTTTTTCTGTTTATGGCGCAGGAACAGTAAGGTTGGCAAGGACCCGCCTCAGCCGACAATGACTAGCCACTGTGCACCACCACATCATGCCGACCGCCTTCCTTACTGCTTCCATCGAAAATGCGAAACCATAACAGATGGCGCCCAACGTGGCACCTGAGGCGCTGGTCTCAGTGGTCAGTTCGGGCAACGTGTGAAGTTGACCATTCCACCACTCCGAGGTGGGCAGCCACAGAAGCAGCCACCTGCGTTGCGGTGGAATGGTTGACGGATCAGGTTGTCCGGACTGGCCATTGGGGGCAGTAGTCGAAGGCGTCACGAGACTTCACGTCAAGTTATCCGGACTTTGTATTCACCCGGTGAGGCAGTGCTGCACGCACTTTATTTTTTTTGTAAAAGGGGTTTTTTTTTGTAACCGGAAGTTGTCCGTTAGCCGGCTTTGGTACATATATGTCCGCTAACTGGGTTTTGAATTTTTTTTGCTTAAAGTTAATAGTTTTTTTTTTATTTTCTTTGCCGAATTTGTGTTGTTAGTTTGAGTGCGTGTATGCATGCGGTGAAAGAACACCAGCTCATCCCACGTCCCAGGTGGTAGTTTAGAATACCACCTGGACTTCGAAACCGCTCCACCCATTGCGGCGGAGGCAGGAGGGGTGTCCAGCGAGAATGGACGGGAGGCCTCAACACCCCCAACCAGTCCCAGGGGCGAGCCCCTGGAGACTGCCCCTGCGTTGCGGCTGGGCGTGTTGAGACCAACCCGTGTGTGCCTGGAGTGACCCTAGTGGCCCCAACCAGTCTCGGAGGGGCCTTAATACCCCCTCGCATTGCGGTTGGGAGCACTAGGGACAAGTATGAATGGATTTGTGTTGTTTTTTTTTTGAGTAAAATTTTTTTTTGCCTGTAGCCCGAGTGCCTTCGGGAAGGGGATGCCAGCATTTCCATTGATTACATAAAACATATATATAACTAATAATTTTTTTTGCAGCTTAATTTTTATTTTTTTTTGTACGGCTATCTATTAAGTAATTATTATTTGCGAGTTTTTTTGTATTTCCTCGCGCACCTGTAGCTATATATATCATCAATCATCGCTAGGTATACTAGGTGAAGGGGGTGGACTTTAACTTTTTTTTCTCCCTCCGATCCCTAACTGCCTTACGCAGCAAAAGTTTTTTTTTCTCTCCAAAACTACGACAAAACTAGTTACCTTTTTTTTTATTTTTTTTTCACCGGACTATGTCGCGCGAGCAGTCGTACGGCCAGCCGGGCCGAAATACCCCGTTTGGGAGTGCGGGAAGCTTTCGGGGGAGCCAGAACCGGGTCGGTAATAATAAGGGGGCTTTTCCCAAGGCCAGGCGTCCCTTGGTGGTGCACACCCCAGTAGGTAGACCATATGGAGATCCCGCGGGAACGAATATGGGCTCGGACCTGAATGACCCTCGCGACAAACTGGACAGACCTGGAAGCACCAGTAATCCGAATGCGCCCCTATTAAGCGCGCATGATATCTCGGGACTAATGACCAATGTATCGACCTACGCTCCAGATGGAGCTGGTGCTTTACCACCTAATTATGGAATGGGAAATATAAGAGAAGCTGCAAGTGACCGGACGAATACTCCAGGGATCCAGAACGAAGCTACTCGTAGAGGCTCGTGGGTGGACGTGCTACACCAACTGTTCCAGGCTTCGCAGGAGGAAATGCGGAGAGAGATGGTTTCAATCAGAAACAATATGGACCAGCTCAACGCCGCCCTCGAATCTGCGCAGCAATCAGCGAATCAGAACCGGAACGCAAATCGGATGGACCGTAACCCGCTCCGAACAGTAGTACCACCAATGTACCCTGCACCGAGCAGCATAGTAGTGAAACCACAGGAGTGGAAAATCGCGTTCGACGGCACTGGGAGCGTAGCCGATTTCCTTTTTAAACTGAACACCTTGTGTGAGCACACACAATGCACGGACGAACAAATCATGGCTAGTTTCCACCTGTTTCTTTCCGGGCGGGCCGAAGAATGGTACTGGCTGTTCACAAAACAAAACCCTAATGCGACATATGCCTTTTTATGCTACTCATTGAAAAGAGAGTTTGGCACTTTGAAAACTGACCACGATATCATGATGGAGATCTCCTTGCGGAAGCAAAAAGCAAGTGAGTGCTATGACGTGTTCCACACGGACATAATTTCCTTGAACACGCGCTTAAGAGAACCCATGTCGGAGCTTCTACTGATTGACATAATAAAAAGAAACGTCAACAGTAGCCTTAAGCTGATGCTTTTTAACGCAGATGTAAGAACCCTTCATGATCTACGCGATGTAGCACGCAGAGGTGAACAAGTGCTGAAAGAAAGCAAGCTATTGGGAGCCACTTACCCATGACGGCATGTAAACGAAGCACACGTGACAGCCCCGGACATAAGGATGGAAGGCGAGGACGGCGAAATGGATCCACAGATAGAGGCGCTGGAATATCGACGCAACAGGAGGCCAGACTATTCGGGAATCCAATGCTGGAATTGCCAGGCAATGGGCCACTCATACATATACTGCGAAGAACCCATTAAAAATCCTTTTTGTTTTAAATGTGGGTATAAGGGTGTATTTACTCCTAAATGCCCTAGGGACCATCGCAGGCAGGGAAACCAGTACCCGAGCGAGAAGGCGGGGGAACCTCGTTCGGCTTCATAGCTCCCACATCAGCCAGTGCTCAAGGCGTCGTCCCGTGCACTGAACCAGAGGGTGAATCTCTGCATGGAGGTGGTGAGCTTCCGAGGTGCAGTAGTACCCTGGCAGAAGAACCCTCAAATGTGATAATAACTTACCCTGACAGTACGGACAATTCGAATAGTTCTGAATCCGAGAGTCAAACGTCCTCATCCGCGATGGGCGAACCGACCAGAATTCTGCAACGCCAGCATAGGGATGTTGCTTGCCAAACGCAATTTCCACCAAACCTAGAAGAAAGGGAACATAGGTATGAACCAATAAGACATACCATTTTCGAACAATACCCGGTATCGGACAATATTGTGAAGTGTAGGAAGAGATGCCACAGAAGAGTACAGGAGCGAAGACTGCTGCAAGCCACCACGTTAACGCTTACAGAGGATGAAAGGCCTCTCGTAAAGGCTAAAATTAAAGATAGTTTTCTTGTAGGGCTGTTGGACTCGGGAGCCAACGTCTCCATCTTAGGGAAAAATGGATTAGAACTCCTAGAGGATAACGGCTTCGAATATCAGCCCTTACATGCGTTCGTATATACCGCGGGCGGCAACAAGCAAAAAATTTTAAGCTCAGTATCCCTACCAGTCACCTTCAAATATATCACAAAGGTTATTCGTTTTTACCTTGTTCCCTCATTGCTTCAAGAAGCGTATTTCGGGGTAGATTTTTGGAGAGCATTTGCATTAGCTCCCGAAATATTCCCAAGCGTAGAGTGCGTAGAGATTAGACTTGAAAAGGAAGAGGAACTTAACCTCCATGAATTGTCACAAGACCGGAAATTAGAATTGCAAAAGGTCATCGAGACGTTTCCTTCGTACGAGAAGTTAGGCCTAGGGCAAATTAAATTAGTGGAGCATCACATTGACACCGGTGATGCCGTTCCCATAAAAAGCAAACATTTCCCTCTTTCGCCACCGAGGCAAGCCGAAGCTTTTAGCGAACTAGACAGGTTACTCGAATTAGGAGTTATAGAAGAATGAAACTCCCCGTGGTGTAGTCCTGTAGTACTGGTCCGGAAACCAGGTAAAGTTAGGCTGTGCATAGATTCTAGGAAGATCAACGCAGTGACTAAGAAAGACTCGTACCCCCTGCCTCATATCAACGGCTTATTGAGCAGATTGAAGGATACGCATTTTATTAGTGGCATTGATCTGAAGGACGCGTTCTTCCAGATCAAATTGACAGAGTCCTCCAAGGAAAAAACAGCATTCGCAGTCCCGGGGAGGCCTCTGTACCACTTCAAAGTAATGCCATTTGGTCTGTGCAATGGACCGCAGACTATGAGTAGGTTGATGGACAAGGCAATCCCTTCGCGTCTGCGAGAGAACGTCTTTGTCTACCTGGACGACCTGATGCTATGCAGCACTAATTTTGAAGACCACCTGAAATTGCTAGCGGAAGTGGCCCAATATTTGAGAGACGCAGGGCTGACAATAAACGTGAAAAAAAAGTAAATTTTGTTAGAAGGAAATACGCTACTTAGGGTACTTGATAGGCAGCGGGTGTCTGAAAGTGGATCCGGGAAAAATAGAAGCAATGCAAGACTTCCCGATCCCTAAATCCCCTCGGCAAGTGCGTAGGTTTGTGGGCATGGCGAATTGGTACAGGGCGGTTATTACCAATTTTGCTGACTTGGCAGGTCCCTTGACCGACTGTCTCCGCAAGTCAGCAGGCCCGTTCAAGCTTACCCCTGAAGCTATAGAGGCCTTCGAAAAACTAAAAGTAGCCTTGAGTTCCGCTCCTGGCTTGGCCCAACCCGACTTTTCCAAGGAATTCGTAATACAATGCGACGCTTCCAAAATAGGTGTTGGCGGAGTGTTATTCCAGGTCGATGATGAGGGCGCTGAGCATCCAATCGCGTTCGTGTCGAAAAAGCTAAATAATGCTCAGCGCAATTACACGGTAACAGAGCTGGAATGTCTCGCCGCCATAATCAGCGTGAAACGCTTCCGACCCTATGTTGAGGGATTACCGTTTCGTATTATCACGGACCACTCCAGTCTCAAGTGGTTAATGACACAAAATGACTTGAGCGGGAGGTTGGCGAGGTGGTCGCTCTTACTGCAAAGATACGACTTTAAAATGGAACATCGTAAGGGCACCCTGAATGTAGTACCAGATGCGCTGTCGCGGTTTGATGCCGATGAGTTGTCTTTCACTACCACACCCGGGGAAATAGATTTAGTCTCTCCCGAATTTAGCAGCAACGAATATTTAGACTTGATTCGGACCGTCACCGAAAATGAGGAATCGCTTCCGGATTTACGAGTGGTGGACGGGGTAATTTTCAAACGAGTTAAGTTTCGTAAGGGAGTGGAAGGGGAAGAAGACTCGCTGTGGCGATTATGGTTGCCGAAAGGGTTGACTCAGGAAGCAGTGAGACTAGCACATGACGCTAACCGGAGTTACCATGGCGGGTGGCAGAAAACCTTAGAACGTGTTAGGCAGAAGTACTTCTGGCCGCAGCAGGCTAAGGACGTCAGGGACTACGTCCAGCGTTGTGACACCTGCAAAGCTGTAAAACCCACTAATCAGCAGTCGAGACCGCCTATAGAGAATACCTTTGCATCCGAGAGGCCATTTCAGCGATTATATTGCGATTTCCTAGGGCCTTATCCGAGATCTAAGCGGCGAAATAAATTTCTTTTTATAGTACTAGACCATCTTTCAAAATACGTTTGGCGCCCATGCAGAGAGCCACCACTGTAAACGTTATAAATTACTTCGCTTCTGAAATTTTTCCAGCTGTAGGGGTCCCTGAGTTTATTCACAGAAACAATGGTAAGCAGTTTATCTCGAAGGAAATGAACCAATTTTTTGCAAATTACGGGGTGACGCACGTGAGGACGGGGTTATATTCTCCTCAAGCGAACGCATCCGAGCGCGTTAATAGAGAAATTGTTTCGAAGATTAGGATTTTCCTGAAAGATAAACCTGACCATACCGATTGGGATAAGCATATACCCGAGATTTTATCAGTTTTGAGAAGTGATTTTCATACGGCGATTCAGTGTTCTCCATACTTTGCATTATATGGCCAAAATATAGTCCAACATGCCTCAGCGTACAACATTTTAGGGAAACTTGGCAGCCTTGGGGAAGACCAGGTTACTATAGTAAGCAGAGCTGACAAGTTGACTAATATCCGTGAGCAGATCCGTAGAAATTTAGATCAGGCCAAGGATAGGGGAGTAACCACCTATAACAAACGCTCTAGGCAAGTCAACTATAAGGAAAGTCAGGAAGTTTTTCGGAGAAACTTTGCCTTAAGTAACTTCAAACAGGGCATTAACGCCAAATTCCTACCAAAATACCTGAAGTGTCGCGTGCTTCGAAAAATAGGCAATGCACTGTATGATCTCGAAGACCTAAACGGGAAATTGATAGGTCGCTTTCACGCTTCGGACATTCGTCCGCAATGAACCAGAAAGAACGGTTTTATGCCAAATTACAATTTGATTATTTTTATATATATCTACCAATTGGACCTTTTTTTTGTCTTGGCGTTTTGGCGGTCGGGGATATCTCGCCCAGTATCCTCCCCGAGCACTGACCTCATAGGATGTTCACACGCGTACTCAACGAGGACCGTGAACCCCCTGGCAGTCCACGCTTAGGTCGGACTAGCCTTTCGGAGTTTGGACGAGTTCTCCAGATCAAAATGTCTACACCTTTGTTTTTGTTTTGCATTCCGGTGGGAGCGATGACCACTAGAAATCATCTTTCGGAGTTTTGACGAGTTCTCCATAACAAATGTCTGGTTGCCGCAAAGCCCTTTAACCTAGGAAACAGAATTAATTCCCGATTTGACTAAACCTTTTTTTTTTGATGGACGTATGTTGCCCGGCTAGCTTCATAGTAGGACGTTGAGACTCTTATCTCAGGGGTGAGTCGTGCCCCACGTTGATTGGCATCGGAGGCCTCTGGCAGTGGCGTCCCACAGCGGATCCGGTTTCCTGTTCGCTTCATCGTCAGGTCTTCAAAGCGAAGCAGGTTTGTTACGGTCTGCTGCTACGGTCTACGGTTACGGTCCACTTGGGAGCGTGTTCGCGCGAGCACACCTAGTGATGGGGCGAAAGTGGCGATACCAAAAGTATCGAAAGCAAGGAAAAAGACAGATCTGCGATCACTAGCGAAAATTGCCACGAGTTTCCGGAAAAAATTTGGCGAAGAGAGACGAAAAAAAAACCGCTATGATCGGGAGTAAATTTTATTAGCGAGGAAATTCTTAAACTAAAATTTCAACAAATTAGTAAATTTTTCGTTAATATTTCGCCAAAAACAAAAATTTACTTACGAACTGCTTTTTGTCAATTGATTATATTTTTAACCAATCATAAAGACACATTTTCGAACGCAAAGTCATTAAGCGCCAGCAGCAGCAGAGCAGGGCGCATATGTGTTTGAATTTTGGAATTGGAAACACGACGCCAGCCAGTGGTTGTAATTACTCATATACACACCCCACATTTGTGCTTAGAGAAAAATTAAAAAAAAACATGAAAATGTTGCAATTTCGTATGCGAAGGGCTACTTGGCATTTTGGCAATAACCACAACAGCTCGGGCAAATCATCATGTTAACCAAATCGTGTGACGCACCGAAAAATAACAACGAGAAGTAGCACCGCACCCACATTTCGAGCAGCAAAATATTAAAGAAATTGTTGAATACAGCAGCCAGCACCTCGTCGTCGTTAACTTCACAATTTGTCGATGAATGCGCATGCTAGCAAACTACAAATCTATACAACAGATAAATTATTGGTAAACCATGACCAGCGCTGTAACGCCCACCAATAGTTGGCAAGAGACACCAGCTCAAACTCGTTGCCGCCAGTCGTCTTTATAACAACAACAACGACAGCAGCAGTTAGCAAATTATCCACGATAACTTCATCAACAACTATAACAAAGTGGTTCCATTTTGTATCCTCATTGCTAATCACCTGCTATTTTTTCGGTAGCTTGTTTGCCCTTCGTTACATTACTTTTGGATTTCGGCGTATGGAACAATAAAAAGGGGGGCCGACTATTCAACTAAATGACTCAATTGAACTCAACAACATCAACTGCAGCAACAACAATCAACAGATCCAGCCGTGACACTAAGACCAGCACGAAGGCGGTGAGTTCGTTCCGGAAACGGAGAACCAATTTTTTTGTATCTACCATTAATTTGATAAACTTATGTTAGATTCATAAAATAATACTATTTAAAATATGCTTAAAATTATGTATATGCATGAGCTGTAAAAGGGTGGGGGGATACTTGTAGTTATACCCAGCCAGCATTTT
Source organism: Eurosta solidaginis (assembly GCF_040869045.1). NCBI lineage: Eukaryota > Metazoa > Arthropoda > Insecta > Diptera > Tephritidae > Eurosta > Eurosta solidaginis. Next base: position 155,910,473 of record NC_090320.1, on the reverse strand, counting down.
TGGAAGTCGTATCTGAAAGTTGATTGAAAACGCTCAAATTTAAAAGTATTATTTGTATTTGAAAATCAATGTGTCGTCGGGAGAAGGGTGTACCCTGGACGGGATTATTCTCGAATAATCATTTGTAAGTCATATTTTCCTTCCCTTTTTATTCGCTTTATCATCATTTCCGATATGACATTTGATTCGCATCCACCATCATTTTTTTTTATCATATTTAAAAACGATTTACCCTCATATGGAATAATGTTTTGGAATCATTTGTGAACACGATTACGATTCCTTTTTCCATCCTATTTAGTGCGTAATGCTATACTATATTACAAACCTATTATTACCAGCGGTTCAACACATCGGAGCTTCCGAACAACGGGTTCTTACACTGTAACCTGGGTTTTTTTTTTGACGTGTCGGCAGAAATGCTGTCGGACATCGTAGTCTAGGGACAGCATACACATTTGCTCAGGTCTCGACCACATTTTTATGTAGTCATAATTTTTTTTGGGAATTTATTAATCGAGAAGTGTGAGCATAGGAAGGCAATCGGATTTTCAATGGAAAGTTGGTTCAATTGTTTAACAAAAATCGGTATTTAGTCGCAAGGAGTAATCAAAGCTTATTGATACGGAGGTAAATTCGTCATCCAGATGCTGGGTGGGTATGAACTCCATTTAAGATTTTTCATGCATAAAATTTAGAGGCGTGAACTAGGGTCATTATAGAAGCGTAAATAATTACGGTATATCCAATTTGAAATCTCGGATTATTCAGTTTTAAACTAAGGTTAAAATAGTTAAAGAATTAATGTCAGCGGCTGAAGCATGATAAGCCTATTACTACGTAAATACATACGAACTTTAAACGTAGATTATACATAAAAGGAGTGCTTAAACGGTTTTGAAAAGCGTAAGAAACGTTAATAAGCTTAGAATCTATAGCACTTGCGTTGTTCGCAAAAATACGGATAGGCATACATACCTGAAATGACATACATAAAGTGCATATGTTCACAGACATGCAAACCTTATAATACATATTATTAAAAGTAGGCAAATTAAAGACAGTTTCTGAAACTGTCAAACACCGATACAAATAGATATTACAATCTAAATAAATTAGTCGTATAGGTAGGTAGGTTGAACTGGCCGGTCCATGAGGACCTCACATAGACTGATTGAGTCCGTAGTGTTACCAGAAGTTTGTTTTAACGACCAAACTGAAAAACCCTATCAAAAATCAGGACCTATGTTATAAAATAACTCCGTCCTCTTGGCAAATACTAGAAGCTTCCTAGGACTTAAGCCACTTGCTGCTTCTAGATCTGACAGCTGTATCACTCCTAATAGCTGGAGTCTTAGCCTGGCAAGTGCAGGGCACGAGCACAGAACGTGCTCGATCGTTTCCTCCTCCAACCCGCACTTCCTACACCTGCTATCACTGACCAAGCCTAATTTAAAGGCATGCGACGCCAGAAGGCAGTGTCCAGTCAGAATACCCGTCATGAGTCTACAGTCCTCTCTTTTTAATGATAGAAGCAACTGTGTTAGTCTAAGGTTGTAAGACCTACACATAATCTTCGACACTTTACAGCCCCGCGCTTGAACCCACGCCTTTTCTGCTTGGTCGATCATGTGCACCTCTCGCATTCGCTTAATCTCGCCCAATCTAATTGGGACGTCTACGGAGCAAGCTTCAAGGGATGCGCCCTTTTTAGCTAATTCGTCCGCTTTTTCATTCCCATCTATTCCCATATGCCCTGGGACCCAATATAGATGTATGCTTCTCCCTGTCCCGATTCTCTCCAGAGACTGCTTACACTCTAACACGCATTTAGATGCTGTGCTATGCGAGATTATTGCCTTAATTGCTGCTTGACTGTCAATATAAAAGTTAACACGGTTGCAGCTTAAGCTATTCTCTTCCAGGGTTTCTACTGCTTTGGTTACGGCTAATATTTCCGCTTGGAAAACGCTACAGTAATCCGGCAGCCTGTAGGATCTGCTTAATTCCGGATCAGCGCAGTATACCGCAGACCCTACTCCTTCCATTATTTTGGAACCATCGGTGTACACATGTATCGCCTCGTCCGCCATTTGCGCACCCTTGCGCCAAACGTCCACCTCTATTGTGGCCTTAAGATCTCCCTCAAAGTGCAGGTAGGGAATCATGTAGTCTGTTCGTCTTGTGACTGAGGACGCTATACTACTATGGCCATATGGTCTGCGCTCAAGCTGCCCCGAAGCATCGAGCCTGGTTGCGGTCGTTAACGCTTTGTTCTTTGCTACCAGGTCTACAGGTGGAATGTGCAGAATGGCATACAGTGCAGCCGTCGGGGTTGTTTTCTGGGCTCCCGTAATGCAAAGCATCGATAGTCTGCATACCCCCTCTAATTTTTTGAGGTATGTTGTTTTTTGTGTGGCTTTCCACCAAACAAGAACTCCATAGTATAGAATAGGGCTTACAATCGCTGTAAAAACCCAATGAGAAAGAGAGGGCGATAGGCCCCACGTACACCCCAGCATTCTTTTACATGCATAGAGTGCCGTTGAGGCCTTCTTGACCCTCTCCTCCAAGTTGAGCTTCCATGACAGCTTACTGTCTAGGATGATTCCTAGATATTTTGTGCAAGGTTTCTCCTGTAAGGTCACCGCTCCTAACTTAGGCCTGGTCCAATTTGGGACCTTGTACCTCTTTGTAAACAAGACCATATCCGTCTTCTCCGCATTGACTTTCAGCCCGACATTAGATGCCCAGGTATGAATATCCCGAAGCGCCCGATCCATCAAAGAACTAATCGTTGGAAGGCATTTTCCACTTATGACAATTGCAACGTCATCTGCGTAAGCCGTAAGTTTTACGGGTCCCTCATCGAATTGCCTGAGCAGTTGGTTGATGACCAGTGTCCACAGCAGAGGTGATAGCACCCCTCCCTGCGGCGTGCCCCTGTCCACTGATTTCGTGGCCTCGTACAATCCCCATTGTGATGTAATCTTTCTGCAATTTAACATGCAGCCTATCCATCTGATTAAGGCAGGATGTACTTTAATGTAATTAAGACCATCCATAATCGCCCATTTTGCAACATTATTGAAAGATCCGGCAATGTCCAAGAAGACTCCTAGAGCATACTCCTTATATTCCAGAGATTTCTCTATGCTTATTACCACCCTATGCAATGCGGTGTCTACCGACTTGCCTTTGTTGTACGCATGCTGTGTTGTGGAGAGCAGCTTTTCATCCACGTTGGACTTTATGTACACATCTATCAGCCTCTTAAAGGTTTTGAGCAGAAATGATGTTAAGCTAATGGGTCTATAGTCTTTGGGATACACGTGACCGATCTTCCCCGCCTTTGGTAGAAAAGCTACACGAGCAGTTCTCCAAGAGTGCGGTACATGATTCAGTCTTATGCACCCATCGAATATTATTTTAAGCCATTCCACGAACGCCCTACTTGAGACTTGTAGCATGGCCGGGAATATACCATCTGGGCCCGGCGATTTAAACTTAGAAAGCGTCTTCACTGCCCACTCGATCTTGGTATCGGTCACCAAGCCCGGCACCACTAGCTCCGTGATCGAAGTGTGAGTGATGTCTGCTGGTTCTTCTAAACCGTCTCCCGATGGGAAATGTGTATCAAGAAGCACCTCAAGGGATTCCTCACTATCACGTGACCATTCCCCGTTCTCTTTCTTTATTAGTCCCTGGACTATGTTTCCCTTTGCTAGGACTTTTTTCAACCATGCTGTTTCACTGGAGCACTCTATGTCCGTACAGAAACTTTTCCATGAGTTTCTCTTCGCCCTGGTAATTTCACGCTTGTAGATCCTCAGTAGATCCCTGTACTCGTCCCGACACGCTTCGCTTTCCGCGGTCTTTGCGAGTTTAAACATTTATTTTACCTGTCTTCTTAGAAGACTCAGCTCATTGCTCCACCATGGCGGCTTTGCTTTTCCTCTGAATCTTCTTAGAGGGCAAGCTTTGTTATACGCAGTCATAAGCGTCCTTGTTAGGAATTCATTCGACTCCTCCAGTTCCTCTACATTAGCAACCTCTTTGGGTTGTCCCAGTTTCGTTTCTACATGTTTCTGGAATTTAGTCCAATTCGTTGCCCTAGGGTTTCTAAAGGTTCCTCCCTTCTCTACCCTCTTTAGTGGGATGCTGAAGCTTATATACACATGGTCGGAGAAGGATGGTCTATCGAGAACCATCCAATCATACCTAGATATATCACGCTCGGAGCTCAATGTAATATCCAGAACATTGCTGGATGTTGGACCAATGTATGTAGGAACATTTCCCCTGTTGGCTATCTGCAAATTGGTTTGCAGGATGTAACAAAATAGAGATTCGCCTCTCTCGTTCGTATCTGCTCCTCCCCACGCATTGTGGTGCGCATTTGCATCTGCGCCTATGACCAACCGCCCTTTGCGCCCTTCCTCCTGTACTAGCCTTTTAGTCGTATATGTTCAGACACAATTTTTTTCGTGGATAGAATAAAATACAGCTCAATAAAATTAAATTAAATATACCAAAAATAAAATAAATTATATTTTTGCCGGCTCGAGGTCAATTAAAAAATAAACACAAGTTTTCTTTAAAAATCCGATATATTTCGGTTACTCCGCGGTAACCGTCCTCAGGGATATAAACTGCAAAATCTATACAAACAAATAACATTATATAAACAAAATATTGATGAAACAGTAACAACAAATGACATACATTAATTTACAGTCCTCTTGCTTAGGCGTGGAGTTTGTTACTACTTTATTTGTAATTAAATGTCTGTAAATATGCGCGACGTTGTCCGTGTCAGTCTTGTAGTTCAGTCGTATATTTGGCGGAGTGCTTATAATGTGTAACATTTCAAGTGAGAAACGCTTGGAATAATTTGCTTCTTGCTGTAAGATGGATGCTTTAGCGAAATTCGGAGAGTGTCCGCTCGATGCACAGTGTGCCATTAGCGCAGTTTTATGTGTAAAAGAATTTTGGCATTGTTTGGTGTCTGATTTGTGCTGTGCCAATCGCGTTTTTAATTTTGATTTGGTTGTACCAACGTATACCTTGTTGCACAGCTCTTTCTGGTTTCCATTACATGGGATTTTATAAATGACATTACTTTTGTCCATTTCCGGTATTTTTGACTTAGTTCTGTTAAATATGTTTTTAAGGGTACTTGTAGGCTTGTGAGATATTTTTATTTTCTCTTTGTCGTAGCAATCTGACATCATTAAGCGTTCAGATAAATGGGGTACGTAAGTTACCGATTTGAATAATTTGGGTTTGTCTTGAATTTGATGCTGAATATTGTACTTTGATCTTTTAATTAGGGAGTTTATAATGTTGTCTGGGAAGTCATTTTGTTTTAATAAATATTTTATTTCGTCCGTAATCTCCTTGTGGTAAGTTTTGTCAGATATATTTAACATGCGTCGTATACAGCCCATTGCTGTATTCATGATCATCGTTTTAGGATGTTTAGAGTTAAAATTGATGATTCGTCCAGACGCTGTTTGTTTCTCATACCACCGTAATTTTAGCTGGTTTCCTTCTTTTATTATAATGGAGTCCAGATAAGGTAATTTGCCCCCGTCTTCTAAATCTACAGTAAACTTGATATTCTTGTGAAAGGAATTAAGCGTATTCAGCGAATTTGGAATCTCGTTTTCTTGTATGATTGCAAAAAGGTCATCAATATATTTTGTAAGTACTCTCGGTTTCTGTTTTAGTTTTGTCATTGTTTTTTCCAAAAGTTCTTCCATAATTATGTCAGCAATGACTGGCGATGCAGGTGATCCCATGGGCATTCCTTTTAATTGTGTGTAGATTGTGTCGTTAAATTTGAAGTACCTATTTTCTTCGATGCAAAATTTAAGTATATCCATAAACGTTTTCTTTGGTATCCTGGTGTGTTCTTTTATAATCGTCCATTTATCTTGTATAATGTCAAGTGCTAATTGTGTAGGTATGCTAGGAAACAAAGAAACCACGTCGAAGGAGATAAGTTTTTCATCATCACAAATCAAGGTATTATTAATCCTCTCTTTAAATTCAAGTGCGTTCTTTATGTTATATGGAGAGTTGGCTGTTATGTTCCTTAAAATATTAATTATGAACTTACACGGACCGTAAGATGGGGAATTAAGCGCTGAGCAAATTGGTCTGAGTGGTACTCCTTCTTTGTGTATTTTTGGAAGTCCATATAGTCTAGGGGGAAGGGCGGTGGTTATGGTGAGTTTGTGTTTTTCAGACTTCGAAATATATCCTATTTTAAATAGTTTATCGACTATAGTATTATTTTTGTTTTGTAATTTGGAGGTTGGGTCAAGTCTCAAAATTCTATATGTAGTCAAGTCATTTAAAATATCACTCATTCTGTTATTATAGTTATCTATCTAAAATTGCGATGGTTTTTATTCCCTTGTCCGAAGTTAAAATTCTAATATTTTCATTTTTTCTTAGAAAATCCCGCGTCCGAAATAAGAAAAAATGAAAATATTAGAATTTTAACTTCGGACAAGGGAAACAAAACCGTCGCAATGGAGATAGATGACTATAATAACAGAATGAGTGATATTTTTAATGACTTTACTACATATAGAATTTTGAGACTTGACCCAACCTCCAAATTACAAAACAAAAATAATACTATAGTCGATAAACTATTTAAAATGGGATATATTTCGAAGTCTGAAAAACACAAACTCACCACAACCACCGCCCTTCCCCCTAGACTATATGGACTTCCAAAAATACACAAAGAAGGAGTACCACTCAGACCAATTTGCTCAGCGATTAATTCCCCATCTTACGGTCTGTGTAAGTTCATAATTAATATTTTAAGGAACATGACAGCCAACTCTCCATATAACATAAAGAACGCTCTTGAATTTAAAGAGAGGATTAATAATACCTTGATTTGTGATGATGAAAAACTTATCTCCTTCGACGTGGTTTCTTTGTTTCCTAGCATACCTACACAATTAGCACTTGACATTATACAAGATAAATGGACGATTATAAAAGAACACACCAGGATACCAAAGAAAACGTTTATGGATATACTTAAATTTTGTATCGAAGAAAATAGGTACTTCAAATTCAACGACACAATCTACACACAATTAAAAGGAATGCCCATGGGATCACCTGCATCGCCAGTCATTGCTGACATAATTGTGGAAGAACTTTTGGAAAAAACAATGACAAAACTAAAACAGAAACCGAGAGTACTTACAAAATATGTTGATGACCTTTTTGCAATCATACAAGAAAACGAGATTCAAAATACGCTGAATACGCTTAATTCCTTTGACAAGAATATCAAGTTTACTGTAGATTTAGAAGACGGGGGCAAATTACCTTATCTGGACTCCATTATAATAAAAGAAGGTAACCAGCTAAAATTACGGTGGTATGAGAAACAAACAGCGCCTGGACGAATCATCAATTTTAACTCTAAACATCCTAAAACGATGATCATGAATACAGCAATGGGCTGTATACGACGCATGTTAAATATATCTGACAAAATTTACCACAAGGAGATTACGGACGAAAAAAATATTTATTAAAACAAAATGACTTCCCAGACAACATTATAAACTCCCTAATTAAAAGATCAAAGTACAATATTCAGCATCAAATTCAAGACAAACCCAAACTATTCAAATCGGTAACTTACGTACCCCATTTATCTGAACGCTTAATGATGTCAGATTGCTATGACAAAGAGAAAATAAAAATATCTCACAAGCCTACAAGTACCCTTAAAAACATATTTAACAGAACTAAGTCAAAAATACCGGAAATGGACAAAAGTAATGTCATTTATAAAATCCCGTGTAATGGAAACCAGAAAGAGCTGTGCAACAAGGTATACGTTGGTACAACCAAATCAAAATTAAAAACGCGATTGGCACAGCACAAATCAGACACCAAACAATGCCAAAATTCTTTTACACATAAAACTGCGCTAATGGCACACTGTGCATCGAGCGGACACTCTCCCAATTTCGCTAAAGCATCCATCTTACAGCAAGAAGCAAATTATTCAAAGCGTTTCTCACTTGAAATGTTACACATTATAAACACTCCGCCAAATATACGACTGAACTACAAGACTGACACGGACAACGTCGCGCATATTTACAGACATTTAATTACAAATAAAGTAGTAACAAACTCCACGCCTAAGTAATAGGACGTGTAAATTAATGTATGTCATTTGTTGTTACTGTTTCATCAATATTTTGTTTATATAATGTTATTTGTTTGTATAGATTTTGCAGTTTATATCCCTGAGGACGGTTACCGCGGAGTAACCGAAATATATCGGATTTCTAAATAAAACTTGTGTTTATTTTTTAATTGACCTCGAGCCGGCAAAAATATATATTAAATATGAAAGGTCGCCAAACAATTTACTCTAAAATAAATTATAATAAAATAATAAAGTTTATAAATAACAATAATAAAAATAAAAGAAAAAGACACAGTAAAATTAAACTAATTCTTCAAGAGAAAGCATAAACTACAATAAAACAAAATGAGATAGACTAAAATAAGAAAAACAAACAAATAAAATAAAATAAAGTATAATAAAATAAACTATAATAGAATAGGATACAACGAAATAAGCTAAATTACAGTAATTGTTTTTTTTTAACTTCCGCCCCCATACTTAATTATATCTATGGCCTTCCGCTAACTTTGGAACTAAAATTTCTTCTTGAAAAGAACATGAGATTAGCCTAATCTTGAATTTTTTTTTGCTTGGGATTTCCCTTATATTCGTTTAGATAAGCCTTAGTCTAGGGTTAGTATTATAACCTATATTAGCCATAAGTACGGAATAAGTCTTTATTAAAATGAATTGTCAATAAAATTGTAATTAAAATGGGAATGCTGGCGTCCCCATCTATTTAGAAGGCACGTAGGGTTACCAGGTAAGGGGCCACCGAAAATTAGGTGCGTCGGTGACCATGGATTTTGAGGGTGGGACATGCACCGGGCGTCGCAACAACACCCGCGGCGCCCCCAAGTTATATTCGGCCCTTTTTGTTTATTTTACCTTTTCAGCTTTTTTTTTTATTTTATTTTCAGCGTTTTTTTTTTATTTTAAAATTTTATCAGTTAGTAACCGGTCATTTCCGGTTCGGTTAGCTTTGTCTCCTTTTGCGGTAGATTTTTTTTTTTTGAGTTTCTTCTTTTTTAATTTAAAGTTTTGAATGTTAACGGTCTGTCCGTGGCCTCCGGTTCGACCGGATGTCGTATTAATTTGAATTATAAGCGTTTTGAGTCGGTCTCTGCGCTTCTGTCAGTTTTTTTTTTTGAATCTGACAGCTGAGTTTTTTGATAGGCATGATAGGAATTTTTTTTCTGTTTATGGCGCAGGAACAGTAAGGTTGGCAAGGACCCGCCCTAGCCGACAATGACTAGCCACTGTGCACCACCACATCATGCCGACCGCCTTCCTTACTGCTTCCATCGAAAATGCGAAACCATAACAGATGGCGCCCAACGTGGCACCTGAGGCGCTGGTCTCAGTGGTCAGTTCGGGCAACGTGTGAAGTTGACCATTCCACCAGTCCGAGGTGGGCAGCCACAGAAGCAGCCATTTGCGTTGCGGTGGAATGGTTGACGGATCAGGTTGTCCGGACTGGTCATTGGGGGCAGTAGTCGAAGGCGTCACGAGACTTCACGTCAAGTTATCCGGACTTTGTATTCACCCGGTGAGGCAGTGCTGCACGCACTTTATTTTTTTTGTAAAGGGGGGGGGGATACTTGTAGTTATACGCAGCCAGCATTTTTGGAAGTCGTATCTGAAAGTTGATTGAAAACGCTCAAATTTTAAAGTATTATTTGTATTTGAAAATCAATGTGTCGTCGGGAGAAGGGTGTACCCTGGACGGGATTATTCTCGAATAATCATTTGTAAGTCATATTTTCCTTCCCTTTTTATTCGCTTTATCATCATTTCCGATATGACATTTGATTCGCTTCCACCATCATTTTTTTTATCATATTTAAAAACGATTATCCCTCATATGGAATAATGTTTTGGAATCATTTGTGAACACGATTACGATTCATTTTTCCATCCTATTTAGTGCGTAATGCAATACTATATTATAAACCTATTATCACCAGCGGTTCAACACATCGGAGCTTCCGAACAACGGGTTCTTACACTGTAACCTGGGTTTTTTTTTAGACGTGTCGGCAGAAATGCTGTCGGACATCGTAGTCTAGGGACAGCATACACATTTCCTCAGGTCTCGACCACATCTTTATGTAGTCAAAATTTTTTTTGTGAATTTATTAATCGAGAAGTGTGAGCATAGGAAGGCAATCGGATTTTCAATGGAAAGTTGGTTCAATTAAATAAAATAAAAAAAAAATAAATGTAAGGCGCGATAACCTCCGAAGAGATCTAAGGCCGAGCTTCTCTTCCAATTTGCGTCGTGCTCCTCTTGATTTTCCCTACAAATTGGCCGGACGGGACCTACATGTTATATGCCGACTCCGAACGGCATCTGCAAGGCAGATGAGTTTTCACTGAGAGCTTTTCATGGCAGAAATACACCCGGAGCGCTTGCCAAACACTGCCGAGGGGCGACCCCGCTTAGAAAAATTTTCTTCTAATTGAAAAACCTTATTTCTAAAATTTTGATGTTGCTTTGCCCGGGAGTTGAACCCAGGGCATACGGTGTGATAGGCGGAGCACGCTACCATCACACCACGGTGGCCGCCAGTTGGTTCAATTGTTTAACAAAAATCGGTATTTAGTCGCAAGGAGTAATCAAAGCTTATTGATACGGAGGTAAATTCGTCATCCAGATGCTGGGTGGGTATGAACTCCATTTAAGATTTTTCATGCATAAAATTTAGAGGCGTGAACTAGGGCATTATAGAAGCGTAAATAATTACGGTATACCCAATTTGAAATCTCGGATTATTCAGTTTTAAACTAAGGTTAACATAGTTAAAGAATTAATGTCAGCGGCTGAAGCATGATAAGCCTATTACTACGTAGATACATACGAACTTTAAACGTAGATTATACATAAAAGGAGCGCTTAAACGGTTTTGAAAAGCGTAAGAAACGTTAATAAGCTTAAAATCTATAGCACTTGCGTTGTTCGCAAAAATACGGATAGGCATACATGCCTGAAATGACATACATAAAGTGCATATGTTCACAGACGTGCAAACCTTATAATACATAATATTAAAAGTAGGCAAATTAAAGACAGTTTCTGAAACTGTCAAACACCGATACAAATAGATATTACAATCTAAATAAATTAGTCGTATATGTTCAGACACAATTTTTTTCCCGGATAGAATAAAATACAGCTCAATAAAATTTAATTAAATATACCAAAAATAAAATAAATTATAATAAAATAATAAATTTTATAAATAATAATAATAAAAATAAAAGAAAAAGACACAGTAAAATTAAACTAATTCTTCAAGAGAAAGCATAAACTACAATAAAACAAAATGAGATAGACTAAAATAAGAAAAACAAACAAATAAAATAAAATAAAGTATAATAAAATAAACTATAATAGAATAGGATACAACGAAATAAGCTAAATTACAGCAATTGTTTTTTTTTTAACTTCCGCCCCCCTACTTAATTATATCTATGGCCTTCCGCTAACTTTGGAACTAAAATTTCTTCTTGAAAAGAACATGAGATTAGCCTAATCTTGAATTTTTTTTTGCTTGGGGTTTCCCTTATATTCGTTTGAATAAGCCTTAGTCTAGTGTTAGTATTGTAACCTATATTAGCCATAAGTACGGAATAAGTCTTTATTAAAATGAATTGTCAATAAAATTGTAATTAAAATGGGAATGCTGGCGTCGCCATCTATTTAGAAGGCACGTAGGGTTACCAGGTAAGGGGCCACCGAAAATTAGGTGCGTCGGTGGCCATGGATTTTGAGGGTGGGACATGCACCAGCCGTCGCAACAACACCCGCGGCGCCCCCAAGTTGTATTCGGCCCTTTTTGTTTATTTTCCCTTTTCAGCTTTTTTTTTAATTTTATTTTCAGCGTTTTTTTTTTATTTTAAAATTTTATCAGTTAGTAACCGGTCATTTCCGGTTCGGTTAGCTTTGTCTCCTTTTGCGTTAGATTTTTTTTTTTGAGTTTCTTCTTTTTGAATTTGAATTTAAAGTTTTGAATGTTAACGGTCTGTCCGTGGTATCCGGTTCGACCGGATGTCGTTTTAATTTGAATTATAAGCGTTTTGAGTCGGTCTCTGCGCTTCTGTCAGTTTTTTTTTTTTTGAATTTCACAGCCGAGTTTTTTGATAGGCATGATAGGAATTTTTTTTCTGTTTATGGCGCAGGAACAGTAAGGTTGGCAAGGACCCGCCCTAGCCGACAATGACTAGCCACTGTGCACCACCACATCATGCCGACCGCCTTCCTTACTGCTTCCATCGAAAATGCGAAACCATAACAAATTAAAATATATAAATTATTATACGTGCCCCGTATGTAGGCTCAGAGTTCATTACGCTATGTCGCTATAAATGAATGGTATGGCAACTGGACGTATTGGTATGGGTGAGGCGGGTGGAAGCTTTATAGTTACAACTAGTCGTGATAACGTACTTGTTGGTGAGATGCTCTTCTGGACGATGGACAAAGCTATATCTTCACTGCATTATGAAGACGCTATTGGATTACAGAGTCTAACTTTAAGTGCGATCGGTTTAGAAATTGCAACTTGTCGCTCGGATTTGTATCGTCCAGTCGCTAGTACCCTACTTGCTGTACAAGCGACGGAACTACAACCCTCAACTAATTTTTGTACAATCAACTGCACTATGAATTCTGTATATATTGGTTTATATTCAATTAACCACAATATATGTATTATGCATATAACCAGCGATAACATGTGGGGCCTTCTTAAAATATGGAAATTTATGTTAACTATAATTTCTTTATTGCTTCCCAGCGTTATTAAATTGGTTGCAGCCATTGCTAAAAAATTCAAAACAATCTTATTGTTCTGTAAAGCTTAATGTGTGATGTTTTTTCTCTTCTATATTTTGGATATATATCTGCAAATGTAAATATACCTGAAAAGAAAAAGAGAAATTAATAAATAAAATATTACAGTAACCAGTAACTATACTCACCACCACGTGTTAAATCAATGACATTTTTTACATTCAGGAAATGAAAAAATATAGCAAATATCAAAATTTCTACACTTCATTTGTGACTGTGAATGCATGGCAATGCCGACATTAGGCCTCATGCACTCTACACGCCACACATTTCGCGCAATACATATCTCTACCCATCAATCATTTGGTCGAGATTTGAAATATTTAGTTTCACGAATTTCAACTACCCTTTCATCCAAGTTGCGACCCGTTCTGTGTGATGGCAGGACACTTGTGGCAAAACAAAACACACCACAAATTATGTAGCACAAGACTCGGCGACATCGACCGACAAAAGTCGAATCATATGTACATGTATTACATGTACTAAAGCACCATCCACAGTGAATGCATGAGTGCTAAATCAGTTTTTTCGTTTCTTTGGGCACATAAGTAGTTACTTATGGCCTTTAATCTTTTTACTTCAATAAAATTTTATTTTGTTTTTGCTTTCTTTTGTACAAATACATTGGAAATACTTTTTTTTTTTTACGCCACCCAAACAACATTCCGCCAACCTCAATTTGGTCATGATCAATGATATCAATATTCTTTCAGATCATGACCCGTTACCAAACCTTTTTGGTCAAGTCAGAAGGAAGTGCAAAGCGCTTCGACGTCGCCTGCCTGCTCTGCGGCAGGGATCATAGCCTTAGAGTCTGTGCAGAATACCGAAAAAAATCCCCAGAGGAGAGGTTGCGGGCGGTGCTTCTACATAAGTACTGTCCGAACTGTCTGTTGCCCTTTCGCCGCGTGGACAAATGTAACAGCAAGTATCGCTGCCAAAGGTGCTTAGAAAAGCACCACACCACGCTCCACTTAGATGAACGTCGGTCGGAACGCGACGACGCAACCGTAATTGGCGACGACAACCCGTCCGACGACGCGTCGTCAATTAACCTCGCGGGACCGACAAAGTCCTATGCTCAGTAGGTGGAGGAAGAAGAACTGGAGGAAGAGAGAGCGAAGATGGAAGAAGAGAAAGCGAAAGCGGAGGAAGAGCGAGCGAAGGTGAGGCCGTCAACGAGCCGAAATGGGATGCGCAGTTTCCGGCCGGTGTTGCAGCACGAACGAACCGCGGAGAAAATAAAGAAACTTCGAAAGGAACGAAACAATTGGAGGCACCGCGACATCGGACTCAAACGAGGTCCCACCAAGTCATCCAAACGCGAAAGACAGCACCGGCGAAATAAATCGACGCCATACTCTCCTGGCGCCAAAATACAAGGGCGCTATCGCGCGACACGCTGGAAGGCTTCCGGACAGGGCGGCTGCTCCAGGCTACTCCATCGCCCATCATGCGGCCTTTCGTGCCTATTGCGCCGACGGCCATCGAACGCATCGAATCGCGTGGGCATTTACACCTGGTTCGTGCCATTACTGATCCCTGCGCCACCAGCACGATCGTCGATGCAGAGCTGGTACGCGAATTACAATTGGAGCGCAAAGGCCATGGGCAATGCACACTCATACTACGCGGCAAATTAGGGTCGTCGACGCACATAACAGCTCAAGCAGACGTCGTCGAAAGCCATTACCGCTTGAGTCCACCAATGTGGACCCAAAGATTGCCGCGCCCTTTGAATTCATACGGATAGCGGATCCACAATTCTACCGCTCATTACCAATACGGCTTAAACTCGGCGCTGAAATATACGCCGAAATGATGTTCAGCGGTACACCGGCATCGACAGTTAGCGGTCTCCTAACACAACCGACCGTGTTCGGGTTGGTGGTCTCGGAAGCCTGCCAAAAATAAATTTCCGATCTTCACGCCTCGCATATACGCAATCTTGTATATACTTAAGTAAATATGCACGGAATTCAAAACTACGTACTTATATTTAATAACTTCTTTTCTTTTTCCACAGGAGAGCGAGACGTGAGGTCAACAATATGGCGTGCAGTACTTGCAGTCCGCATCTGCACTGCCTTATTTCGATACAGCGCTTTACTGGACGTGCGATGATGTGGCATTCCTTTTTTAATTTTTTTTTCTCCAAATAATTAATACTTTTAATTTCACAACCACCGTGGTGTGATGGTAGCGTGCTCCGCCTATCACACCGTATGCCCTGGGTTCAACTCCCGGGCAAAGCAACATCAAAATTTTAGAAATAAGATTTTTCAATTAGAAGAAAATTTTTCTAAGCGGGGTCGCTCCTCGGCAGTGTCTGGCAAGCACTCCGATTGTATTTCTGCCATGAAAAGCTCTCAGTGAAAACTCATCTGCCTTGCAGATGCCGTTCGGAGTCGGCATAAAACATGTAGGTCCCGTCCGGCCAATTTGTAGGGAAAAATCAAGAGGAGCACGACGCAAATTGGAAGAGAAGCTCGGCCTGAGATCTCTTCGGAGGTTATCGCGCCTTACATTTATTTATTTTTTTAATTTCACAACATTTGTTAAACTTTCCTTAAAATTTGTTGTTTTATTCTAATCTATACTATAATAAATCTCTAGAAAATCGTGTCTGTACACCCAAGATTTCTAAAAAAAAAATGAGTGTACTTGACGTTTGGAATGTCGTAGAATCCATCGGCACCACTTTTTTCTGTTTGCCTGTTTGTCTGTATGATATCGATAATCTCGGAAACTAACGAATGTATTTTTATGAGACTTTCACAGATGGATAGCCTGTAATCCACAAGGGAATCTAGAACTTATTTCATTAAAATCGCGTGAGAAACAAAAAAGATATAGTTGTTTAAGCTATAATTAAGCTACTTTTAAGGATTTTTTTTTTTTGAAAAACGTAGGAAAATGCACTTAGTTTCCAAACAAATATCAAAGAATGCTTTTGCAAAGTTTTTTTTTCAATTTCATATAAATTAAAAGTCAAATTCATGAATAGATACAGTGGTGTACCAAAAAAAATTATTTTACGCTGCCATATTACGATAATCGGTTAAAATGAGGTTACATAAAACCTCTAAATATGCGTACAATATGGGCATCAAGCAATAGAGGAAGATCACAGGTTTCATTTGAATTTTGTGATATTTTGATAAATTAATCGATAACTGAGTTATCGGTCAAAATGTATTTGCTCCAAAATCTATAAATTTACCTACAATCTATCTATCTATCTTCTATCTATCTATCTATCTATAATATAATAAATCTCTAGAAAATCGTGTCTGTACATCCAAGATTTCTAAAAAAAAATGAGTGTACTTGACGTTTGGAATGTCGTAGAATCCATTGGCATCACTTTTTTCTGTTTGTCTGTTTGTCTGTATGATATCGATAATCTCGGAAACTAACGAATGGATTTTTATGAGACTTTCACAGATGGATAGCCTGTAATCCAGAAGGGAATCTAGAACTTATTTCATTAAAATCGCGTGAGAAACAAAAAAGATATAGTTGTTTAAGCTATAATTAAGCTACTTTTAAGGATTTTTTTTTTGAAAAACGAAGGAAAATGCACTTAGTTTCCAAACAAATATCAAAGAATGCCTTTGCAAAGTTTTTTTTTCAATTTCATATAAATTAAAAATCAAATTCATGAATAGATACAGTGGCGTACCAAAAAAAAAAATTATTTTACGCTGCCATATTACGATAATCGGTTAAAATGACGTTACCTAAAACCTCTAAATATGCGTACAATATGGGCATCAAACAATAGAGGAAGATCACAGGTTTCATTTGAATTTTGTGATATTTCGATAAACTAATCGATAACTGAGTTATCGGTCAAAATGTATTTGCTCCAAAATCTATAAATTTACCTACAATCTATCTATCTATCTATCTATACTATAATAAATCTCTATAAAATCGTGTCTGTACATCCAAGGTTTCTAAAAAAAAAATGAGTGTACTTGACGTTTGGAATGTCGTAGAATCCATCGGTAATCTCGGAAACTAACGAGTGGATTTTTATGAGACTTTCACAGATGGATAGCCTGTAATCCAGAAGGGAATCTAGAACTTATTTCATTAAAATCGCGTGAGAAACAAAAAAGATATAGTTGTTTAAGCTATAATTAAGCTACTTTTAAGGATTTTTTTTTTTTGAAAAACGAAGGAAAATGCATTTAGTTGCCAAACAAATATCAAAGAATGCCTTTGCAAAGTTTTTTTTCAATTTCATTAAAATTAAAAATCAAATTCATGAATAGATACAGTGGCGTACCAAAAAAAATTATTTCACGCTGCCATATTACGATAAACGGTTAAAATGAGGTTACCTAAAACCTCTAAATATGCGTACAATATGGGCATCAAACAATAGAGGAAGGTCACAGGTTTCATTTGAATTTTGTGATATTTCAGTAAATTAATCGATAACTAGACGTTTAGACGGTTAAGCGCCAATTAAGTAAGTAAGTAAGTAATCGATAACTAGTTATCAGTCAGAATGTATTTGCTCCAAAATCTATAAATTTACATACAATATGAAATACTTTTAATTAAGATTTTAAACCTTTTATACGCGTTAATCAGGGACTCAAACCTTTTGGTGCAATTCGATTTATCTATTCGCTGACAGGTGGCGCAAAGTTTTCGCGTGTACTGCCATGCTTTGGTAGGTGTGCGATTGGTTGTCGTACACATACACTAAATAAAAAAAAAAAAAAAATAAGGGCCACTTTAATATAAATACGCATCCCGAACAACGTCGGGTACCCTGCTAGTTGCTTAATAAAAAGCTACCACAAATTGTTATTATATTAATACGAAACTTTACGAACTTGTTGTTGCTGTTGTAGCAGTGCTTCGCCTCATACAAGGAAACTTGCTGTTTCAACAGGCATGGACCATAATGAGAGGGATATTAGAGGCGTTGGTTCCACAGTACAGTTGAAAAGATAGTTGGTGTCATGTGGGGACACGTTACAAGCAGGACATATGTTTTGTATGTCGGGCTTGATTCTGGATAGGTAAGAGTTTAACCTGTTACAGTATCCAGATCGAAGTTGAGCTAGAGTGACTCGCGTTTCCCTAGACAGTGTGCGTTCCCTTCTGCAAGTTTAGGGTATTGTTCTTCGAGTACAGGATTAACCGGGCAATTCTTGGCATAGAGATCCGACGCCGGTTTGTGCAGTTCACTGAGGACCTGCTTGTCTTTTTTGGTTTCATACGGCTGTGTTCTCAGGTGCCGTATTTCCCCATAGTGCTTACGGAGATGAATCCTTAAGCCCCTGGGCAGTGCACGGCGGGGTATTTGATCAATCTAGCTGGTCAAAATTAAAACAGCAGTTATTTCTGTTCAAAAAGTGTTTGTCTCACTTCATTGTTATGAAGGGACGTATTTGACAGTAAATTAACAGTGTTTCACGCATAATTACTATGGATCGGGCCCCCAGTTTCGGACGGACCCGGGGTAATTTTTTGGCATTACAATGAGATATGCCAATATGGGTATCAAACGAAAAGTATTTTACTCCGCATTTCTATTGAAATTTTTAAGAAGGGTTGCCACTTAGGGTTGCTACCTCGCCTTCGATTTTATATTTCTTTGTATATCCATTACCATCTCGGAAACGGCTAAACCGATTTGAATCAAATTTAGACATCGCTAAAGTATTACATTTTAGGACTTTTCAGCTAGGTGTTGCCACTGAGGATATTTTCAAAAGGTTGCCACATTTTGCCAATAAGGGTATCTGTTACAAAATTGATCACCATTCAAAAAATCGCAGGTATGCGCAGCCGTTTTTGTTATTAAACTTTGAAACAAACCCTAGCTTATCTATTGCCAAAAAATTACTGAGATGATATGCCATGAAAAAAAGATATATCTTTTAGTTTTCAAGGTTTTTAAAAAAATTACAAGTAGAATAACTCAGTTAAAACATGCGGTATAAGAAATCTAACATATGAATTAACACATTTACCTGTCTTAAAAGAAAATGTAACTAGATTTGATTGAGGCTAAACAAGTGAACAAGTATCTAGGTTAGAAGGGTATATTGCTTTTTAATCCAAAATCCGAATCGCACACAATTTTTATACTTTAGATGTGCGCGGTTAGCTCCGCTGACGCTGGAGATGGGTTTTGGGGTATGTATACTATTCAGTGGACATCTAGAAACGCCAGGGAGTATATTAAAAAAAAAAATGGAATATTTTGAAAAATTTACTTTTGGCCAGCTAGATTGATCAAATACCCCACCGTGCGGTGTTGGCTCATCAATCAGATGTCTGTTGGGATGCCCAGGTTTCTGGGTATTCAATAGGAACTGTTTGGTTAGCATTTCATTTCTCTCCCTGATGGGGAGTATTCTCGCCTCATTATGTAGATGGTGTTCTGAGGACATACGAAGAAGCGGTTCTGAGGGCAGTATTTTGGCAGGCCTGTGGCTCTTCCAGTGAGTAGTCTTTAGGCCTGGAGACCATGTCGGGGACGCGTAGCATGCAGTGGGCTGGCCAATTGCTTTGTAAGTGGTAATGAGCGTTTCTTGTCTTTCAATAAGGTCGCCGATGATTTAGTTGGTGATAATGTCAGGTTTCGCGAGGTGAAAAAACATGAGAGATCAGGGAGGTAGCCGTTTATTTTGTTACAAAGCTCATCGATACGTGGGCCTGGGCCTCTGGCCATTATTGTGCAGTCATCGGCATAGGAAACGATAGTAACTCATTCTGGTGGCGAAGGTAGCTTTGATATGTAGAAGTTAAACCAAAGTGGGGATAGGACACCACCCTGTGGGACCCCTTGTTTAATTCTTCTTGGTTTTGATGTTTCGTTTCTAAATTGCACCGATGCCTGCCGGCCACCAAGATAATTTGCGGTCCAATTTTTAAGACATGGGGAAGGGTAGACCCTACCAGGTCTTGCAGTAACGTGCCATGGTTGACCGTATCAAAAGCTTTTGATAGGTCTAGCGCAATGAGTACTGTTCTATGGTGGGGGTTTTGATTCAAACCGCAATTTATCTTGGTGCTAATGACATTTAGCGCGGTGGTGGTGCTATGAAGTTTTCTAAAGCCATGGTGATGACAGGCTAGCTGCAAATTTTCTTTGAAGTAGGGGAGCAAAATTGCTTCAAGAGTCTTGGCTACTGGCGATAGGAGAGATATCAGGCGATATGACTCCCCTATGTTAGCTGGTTTCCCAGGCTTTAGTAGCGGGACCACCTTGGACATTTTCCATTTTTCGGGGATGACAAAGATGGACAGAGACAGGTTGAAGACATGTGCTAAATATTTGAAACCCTCTTTTCCTAAGCTTTTAAGCTTCGGCATGGCTATGCCGTCTGGGCCCACTGCTTTAGATGGTTTAGCTTGACCGATGGCATCCTCAACCTCTTTGGCGGTGATGATAATTGGGGACGCGCTCAATTTATGTTTATGTGCGTATCTGTTGGCCCTCCGTCTAACTCTGTCAACCGTAGAATGCATTATATATTGTCGGCACGAAGCGCTCGCGCATTTTTTCGCAACCGACAGCACTTTATCGCCAAAGGCGATGGAAATATTCTCATTGTGTTTGGACGGATTCGATAGGGACTTTACGGTAGACCAAAGCTTACCCACACCGGTAGAGAGGTTACAACGACTTAGATTCTCCTCCCATTTCGCCCGCTTGTGTTCATTCACAAGCAATAAGATGCGTTGGTTTATATCCCTTATTTGGGGGTCGCCGGGAACGAGTTGTCTTATAAGGTCACGTTCTCTCGCTAAATTTGCGGCCTCCGCCGGAAAATAAGGCCGAATTTCGGGAATTCTTCCGGCGGGAATAAAGCGAGCCGAGGCGGATTCAATGACATTGCGGAAAGCACGCTCCCCTTGGTGCCCATCAGTCGGGATAGGGAGGGCAGCAAAGCGGCTGTCTGTAAAGGATTTGTATTCATCCCACTTTTCTTTTTTAAAGCTTATGAAAGTGCGTTTTTCGGTGACGATGAAGTCGGCGGTACGCTCGAGCGAAATAAGTATTGGCAGATGGTCGGATGCCAATGTTACCATCGGATGCCAGTTGACGCAGTTTGCCAGTCCTGTGCTCATGATTGATATATCTAGCGAACTATGACAGCTTCCTGCCATACGAGTGGGGGCATCTCCGTTTATTGTGCAGAACGCCGTTTCTTCTAGTTGATCCGCCAACGCTGGTATTAGGGCGGTATCCACTGGGGCAGCAGGTGGCAGGAGGGATGTAGATGTTGATGATTTCTATGCATACATCGCCTGACCGGACAGAAAAGCCGTGACGTTTTAAGATATTGGGCCTGCGGCCGGTTTCGGGATCAAATATATGGATATATGATAAATGCGAGACCGCCTCAATTTCCGCTCTCGCGATCTTTTCTGTGGACATTATACCCAGGTCTGCAGAGCGGATATTGCTGTGAGTTTAGTCTCTTGAATCTCAGCAATGCGAATGTTGTACCGCTTCATGAAATCGACTATCTCCGTGATCTTGCCAGTTAATCCATCACAGTTTAACTGCAGAATTTTGAAGTGCAGCGGGGGAGACGCCGTCACCCTAGGAGTAAGTGACGGGTGACTACTCCTGGGTTGTGAAAGGCTAAGACGCATTGCTGTTGTGGCCCAGGGACTGGACGTCCTTGGGTAACCATTGGGGTACCCGGTGTATTTGGGTTTGCGGCTTGGCAAATGACGCCATTAAGCCTGTCGCGGAGACCAGAACATCTTGGAAAGTGGCACCGTCCAAGGCAGGAGTTGCATTGGGCGGATGTCGCAAATATATATATTCTGTGCTTGCAAACGGTGCAAAAGGTGGTAGAGACTAAGATACTGTTTCCCTGGCCTACACGATTGTTCTCGGAAAAGAGGGGGGAAGAAGAAGAGGGCGGCGGCTGATGCTCTGCATTGCTACCCACTCTACTACGGAGATTGTAGTTATGAGTGGGAGCGGCCGTATGAGCTGGTGGCTTCGTAGAGCGCGGGCAGCAGCGGGTACTTGTTGTGGCTTGCTGTGCAGCAGATCTTCTGGAACGTAGTGGGGCGCTAACCCTTGGAAGCGAACAGCAAGGAGCCACAAACGATTTATAAAAATTACGAGGACGTCCAGTTTTGTGATCTAGCCTGGAACAACCTGTCCGATGCAACCATCCCTTGCATGTGACACACTAAAAAGATTATTTTCCAGTAAACGCAACAAAACCAATTCTCAGGACCGAGGTCAGGAGACGGACCCGGATTGGGTTCGATTCGGCGCAGTCCCGCTGCAAGGAGCTGCTGGGAGGATGACTATTTGTGGGAAGGACACAAAAAATTAAATGAGGTTACACTGAAATGACAGTCCTTAGTCGGAAAAAACCCGAGTCGCTCCGGTACATAGAACCGACTGCCTTGGCGAACTAGTACTTCTTAGGCACTCTAGCTCTAGTTCCGAAACAGAAAGTTGTATCACTGGGTACTGACTTCCCTTGAGGGTAATTATTAATATTAATATTAATTGGTATAGTCTTACTTATATTCTGCGGTCATATGCCCCATATAATTCAGCTCTGCGGTCAGTTATCTATTTTAATTTTATTTATGAATCAATTTTGATTTGATGGGACTGGGACTGACACTGGGGCTGGGAGAGGGACTGGGAATGGGACTGGACTGAGACTGGGACTGTAATCGGATCTGGGATTGGGACTGGATATTGGATGGAGAATAATAAAACGAACTAGAGAGAAAAAGAGGGAAGGAGAAAGCGACTGGGTAGTGATAGAGTTCGACGAAGATAGATAGATAGGAGTAGATGAAGCGCAGGGGGGAGAAGGATATGGAGCTAGAAAGAAAGGAAGGGATAGCAAAGTTTTTACTCCAATACTAATTTTAAAAGTCAAAAAAATTGTTTTGAAAATCAATTTTTACCTTACATAAGTAAAACAACTTGTATGACCAGGGCTTTTCAAAAAATTTTATATTGAAATGCAAATCACAATACATATCCAAATCACAATACTTATACACTGAAACTTTTTCAATTGAAAAAAAAAAAAAAATAAAAATAAATTTTAAGAATTTTGATGGTTCCGTTAATAAAGAATTTTGAATAAAAATGTTTCTCAGTGCTACAATATTTTTGAAAACTTTTTTGATATCAATTTGAATATCACACCGTTTTGGTGGGAAACTTCTCGAAATAAAACCTATGTATTTTTTCAGTAGCCACTATCGGTGGTAGTGGCTAGCAATTTTTGTTGGTGTCCTACTTCAGTCAACCGAAAAAAGTGTATGTTAGCATTGCTCATCTTTTCTGTTTTTTTTTGTTTGAAATATGTAGCTTTCCTTTAAAGAAATAAATTGTAATGAAATTCAACACACTACTTCTTCTGACTGCGACTATTACTCCTGTGAAAAATAGATATTATTACAAAATGAAATATATTTCTGTGATAATTCAATACTCAATGTTATACTTCCGTCATTTATGAAGCTACAAGCCAAAATTGTATACGATCAACTTCGTAAGGTTGGTTGGGTTGAACAGGCCGGTCCACGAGGACCTCACATAGACTGAATGAGTCCGTAGTGCTACCAGAAGTTTATTTTAACGACCAAACTGAAAACCCAATCAAAAGCAAAGACCTTGCTACTTCTAGGGCTGAGCTGATGAAACTGTATCACTTCTAATAGCTGTAGTCTTAGCCTGGCAAGCGCAGGGCACGATAACAAAATGTGCTCGACCGTTTCCTCCTCCAACCCGCCCTTCCTACATCTGCTATCACTGACCAAGCCTAATTTAAAGACATGTGACGCCAGAAGGCAGCGTCCACTCAGAATACCCGTCATGAGCCTACAGTCCTCTCTTTTTAGTGATAGAAGCAACTTTGTTAGCCTAAGTGTAGCATTATACATGGTGTCGTCTTATGTCAATCCGTTTGTAGCATTATGCATCGCGCTCTCCTTCGCTAGTGCACTTTTTATGCAGACCTCACATAGTCATATTGCATACATATTATGCTGACAAAAAATATATGTAACAAGAATGTATATACTTTTAGCTTGTAAGCTTTAATGTAATTAAGTATGTGCAAAATAGAAAATTCTGTATAAATAGTAAGGCATTTCTACAATAAAGGCAATCACTTTTGTTCGCTCAACCTCAGCGAAACTCTTTTGTTTTATTGAATATTACATGGCGATCCTGCCAGTTCAATCTGTAAGGCAAAAGTTGCTGATCAAAGCAATGCTAAAAAGATTTTATTAGTAGAGATCCTGCCAGTTCAAACTTTAAGGCATAAGTTGCTGATAAAGCAATGCTAAAAGGATTTCATTAGTAGAGATCCTGACAGTTTGAAAGAAAATACCGAAGAAGATCTCAAAGATCCTGATACAAACTTACAAAATTTGGGTTTTTTTACCAAGTCACCAAACAATTTTGAAACCACACTAGAGCGATATGGATGACCGAGGCTCTACGTCAACATGACAAAAAGGCAACCGATTTCAATTTAAAAACGAACCAAGCCAGCATAAGAAAGTAAAACAGAGCAAATGCATACTCGATAAACAAACTTTAACATATTTCATGGCAATCAGCAAACCACAATTACCACGCATAAAAAGGGTGGAATAAATACCACAGAAAGGAAAATTGAGCAATTTTGACTGGCAGCAAAATAGGTCCTCCTGGAAAAATAAGACTGGCAGCAATAAACAAGACTGGCAGCAATAGAAAATAAGTATAAAATTTAGAATCAATTGAGAGGCCTCACGGACGCTGAACCATTAGAAAAAACTTTTGTTTTTGCATAGGAGAATAAAATAAAAAAATGTTTGTTAACAATTATATTTAGCCTCTTTCTCACAAAAGCAGAAAAATAATATTAGAGAATTTCACCATGGCTTGGTGGACAAAAATAGCACACGGCATTATGATAGCATTAGCCGGATATGAATTAGGAAAGGAAAATTCAGGAAACTCAGAAAATAAAGAAACAGAAAATAGATTATTAAAATATGAACCACCTGCTGAACCAGAAACAAAAGCTGCTCCAAACATTCCAGATGTTTGGCTAGCAGTTTTAATCTGCGTAATCGTACTATTGATCATTGCAATAGCTACGTTACTCAAAAACTATATGAAAATTAAATATAGGCAGCTGAAAACCGTGCAGACCGTATCTAAAATACTTTTATCCAATTCAAGGAAGAGCAGTAGACAATTAAAAATAAACCTTCGTCACAGCGTATTTGGTATAGAATTATGGCATTTTTTTCATTTTTCGTAATTTTCGATATCGAAAAAGTGGGCGTGGTCATATTCGGATTTCGGCCATTTTTTATACCAATACAAAGTGAGTTCAGATAAGTACGTGAACTAAGTTTAGTAAAGATATATAGATTTTTACTCAAGTTATCGTGTTAAGGGCCGAGCGGAAGGACATACGGTCGACGGTCTATAAAAACTGGGCGTGGCTTCAACCGATTTCGCCTTTTTTCACAGGAAACAGTTATCGTCCTAGAATCTAAGCCTGTACCAAATTTCACAAGGATTGGTAAATTTTTGTTCGACTTATGGCATTAAAAGTATTCTAGACAAATTAAATGAAAAAGGGCGGAGCCACGCCCATTTTGAAATTTTCTTTTATTTTTGTATTTTGTTGCACCATATCATTACTGGAGTTGAATGTTGACATAATTGACTTATATACTGTAAAGATATTAAATTGTTTGTTAAAATTTTACTTCAAAAAAAATTTTTTTTAAGGTGGGCGTGGTCGTTCTCCGATTTTGCTAATTTTTATTAAGCATAAATACAGTAATAGGAGTAACGTTCCTGCCAAATTTCATCATATCTTCAACGACTGCCAAATTACAGCTTGCAAAACTTTTAAATTACATTCTTTTAAAAGTGGGCGGTGCCACGCCCGTTGTCCAAAATTTTAGTAATTTTCTATTTTGCGTCACAAGTTCAACTCACCTACCAAGTTTCATCGCTTTATCCGCCTTTGGTAATGAATTATCGCACTTTTTCGAATTTTCGAAATATTCGATATTGCAAAAGTGGGCGTGGTTATAGTCCGATATCGTTCATTTTAAATAGCGATCTGAGATGAGTGCCCATGAACCTAAATACCAAATTTCATCAAGATACCTCAAAATTTACTCAAGTTATCGTGTTAACGGAGAGACGGACGGATGGACTGACGGACATGGCTCAATAAAATTTTTTTTCGATGCTGATGATTTTGATATATGGAAGTCTATATCTATCTCGATTCCTTTATACCTGTACAACCAACCGTTATCCAATCAAAGTTAATATACTCTGTGAGCTCCGCTCAACTGAGTATAAAAACATACAAAATAGCATGCAAAATGTAAATAACTCAAGTCAGTATATTAGAAATAATCGCAAAGTAATGTACAGTAACAAATTTCTAAAATTAGGTCAAATAATATGCTGACATAAAATATATGTAACAAAAATGTATATGCTTTTAGCTTGTAAGTATTAATGTAATTACGTATATGCAAAATAGAAAATTCTGTATAAATAGTAAGGCATTTCTACAATAAAAGCAATGACTTTTGTTCGCTCAACCTCAGCGAAACTCTTTTCTTTCATTTAATATTACATAAGGTTGTAAGTCCTACACATAATCTTCGACACTTTACAATCCCGCGCTTGAACCCATGCCTTTCCCGCTTGGTCGAACATTTGCCCTCTCGCCTTCTCTTAATCTCCCCAATCTAATTGGCACGTCTACCGAGCAAGCTCAAAGGGATGCTCCCTTTTCAGCTAGTTCATCTGCTTTTTCATTCCCATCTATTTCCATATGCACTGGGACCCAATATAGATGTATGCTTGTCCCATCAACTTCGTAAGGTTGACTTAAAAACAGTGTTTAAATGTCTTGAAAAAAAAAAAGCGCTTGACAACGCCTACTAAGGCCGCTCGAATTTTTTAACAACCTTTGCATCGACTTCAAAAACGGTTGAAGATATTGTGATATTATTTATAATCATCTTTCCTATTCAAAACAGAATTACCTTGCAAAAGAACCACAAAATCGGTTGATTACCACGCCTACTTTCAGTAAAAAATTAAAAATACACATATATGGTACACATACAAATTCAAGATCTGTAGCATTTACCGCTTTTCCCACGTATTTGGCGATTAAAAAATTTGCATACGTTGTTCTTAAAAATACATTTACACAGCAATTAAAATATTAAATAATGCAGTGAGGACGGTCGTCTTCGCTGTTCCGCGAAATGTTTTCATATCAAGCTCAATGTTTAAACATTAAAAAATACATAAAGCTGCAGACATTGGTGCTTTATCGGTAACCGTATCAGTAACCTTATAACAGCTGATTCGACCAACCTTATGAGAATCAATGCAATCGATTATTGGCGCCGCTAAGGCCGTAACCGTATCGTAGCCAACCAATTGGTTTTTGGTTTGCCATCGTAACGATAAACAGCTGATTACGTTAGGGATCCGACTACAGCGATACGACAACCGGCACCAATGACTGCAGCTTTAAGCTGCATGGCTGTCACCCGAAAAATTGGCTCAGAGTATAAGAAAAATTTAAAATGGTACCAAAAATCGAAGAAAGATGGAAGAATTAATTTTTTTACGGGACACGTGTAGGGCTGCCAGACGTCCCGGTTTTCCGAGAAATGTCCCCGTTTTACGCCATTTATCCGGTGTCCCGGCCCAACCTTAAAATGTCCCGGTTTTCGTTTAGGTGTCCCGGTTTTTAAATCTAATCGATTGTAAATAGCTATGAAATCTAGCAACTATTTGGACTTTAATCGTAAAATTCTGGCATCGCTAGATAGTTGCACATTGCATAGTACACTTATATCGATGTAAAGTTTTCTTCCTAATTAGCTAACATAACTAAAAAAAAGAGAGAAAAAAAAGTTTGCTTAAAATAGTTCCATATTTATATGCGATACCTGGTCATAATGCTAATGCAGATCGATTTTTTTCTCTTATTTCATCTCAATGGACAAAGAAAAGAAATTCGTTGAATATCAGTACATTAGACAGTATTATTCAATGCAAATTCAACTTAAGACTTACTTGCACAGAATTTTACAATTATATTAAAAATAAGCCAGAAGTTTTGGAACAAGTTCTCCGCAACGAAAAATATATGACTGTTTAGTTTTATCCTTTTATACTTATGTAAAAAATCTTCCATTCACGAAACCTAGTATTTAAGCATACATACATAGGTACATATGTACCTACTTATTTATATGAACCACTTTACAAGTAAGGCGGCCGCCGAGGTGTGATGGTAGCGTGCTCCGCCTACCACACCGAGGATCCTGGGTTCACTCCCCGGGCAAAGCAACACCAAAAATTTTTGAAACAAGATTTTTCAATTAGAAGAACATTTTTCTAAGCGGGGTCGCCACTCGGCAGTGTTTGGCAAGCACTCCGGGTGTATTTCTGCCATGAAAAGCTCTCAGTGAAAACTCATCTGCCTTGCAGATGCCGTTCGGAGTCGGCATAAAACAAGTATTTCCCGTCCCGCCAATTTCTAGGATAAATTAAAAGGAGTACGACGCAATTCGAAAGAGAAGCTCGGCCTAAAATCTCTTCGGAGGTTATCGCGCTTTATATTTATTTATTTTTTTTACTTTAGAAGTATTTATTTTGAATTGTAGTTGTGATTGGCTGCTTTAGAGTACCTGGAATATATAATTTGTTTATGGTTTTATTTTTGTGTTGTGTAAATAAAAAATAATACTTATTTGCGTAAACATAAAAGAAATTTTAATTTTTTTTTGGGGGAGGAGGAGGGGGGAAGGTGTATATTTCTTGAATTTTTAAAGTGTCCCGTTTTTTCCCCAGGGGAACCTGGCAGCCCTAGAGACGTGTGAAATTCAGTTTTCAAATTTCGATTTTCTTTTATACTATATAGCGTAGCGTACTCCGCCTACCACACAAAAAATTCTGCGTTAAAGTCCCGGGCAAAGCAATATAAAAAATTTAGAAACAAGTTTGTGTGTTGAAAATTCATCTGCCTTGCTGTAAATATATTTCTTAGAATAATCAAGTGTCTTGATATTTAATAGATATATAATAAATATAAGGCGCTTATAAACACCGAAGAGATTTTAGCCCCAGCTTCTTTTCCGATTTGCATCGTGCTCCTTTTAATTTTTCCTAAAAATTGGCAGGCCGAGACCTACATATTTTATGTCTACTCCGAACGGTATCTACAAGGCAGATGAGTTTTCGCTGAGACGCCTTACATGGAAAAAATACACTCGGAGTGCTTGCCAAATCACTGCCTAGGGGCGATCCCGCTTATAAAAATTTTCTTCTAATTGAAAAATCTTGTTTCTAAAAGTTTGATGTTGCTTTGCAAGCCATATTGACATTAAAAAGTTTTTGTTTAAAATATATGATTTTTTCACTTTCACTCTCAAAATATTTCTATGTTCCAGGAGGTTGAACTGGCTGGTCCGTGAGGACCTCACATAAACTGATTAAGTTTCATAGCAGTTTTTGTACATACCCCTAACTTTTTTTCTCTTTGTTTCAGCTTTTTAAACCGGTTGTGAGTTACATCTCTGCGTATGGTCCGCGTGTTTGGAGCCTTCCTGATAGCTTCGTTGTACTTTTGACGTAGAAGTGTTGATGTCGCGTTAAATTCAGACAACTTCTTCCAGCAAGTTTTCATAGAACAAGAACCAGAAACGCCATGGCATTTACATTTGTCCTTCACCAGCTTAGAAACAGCCTCTATACCAACCTGGATATATTGTTAAAGTTAAAATAAATTAATTAACCACTTTTTATGACTTTACCTCCGAATCATGTCGCAAGATCTCCGAAACTTCGTCATCGTCACTGTCACGCAAATTGAGAAAGCCTCTTGTCACCCGTTTTCCATGTTTCAAGTTATCATTGCATCCTCCCCACTGAAAATCTTGACCAATACGATTTTGCTTTCGTGGGCCACAAATACATTTTGTCATGCGTCCTTCAGCACAAGCTCTTGCTATTGTATGCGTCAGCGCTGCGGCTGTAAGAGCATGCACAAATGCTGTTTCCTTGTAAAGCTTTTTGAATATGTTTCTCTTCCCTCTTGTCTCTATTGAGCAATTCCAACGTTCGTACCGAAATTGAGTCTCACAGTGTGAGGTAGCTACTCGCCGAGCTTCGAATATTGCATTTGGAAGCCCAATTTCCTTTCTACACTGATGATTTTGACGCCTCGTAGCCGGCATATAAAGGCATGGACCTCCAACCTGCCCTTGTGATGTAAATACAGCCATGATAGTATGCTCGGATATAAAGTGCTCCCTGTAAATAAGAATTATAGTTACAATACATCTTAGTTTTAAGAATAATATGCATTCTTTCAAAGATTCGATGTTATAATTTGGATTGAGATAACATACTAATACTCATCTATATGCTGTTGGACCAGTATTCCAAACATATGAAATATAAAGTTAATCTTCTATGGCGAGTACAAAATATTTTTGGCGCTTTTAAACTTTTAAATAAAAGTTGAGCGCTGCAGTTTTTCCCATATATCTTTTTAGGTAAGTAGGGCCACTTGACGAACTTTTCAACCAAGAGTTAAATCTAAAACTTGTCCAAATCGTATGAGCTTAGCTCCTAATGAGAACCTAAGCGGTCCTAAGTTTTTATACTTCACATAGCAAGCCTCAGTGAGTAAACTCATTTGAAAATATATTCTTTACAAGACATACCTAAAGTTTTAGGTCTAGTCTAGTAAGCAAAATCTGTATACTTGGAATTTCGAATAACCCCCATTTTCATTAGCGGGTACAAAGCATATAACTTTCGATCTGTTTATTGCTCGATTGACTTTTATGTTAATTAAAAGAGCACATTTGGTCCTTCTAACATACATATATGTAATATTCCTATTTTGCTAATACAAAATCTTGTCAATGAGTTTTGAATTCGAAATCAAAACAAGACAGCCTACAAAATTTTTGTGATTGTAGCAGCATAAGTGTGACAAGAAAAAAATTTAATTTACCCTGCAAAAAATTGTGCGATTAATCCCTAAAGAGATTGGTCTCCGATTGAACTCTTTTGTCTACATTTGCGCATAATTGATCCCCTTTAGTCCCTTTCGGGTACAGTTGGGATTAGTCAGTTTGATATATATGTAGCCCATTTTAAGAAATATTAAAAAAAAAGACAGCAAATTAGTAAAATAAAAAAGATTACAAGTGATTGAATCGAATTATTTGAGAAAAATGCCAGCTATATACCGAACCTAAATTACTAGGAATTAACGAATACGCCGGGGTTAGGGTTACATTTTCGGAGAATATTTTTTATTCCATTTAGAAAAGCGGATTCAGAAATCAGGTTGATGAGATCAGATTTTGTGGCTTGGCAAACCCTTCGATTGTGTTTCTGCCATGAAAAATGCGACTGGGTGCTATTGAGTCCTTATTTTCCATATGGGTACAAAAAAGATGGGTCCTTTCGGGTATAAATGGGTAATTTCAGTTGCATCTGAGTATAATGCATATTGAAATTTAGAAGTACCTGTAGTAAAATAAAGGAGTATTACATACATATATGCCCTCTAACAATTGTCATCTGATGGTAGTTTTATTGAGTTTTGCATTTTGAGTAACCATTTTCATCAGTATTTTGCTTTTCACTATGTACAAAAGAGCATTTACTAAGAGGATTTTGCGTTCAAAAATGCACAAATATAATAAAATCATTGAAATTTGGCTGAGATATTCCAATTTGATCATTTCTAGTAGAAAAATATCGACCTATAACCGCAGAAAGGGCTTTACCGGCGTAAACAAATGGTTCAGTAGACGCTTTTTTTGTATTTATATTGCGATTACTTTAGATAGTAACGCGAAAGTTGGTGTGTATATAAGACTATATAATTGACGTATACTAATGTGGGATTTTTTTGCATTTCTTTAATTAAAATGACGCATTTGTCGCTTACACCCGTTTTGCTTTCCAAAAAAAAAAAAAGACATAATAACTTGAAAGTGTCGGTTAAGCCAAAACTAAAATATTAAAATATACACATTGAAAACAATAAAAACAGTGGTTGTAATGCAGATCAATTTTTTATTCAGATTTCAAGACGGAATTCATATTTAAAGATGCAGACTTGTTAACAAATATTTTATATTTACAACTAAAATCAGTTTTTCTAAATAAAAACTATATAACTAAGGTACAATCTATTCATTTCACATTGCCGTCTTCTACATCAGTAACTGGTAATGCATCTGTGATAAAAGAGTTGTGTTTTTAGTTGAGGTACTCTCTGTGGAAAATTTCGGGAATTATATTTTTATCACAAAGTGATTTCAAATCTTAACAATTTAACTATGAAATTCTCTGTAAGCTCCTGTATAAACTGAAGAAGAAGGTTCCTACTTTCGTAGAAGTCTTTTGGGTAGTGGTTTCGGGATCCTCGTTTCCAAGTATTTTCTTCAACTATTTCCTCTGAAGAATCGGTGTCGCTGTATGGAACTAGTGCAACTTTAATTGAAATCTGCAACAATAATTTGGCTATATTCATTATAATCTTTATTAAGAAAAATCTTGAATCTAAAATATATTATTTAAATTAAAACACGAAAATTACGAAATATGCATACCAAAATGTAAAAACTTTGTATTAAAATGACAAAACTTTCTCCGAAAAATGGCTTAACCTACACATTGGGCAAAAAAATATAAACAAACTGTTTTGTGCACTTGAGCCAAAGTTGGCTTATCTATAACTTGGTATCGGTATTTCGTAAGACTTTGATTTTTTTGGAGCTAGTGCATATGGTAATGGCCTTTCGGTTTCCATCAAAAAAAAAATAAAATCAAAGATAATGTCGGTTAAGCCCTTTCTGCGGTTATAGCTCGATATTTCAAAATCAGATAAGACCACGTTCTAAAACAACAATTGATACAATCGGACGCGATTTTATGTGCGCAGCCTAAAATATCAATCTTAATATTTAAATCTAATGCCAAAAAACTTGTGTAAAATTAGTCTTAAGGCAGCATGCTATTATTTCAATAAACATTATTAAAATAATAGCATTCTTGCTTAAGACTAATTTTACACGAGTTTTTTTGGCATTCGATTTAGGTTTAAATATTAAGATTGATATTTTAGGCTGCGCATATAAAATCGTGTCCGATCGTCTCAAGCGTTTTTTATAACTGTCCTTTCGTTAGAATTAAATCGTCCGTTAGTTTGTTGGCGCTTCCCAAGGCAGTCGGATCTATGTACCCGAGCGACTCGGTATATTCCCGACCAAGTCGGCGCCTGCAGCTCCAGCTTGGACGGTGCCACTTTCCAAGCCGCAAACCCAAATACACCGAGTACCCCAATGGTTATCCAAGGACGTCCAGTCCCAGGGCCACAACAGCAATTGCGTCCTAGTCTTTCACAACCCAGGGGTAGTCACCCGTCACTTACTCCTAGAGTGACGGCGTATCCCCCGTTGCACTTCAAAATTCTGCAGTTAAACTGTAATGGATTAACTGGCAAGATCACGGAGATAGTCGATTTCATGAAGCGGTACAACATTCGCATTGCTGCGATTTAAGAGACTAAACTCACAGCAAGATCCGCTCTGCAGACCTATTCTGGGTATAATGTCCACAGAAAAGATCGCGAGAGCGGAAATGGACGGTCTCGCGTTTATCATATATCCATATATTTGATCCCGACACGGGCCGCAGGGACAATATCTTAGAACGTCACGGCTTATTTGTCCGGTCAGGCGAGGTATACCTAGAAATCATCAACATCTACATCCCTCCTGCCAACTGCTGCCCCAGTGGATACCACCCTAATACCAGCGTTGGCGGATCAAATAGAAGAAACGACGTTCTGCACAATAAACGGAGATGCCCCCACTCGTATGGTAGGAAGCTGTCATAGTTCGCCAGATATATCAATCATGAGCACAGGACTGCGTCAACTGGCATCCGATGGTAACATTGGCATCCGACCATCTGCCAATATTTATTTTGCTCGAGCGTACCGCCGACTTCATCGTCACCGAAAAACGCACTTTCATAAACTTAAAAAAAGAAAAATGGGATGAATACAAATCCTTTACAGACAGCCGCTTTGCTGTCCTACCGATCCCGATTGATGCGCGCCAAGGGGAGCGTGCTTTCCGCAATGTCATTGAATCCGCCTCGGCTCGCTTTATTCGCGCCGGAAGAATTCCCGAAATTCGGCCTCATTTTCCGGCGGAGGCCGCAAATTTAGCGAGAGAACATGACCTTATAAGACAACTCGATCCCGGCGACCCCCAAATAAGTGGATGAACACAAGCGGGCGAAATGGGAGGAGAATCTAAGTCGTTGTAACCTCTCTACCGGTGTGGGTAAGCTTTGGTCCACCATAAAGTCCCTATCGAATCCGTCCAAACACAATGAGAATATTTCCATCGCCTTTGGCGATAAAGTGCTGTCGGATGCGAAAAACTGCGCGAGCGCTTCCTGCCAACAATATATAATGCATTCTACGGTTGACAAAGTTAGACGGAGGGCCAACAGACACGCACATAAACATAAATTGAGCGCATCCCCAATTATCATCACCGCCAAAGAGGTTGAGGATGCCATCGGTCAAGCTAAACCATCTAAAGCAGTGGGCCCAGACGGCATAGCCATGCCGAAGCTTAAAAGCCTAGGAAAAGAGGGTTTCAAATATTTAGCACATGTCTTCAACCTGTCTCTGTCCACCTTTCTCATCCCCGAAAAATGGAAAATGTCCAAGGTGGTCCCGCTACTAAAGCCTGGGAAACCAGCTAACATAGGGGAGTCATATCGCCTGATATCTCTCCTACCGCCAGTAGCCAAGACGCTTGAAGCCATTTTGCTCCCCTACTTCAAAGCAAATTTGCAGCTAGCCTGTCATCAGTATGGCTTTAGAAAACTTCATAGCTCCACCACCGCGCTAAATATCATTAGCAACAAGATAAATTGCGGTTTAAATCAAAACCCCCACCATAGAACAGTACTCGTTGTGCTAGACCTTTCAAAAGCTTTTGATATGGTCAACCATGGCACGTTACTGCAAGACCTGGAAGGGTTTACCCTTCCCCATGTCTTAAAAAGTGGACCGCAAATTATCTTGGTGGCCGGCAGACATCGGTGCAATTTAGAAACGAAACATCAAAACCAAGAAGAATTAAACAAGAGGTCCCACAGGGTGGTGTCCTATCCCCACTTTTGTTTAACTTCTACATATCAAAGCTACCTTCGCCACCAGAATGAGTTACTATCGTTTCCTATGCCGATGACTGCACAATAATGGCTAGAGGCCCAGACGTATCGATGAGCTTTGTAACAAAATAAACGGCTACCTCCCTGATCTCTCATGTTTTTTCACCTCGCGAAACCTGACATTATCACCAACTAAATCATCGGCGACCTTATTTAAAGAAAAGAAACGCTCATTACCACTTACAAAGCAACTGGCCAGCCCACTGCATGCTACGCGTCCCCGATATGGTCGCGAAGCCTAAAGACTACTCACTGGAAAAAGCTACAGGCCTGCCAAAATACTGCCCTCAGAACCGCCACGGGTTGTCTTCTTATGTCCCCCAGAACACCATCTATATAATGAGGGGAGAATACTCCCCATCAGGGAGAGAAATGAAATGCTCACCGAACAGTTCCTGTTGAATACCCAGAAACCTGGACATCTCAACAGACACTTGGTTGATGAGCCAACACCGTCCAGGGGCTTAAGGAGTAATCTCCGTAAGCATTACGAGGAAATACGGCACCTGAGGACACAGCCGTGTGAAGCCAAAAAACACAAGCAGATCCCCATGAACTCCACAAACAGGTGTCGGACCTCTATGTCAGGAACTGCTCGGTGAATCCTGTACTCAAAGAACAATACCCTAAACTTGCAGAAGAGGAACGCACACTCCCTAGGGAAACGCGAGTCACTCTAGCTCAACTTCGATCTGGATACTGTAACAGATTAAACTCTTACCAATCAATCCCGACATACAAAATGTATGCCCTGCTTGCAATGTGTCCCCACATGACACCAACCATCTCTTCCATTGTAATGTTGAGCCAACGCCTCTAACACCCCTATCATTACGGTCCACCCCTGTTGAAACAGCAAGTTTCCTTGGACTCCCGTTAGTGGATATTGATGACAACTTGTGATTGGTCACGCCTATTGGATGGGGCGAAGCACCGCTACAACAACAACAACAGCCACTTTTACACATGCCTTAATCTACAATAAATCGCCAATAGATAATCTACGCGTTTACATATGTTCCAACGCTGGGAAATAGATTATTTTCTTTAAAATATTAACGTTTCTCTTTTATTTTGTGTTTTCAACAAGAGATGATACTTGAGAGGTGGAACTTTTTCTTTTTAGAAAATCCGCGTCTCTAAAACTTAGTCATAATTTCCGATTATCGGGGCGAAAAGTGTATATGGGAAATCTGGTTATATAATTAACGGTTAGGAGTTAAGTACGAAAATTAAGTTAATCTCGTTATATGTAAATTAAAAGTCAAACAAAAAATACAAAGCAGTTTAATTAACTGGCGCTCAATTGCCTAAGCGATTTTGGCGTTTCGTTAAAAGCCTCGACAGCTTTCCTTGCTTCCCGATAACTGAGGGAGCACCGACGGAGGTCAAGTCTTCCTCCACCTGCCTCTCCCAATTCAGTGGAGGTCTCTCCCTGCCTCTGCTTCCAAACTGCGGTTTCAATTGAAATACTTTCTTGACCGGTGTTTCTTCGCACATTCGCATAACGTTGAAAGACGGGCAAGAAGAAATCGCTAGCAGCAATGATTCGGATGCACAGAGAGGCAGGAGGCAGCGATCGGCTGAGCTCGACAAGCCTGATTTAATAGGCAGAATGGGAAGGGAAAATGCCCCAGCCCAAGAACGAGGTGGTGAACTAGCCAGAAACAGACCCCAGACCTCAAAATCTGCAAAGCGGAGGGAGGGGTAGATATTGAAAAGCCATGTACCTCAAAAGCTGTCATACAGGATGTAATCAATTATTATTATTACTATTATTATTATTATTTTTTTTTTTTGTGTTACGTGGAAGGAGGAAATGCTTTATGCACTAACCGGGTTGTTAAGCCTCGGTGCTACTCTCTGTAGCAGCGAGCCTCTCCGAGTGTAGGACTCCCTTTCTTTTTCTTCATGGTCTACCCACTAGAATGTAACCTCCCACGGCCCGCGCATTTTCCGAACCTGGGACCGCGGTAAGCATAACTTAAGATTCGGAAGCGTGCTACGTCAGATCTTTGGCTACTCTCACGTTATTGGGCTAAGCAACCATCTTGCCGTTTAGCGAGGAGAATATTCCTTGCATATCTGCTGACCATGTCCCATCTGTCACTTCCGCAGGTCATTTTGTGGATAACACTGCTCGGGAATAGGTCACCTAGTGTTACTTCCACTCTTCTTCGTTGCTGTGAGAAGTGATCGCATTCGAAAAAGGTGTGGCGTACGTCGCTTATGAGCTCACAGTATAAGCAATCCGGATCTTCAACCTTGCCCATCCTGTGGAGGTATTCCCGGAAATAGTCGTGGCCACTTAAAAACTGTGTCAGGTAGAAGTCGACCTCTCCATGTGGCCGTTCTAACCATGGATACAGCTCGGGAATCAGTTCCCTGGTCCACTTGCCTGCAGTACTGCAGCTTCATTGCTGTTGCCAGCGTCGTATAGAAACTTTTCGCGCCTGCGCGTCTGCGGATACCGTTCTGTAAGCTGAGGTAATTCGTAGCGCCCTGCTGCGTAGAACAGAAGTAATAGCTGATAGCTACTTTCGGAATTTCATTGCATCCGCCCAAATTTCTGCACCGTACAAGAGTATAGAATCCGAAGCGGTAGCAAGCAGCTTTCTTATAAATGACCTTGGCCCACCTATGTTCGCCATTAATCGAATTAGGTATCCTGTGGTCTGTGCAGTTTATCGCAGGCTTCTTGAAAGTGTTCCGAGAAAGTTATATTGCTACGTCCCGCCTGACGGAACTGAAGGCATTTCTCAAGTCCAGCGTGACCAGTAAGACAACCCGCCTAGCTCGGTGGTACGTGGTTTCGGCTTTCCTTACCGCATTTGTAACCTCGGCTATAGATTCTATTGTGGAGGACTTTTCGGGAATCCATGCTGCCGATGGGACAGACCTCCCCCATCTTCAATGGCTGCTATCAGCCTTTTTTTAAGGAGGCTTTGCATAATGGAGCCATAATGGTCGAAAATACAACGGGGAGTTCGGGTCTCCCTTGCCTTTCGGGATTAGCACGAGGTGTACTGTCTTCCACCTTGTTTGCATTTGTTATACTTCATATGCAGCAGCAACTCAGGACTGCTCTTAGCAGCCAGTCTTATTGCTTCAGCTGGTATCCCATCCGGTCCTGGCGCTTTACTGTGTAGGGCTGCTTTTAGCTCACCTTCACTGAACGGCTGCACGTCGTGGTCGTCGTGGGCGACGTGCTCACCCTCTCTGCTTGTGCGAGTGAGGAACAGAGCATCTACTATACTTCGCATCTTTTCCTCATCCATCGTTTGGTTCGGTGGGCAGAATTTCCCCATTACTATTTTATACCCTTATCCCCAAGGATCACGATCAACTTCTTTGTAAAGCCTCTTCCAGCTATTAAGTTTGCTTTGCCTTATGGCGGCACAGAGAACTTTTTTGCTCTTTTGTATGCCTCCGCGTGCTCTGCTGCATGCGCGGGTTTCGAGCCTCCGCATTCTGTGGCATACCCTGCGTAATTCGGCAATTTCGCTACTCCACCAGTGCATTTGTTTTTTTACCTCTCCTAGGTCCTTTTCGTGGCATTGTGGTCTTGATTGCTTCTACCGTACCGTTCGCCGATTCGGCACCGTGGACTATCTATCGTGCGCTCGCTTGTACAAAAGTGGAGAACTTTGTAGCGTCAACCTTAGATTCGTCCCATTTTGTTTTCATACGGGCGGTCTCCCTGTCCGACTTTGCATTGAGTCACTAAGGTGAAAGTTGATGTAGTTATGGTCATTACCCGTGAGATTCTCCCCCAACCTCCATCCAGGCGCCTTTGAAAGCAGGTTTTCCGATACTAATGTAATATAAGGGATAGAGTGTCCAAAGCCTGGCCGCCGATATGTCGGGGTCGTGCCGGTATTCAGAATGGCCAATCCAAGTCGGGCAGCCATTTTTAGCACTAGCTTTCGTCTGGAGTTAGTATGGGGATTCCCCACTCAACAGCCATAGCATTGAATTCTCCAGCGACAATCACGTTACCAGTTTCATTACGCAAATCGTCTTCAAGTAGTTCTAGCTTAGCTTTAAACCCTTGAATTGGATAATTTGGGGACAGGTGGCAGCTCGCTAGTGTGGTGTGCGCTAGTGTGATCGCAGCTCTGTTTTCGAGAACCAGTTGGTCCAGCAGACTATCGGCTAACCTGCTTCGGTTCGGGTTGCCTTGAATGAAACTGATCACTTGCGCGCCTGTTTGGCCTTTGCGGCAGCTAGTGCCTCCCTGATGGTGCTGCGTGCTCCAGACTCAGGAGGGTGGTCAAATTTCTCTGACTGGCGTAAAAACCACTTTGGAATTTCCGTGCGGGGCGAGGACAGATGACCATTCCGTCCGCTCTTCCAGCAAGCACTCCTTCTATCAGGGCCTTTGCAGTCTGCTTTTCGATGTCCGTAGCCTAGACACCTTAAGCATCGCTGCACGTCTACCCTCTGTCTAAGCATGCATTGCAGCCCGCCGATACATATCTTGAAATTGGGTTGTAAAAGGACGCCAACAGCTTCGTCCACTTCAATGGCTGCCCGCTTCTCCAACAGCGCTTATTATCGCTTGGATGAACGCTGATTTATCGCCGCAACGTGCATTTTCGATAAGTACACTCCCGGATTTGGTTTCGGAAGGCGCATATGAGGCTCCCTGTATCTTCAGCCCCAAGCTCGCCCCGGATGGCTCCTAAGACCTCGGCGTAGTTCTTTGCCTGGGCTGGTCTAACTACGAAATTTGCGACCCATCTGTTTCTCTGCTTGCCTTTTCTTTCTTTGCCTTCCCGGCTCGCCCAGGTGGTGTCCTATGTTCTTTTCCAGGGTGTGGTTTGGCTTTCCGTTTCCGTACGGTCGTCCAGGCCTCGCCCGAGATTGTTTTCGCAGTACCATCATCTCACTTTTTCTTGCCTTCCGAGGCCTCCGGTTGTGAGCCAAAGTTCGTTCTTGCTCTTTTGTTCCCACGAGCCGCTTTCGGTTCTGTGTACTCTTCGCTTTTACCCTCTAATAAAGAGCGAATTCGACTCAGTGTCTCTTCGAGTTGTGCCATGCCGTTCTTTATGTCCATGGACACATTTTTCTGTTTGGCCGCAGCAACCTGCATGCTGCGCAGCACCATTCTTGCATACTCGAGGAGGTCAACTTGACTTGTCCTCCCCGGTGTTGTACCGCATACGGTGGTTTATCGCCCGTCATTGCCATCACCTTGCTGTCCAGGGGTAGATGGGGTGGCATCTACTTTCCTACTGTTTGCTCTTTTGTCCGCCCTTGAGTTCGCCGTTGGGTGCATTGTTTACTATATAGTTTGGCAGCTTAATTCGAGGTTATGTTGCGAATAGAGTGGAAGGTACTCACAGGCCGTGAAAATAGGCACTCGAATTGAGTGGAATGAAGAACAGTAGGAAGACCAGAGTTGCATTGGATCAATTATTGCATCAATATTTAAGATAAATTTAGAAAAAATAATAAAATACTTGAGTATAAGCAAACATTTTCTTTCAATTACTGCAATTAAGGTGTCCTATATGCTATATATTCCAAAATTATAACATTTTATGTATGTTTAAAAATTTAACTTCAATTTCCCTAAGATTTCCGTAATATGGCCATTAGTGATGTTTGTGTGTGTGTGCAAATTTTGAGCGATCATATGTTAGTTGCGCTACTTGGTAAAGTTTAAAATGGTTGGGTGTCCCTGGCCGTTGTTGACCCGCCAACTTATTTCTCTGCTGGTGCTATTGTCGAATTTGCAGGGGCTTTTAACACCGGCGATCGGAGCATCTTGCTACTCCTTTGAAAAACGGTTACGCTGCTATCATTACCATCGTTATTTTCACGCATTTCAGTTATTTGGCTCATTTGTTTTCAGTTGGGTCTCGGCTCCAAGCCGCTATCTCCGCCCGATGTGCAGTCGCCGTTTTAGATTCCCGTGATTATCTTTATATGTGCAGAGAGGCCACGCGAGGGTTGGCACAGGTCCTTATGAGAATCTGTGTTCAGAGCCAGAGTCCGGCGTAAGTCAGGAGTCATCTTAACTGAACCTGCACCACCAACATAATGGTGACGTGGCTTCGAACGTACTTGGAGATCTGCCAAGGTTTTAACGAGACGGAGACGAAGACAATATTAGCCCACCAGCCATTTCGCCGAGGGGTGACCCTCGGCTACTAAGATAGTAGAATACCGTCCACTTCAGCCCATTGTAGTGTTGCGAGGAATTAACCTCACTTCGAATGCGCTTAACGTTACAAATATACATGCAAACAAACTTTCATATTTAACTGACCCAGATAACCACTATAAGTTCATTCGCATTTGCCAAACCGCCCAATATATTGATTCGTCATACCACCCAGCTTACGCGCGGATCATATTGACAATATATAGGTCAATACAATAATTTGCTGACGAACAATTATTCATTATGAAATCATGAATCATGCACTTTTAGTATGTAAGCATTAATGTAAGTATGTATATGTAGGTTAAGAACTTTTGTATAAATAGAAATGGATTTCGGTAATAAAGAAAAATCGTATTTAACGCTATACTTCGGCGTTCTTATTTTATTTATTTTTACGTATTTACATGGCGAACCTGCCAGAGCAGATCAAACATCAGCATAACTGCTAAAACGATCTGACTGGAAAAGATACTGCAGATACGCTTTGTAACGCGTACACTTTACCTTACCAATGATGACGCTTTGCAAAGCATACAGCAGTAGAGCCTAGAACACTTTATTTTAATCGCCGATCCAAAGGACCAAATGCCATTGCAACAACAACAGCTACAGCATAATTGAGTGGAATATCATAAAAGATTCAGCAAACCACTGATATTTTGGACAAAAGCATAATCGAGTGGAATACCACAACAGAGGGACAACATAAACGAACCGAATATTTTGGTAACATCAAACTAGCAGCTATCTTATGTATTTTTAGAATCAATTGAGCGGCCTCAGGGACGCTAAACCATGAGCAAAACTTTGTTTTTGCTTAGGAATTTTTTTTTAAATAGGACTAGTTTAAGGGAAAGGAAGTTTGAAATTTTAAGTCAATTATGTTTTACTGAAATTCAAAGGAAAATGTTGAAAAAAAAGTAAAGGAAATACAAAGAAAATTAAAATGTTTTATTGAAAAAACTTTTACTGTTAAAATCTAAAGGAATTTTCTTTTTAGAAAAAAGGGTATTAACGCTATCATTGAAAATGGCATAAAAATTATTTTTTCAAATATTTTGCAAGTTGAAAAAGAAAAAAATAAAATATATTAAAAAGCAAAAAATTTTAAATTAAACAAATTTTTCCGTTAAGAACAAAATTTTTTATACTTTAATAATGTTAACTAAATAAACAAGTGAAATGGAATGCTTAGATAAAAACAAAGAAAATTCGATTCAAGTCTAAATTTAGTACACCTTTTTTTACGGAAACAAGAAAATAATTATATTTCAAAATGTCGTGGTGGACAAAGATTGCACACGGTATAATGATAGCATTAGCCTGATATGAATTAGGAAAGGAAAATTCAGGAAATTCAGAAACAGAAAACAGGATAGTTAAATATGAGCCACCAGACCAATTAGACACAAAAATTACCCCAAAAATTCCAGATGTTTGGCTAGGCGCAATGATTTGCGTAGTCGGGTTATTAGTCATTGCAATAGCCGCTATAACCAGAAACTATATGAAATTCAAATATAGCCAATTGAAAAACAAATATCCAAACCCAAAGCTGAGGAAGAGCAGCAAATAATTAAAAATACACCTTCAAATAGTAACCCCCAAAATATCGCAATCGACAATAAAGGCACCCCCACTAGCCCTGCCCAAGTTGAACAGCAAATCAAGAATTCATCATAGACGTTAATTTGTAAACACAAGCTGATTTTTAGGTGAGTCGACGCACTTAAATATGTAACGTTACTAATCATTATAAATATACAAAAAAAAAAAAATAACAAAAGTAAAAAGCGAGAGTCAGCATAACGGGCACTGTATGTAAAGCAAATGCAAACGAATAAAAGCAAAAGAAAGCACATAAAAAAAGTCACTACTTAGAGTATCAAGTTACCACTATAATATAAATTACAACTGAATGCAAACGATTGCAATTTGGTACCACTGAGTAAGTTATAAAAAAAAAATAAATATAAGGCGCGATAACCTCCGAAGAGATCTAAGGCCGAGCTTCTCTTCCAATTTGCGTCGTGCTCCTCTTGATTTTCCCTACAAATTGGCCGGACGGGACCTACATGATTTTATGCCGACTCCGAACGGCATCTGCAAGGCAGATGAGTTTTCACTGAGAGCTTTTCATGGCAGAAATACACCCGGAGCGCTTGCCAAACACTGCCGAGGGGCGACCCCGCTTAGAAAAATTTTCTTCTAATTGAAAAACCTTATTTCTAAAATTTTTGATGTTGCTTTGCCCGGGGTTTGAACCCAGGGCATCCGGTGTGGTAGGCGGAGCACGCTACCATCACACCACGGTGGCCGCCACTGAGCAAGTTGACTGGGTAATTTAACGTAAAATGAAACAACACGGCATACTTATAACACATGACATTAGAGTGACCGTCTATAATTAAGCACAAAATTATATACGCTCACTCTTGAAAGGCCGATGGTGTAGTGTTGCGTGGAATTCACCTCACTTCGAATGCGCTTAACCTTACAAATATACATACAATTAAACTTTCATATTTAACTGACCCACATAACCACTATGAGTTCATTCGCATTTGCCAAACCGCCCAATATATTGATTCGTCATACCAACCAGCGGATCATATTGACAATATGCAGGTCAATATAATAATTTGCTGACGAAAAATTATTCATTATGAAATCATGAATCATGCACTTTTAGTATGTAAGCATTAATGTAAGTATGTATGTGTACGTTAAGAACTTTTGTATATATAGAAATGGATTTCGGTAATAAAGAAAAATCGAATTTTAACGTTACACTTCGGCTTTCTTATTTTATTCTTTTTTACGTATTTACACCCAATCAAATTTTCCTTAACATTTTTCCAGTTGTCGCCTAGAAGATCTTACTGGACTCGATCCTGGGGATGCTTATTGAAGTGTCATGGCGGCACCCACTCGCCCTGCCACCAAGATTCATTGGGTATCTGTGGCCTTTT
Source organism: Eurosta solidaginis (assembly GCF_040869045.1). Classification (NCBI taxonomy): domain Eukaryota; kingdom Metazoa; phylum Arthropoda; class Insecta; order Diptera; family Tephritidae; genus Eurosta; species Eurosta solidaginis. The sequence continues at coordinate 155,865,950 of NC_090320.1, read as the reverse complement.
GCGCCACGCCCTCCTCTATGGTCGCTCTTGGTCGGGGAGTGCTTATTGGTTATTCGTAGCTAACCTACTAGATGCGATACACGATCCGCCACCTCGTGAGCCCGGTGGAGCCCTGAGCTCATCCTCCACCTTTATTATTGTTATTCTATCATTATTATTATTTTTTTTGTGTTACGTGGCAGGAGGAAATGCTTTGTGCACTAACCGGGTTGTTAAGCCTCGGTGCTACGCTCTGTAGCAGCGAACCTTTCCGAGTGTGAGACTCCCTTATTTTCTTCACGGGCTACCCACTAAAACCTAACCTCCCACGGCCCGAGCATTTTCCGCACCTAGGACCGCGTTTAGCATAACGTCGGGTACGGCAGCGCGCTACGTGAGCTCTTTGGCTACTCTCACGTTATTGGCTAAGCAACCATCTTGCCGTTTTGCGAGGAGAATATTCCCTGCATATCTGCTGACCATGTCCCATCTGTCATTTCTGCAGGTCATTTTATGGATGAAACTGCCCGGGGATAGGTCACCTAGTGTTACTTCCACTCTTCTTCGTTGCTGTGCGAAGAGATCGCATTCGAAAACGGTGTGGCGTACGTCGTCTATGAGCCCACAGTATAAGCAATTCGTATTTCCAACCTTGCCCATCCTGTGAAAGCATTCCCGGAAGTAGCCGTGGCCACTTTAAAGCTGTGTCAGGTAGAAGTCGACCTCTCCATGTGGCCGTTCTAACCATGGCTCCAGCTCGGGAATCAATTCCCTGGTCCACTTGACTGCAGTACTGCAGCTCCATTGCTGTTGCCAGCGTCGGATAAATCTTTTCGCACCTGCGTTGCAGCAATATCTCTACGTACTTCTCCTCGGAGGTGGTAAATTGATTTCCTCTCCTCAGCGAGAAGATGTATCGGTATGGTTCCCGCAATAACAAGAACTGCCTCTGCGGATACCGTGCGGTAAGCTGAGGCAATTCGTAGCGCCTCTCCGCGTTGGACAGAAGTAACAGCTGCTAGGCACTTTCGGAATTTCAACGCATCCGCCCAAATTTCTGCGCCGTACAACAGTATAGAATCCGAAGCGTAAGCAAGCAGCTTTCTAATACATGGCCTTGGCCAGCCTATGTTTGCCATTAATCGAATTAAATATCCTATGGTCTGTGCAGTTTTCTCGCAGCCTCCTTGAAAGTGTTCCGAGAAGGTTAGCTTGCTATCTAGCCTAACCCCAAGGTATTTCGTGGAGCTGCGTGTTTGTACTTGTTGTTCTCCAACCATCATATTCATAATTGTGCGAATTCGTCTCTTGATGAGGATTCCGATCTCAGTTTTCGCTGTCGCGAGCTGAAGTCCATGGTCACTCATCCATCTATTTACACTGCGCATTACATGGTTTAGTTTAAGCCGCGCCAGCTCGCAGTTCCGTGCTGTAATTACGGCAGCCACGTCGTCAGCGAAAGCGACAGGAAAATCAATTTCTGGCAAGTGCAAGCGAAGGGGGCTGCCATACGAAGCATTCCAGAGGTCGGGACCTAACACCGAGCGCTGGGCTGCTCTGCCTATTATCCTCACCTTTCTCTCACCTTGATTTATTTCGTACGTGAGCCAGAGATCTTTTAGGGAGTCCCTTAATATGGTTAGTAGATATGTAGGTACCTTGAAATAGTGTTTTATCGCATCGTGCATGTCGTCCCACCTGACGGAATTGAAGGCATTTTTCACGTCCAGGGTGACCAGTAAGACAACCAGCCTAGCTTGGTGGCACGCGGTTTCGGCTTTCCTTACCACGTTTATAACCCCGGCTATGGCATCAATTGTGGGCGACCTTTCCGGAACCCATGCGGCCGATAGGACAGACCTCCTCCATCTTCAATGGCTGCTATCAGCCGTTATTTAAGGAGGCTTTCCATCATTTTCCCGGCCGTGTCGAGCATGCATAATGGTCGAAAAGACGACGGCAAGTTCGGGTATCCTTTGCCTTTCGGGATTGCCACGAGGTGCGCTGTCTTCCACCTGGTTGGAAAGATCCTGGCTTCCAGGCATTTGTTATACATATGCAGCAGCAACTCAGGACTGCTCTTAGCAGCCAGTCTTATTGCTTAAGCTGGTATCCCATCCGGTTCTGGCGCTTTACCGGGCTTCATTCTGTGTAGGGCCGCTTTTAGCACACCTTCAGTGAATGGATGCACGTCGTGGGCTTCGTGGGTGACGTGTTCACCTTCTCTGCTTGTGCGAGTGAAGAACAGAGCATCTACTATACTTCGCATCTTTCCCTCGTCCATCGTTTTGTTCGGTGGGCGGGATTTTCCCATTACTGTTTTATACCCCTGTCCACAAGGACCACGATCAACTTCTTTGCTAAGCTTTTTCCAGCTATTAAGTGTGCTTTGCCTTATGGTGGCACAGAGAACCTTTTTTGCTCTTTTGTATGCCTCCGCATGCTCTAGTGCGTCAGGCCTGCTGCGTGCGCGGGCTGCCAGCCTTCGCATTTTGTGGCATATCTTGCGTAGTTCGGCGATTTCGCTACCCCACCAGTTCACTTGTGTTTTACCTCTTCTAGGCCCTTTTCGTGGCATTGAGGTCTTGCATGAGTGGTTCAGGCAACGCATGGCGGCTTCTACCGTAGCGTTCGCCGCTTCGGCACTGTCGACTATCTGTCATGCGCTCGCTTGTACAACAGCGGATAACTTTGCCGCGTCAACTTTAGAGGCGTCCCATTTTGTTTTCTTATGACGCAGAATAGAAAATTACTAAAATTTTGGACAATGGGCGTGGCATCGCCCACTTCTGAAATAAGGTAATTTAAAGGTTTTGCAAGCTGTAATTTGGGAGTCGTTGAAGATATCATGATGAAATTTGGCTGAAACGTTACTCATATTACTATTTGTGTGTTAAATAAAAATTAGCAATGTCGGATGGCGAACACGCCCACTTTTAAAAAAAAATATTTTTAATAAAATTTTAACAAAAAATTTGATACCTTTACAGTATATAAGTAAATTATGCCAGCATTCAACTCCAGTAATGATATGGTGCAACAAAATACAAAAATAAAGGAATATTTCAAAATGGGCCTGGCTCTGCCCTTTTTCATTGAATTCGTCTAGAATACTTTTAATGCCATAAATCGAACAAAAATGTACCAATCCTTGTGAAATTTGGTAGGGGCATAGATTCTATGACGATAACTGTTTTACGTGAAAATTGGCGAAATCGGTTGAATCCACACCCATTTTTTACACACAGTCGACCGCCTGTCCTTCTGCTTGGCCGTTAACATGATAACTTGAGCAAAAATCGATATATCTTTACTAAACTTAGTTCACGTACTTATCTGAACTCACTTTATCTTGGTATAAAAAATTGCCGAAATTGGACTATAACCACGCCCACTTTTTCGATATCGAAAATTAAGAAAAATGAAAAAAATGCCATAATTCTATATCAAATATGAAAAAAGGAATGAAACATGGTAATTGGATCGGTTTATTGACGCAAAATATAACTTTAGAAAAAACTTTGTAAAATGGGTGTGACACCTACCATATTAAGTAGAAGATAATGAAAAAGTTATGCAGGGCGAAATCAAAAGCCCTTGGAATCTTGGCAGGAATACTGTTCGTGGTATTACATATACAAATAAATTAGCGGTACCCAACAGATGATGTTCTGGGTCACCCTGGTCCACATTTTGGTCGATATCTCGAAAACGTCTTCACATATAAAACTAAGGGCCACTCCCTTTTAGAGCCCCCATTAATACCTTTAATTTGATACCCATAACGTACAAACATATTCTAGAGTCACCCCTGGGGCACCTTTATGGTGATATCTCGAAAAGGCGTCCACCTATAGAACTAAGGCCCACTTCGTTTTAAATAATCATTAACACCTTTCATTTGATACCCATATCGTACAAACGCATTCTAGTCACCCTGGTCCACCTTTATGGCGATATCTCGAAAAGGCGTCTACCTATAGAACTAAGGCCCACTCCCTTTTAAAATACTCACTAACACCTTTCATTTGAAACCCATATCGTACAAACGCATTCTAGAGTCACCCCTGGTCCACCTTTATGGCGATATCTCGAAAAGGCAGCCACCTATAGGACTAAGGCCCATTCCATTAAATTAAGCTCTAAATTTTAAGCCTATTAATCATTGAAAAGTTACTTAAAACCCGAATTTAAATTTCCAAATTATTATTTAATTTTTCCGCTCCATGCGCCACCTAACGGAATTTTGTCTCCTTTTGTTCCTTTGTCACGCTACCTTAACCTGTTTCTGAGGTTTCATATTTGTAGCTCAATGAGAAGTTACTTTAAAATCTATTTCATGTATTAGAAGCTATTAAGCAGCGCATACTTTATTTAGGAAAAATGAATTAGCTAATATTTGACAACGACTGCTGGCCTCGCAGAACGCTCAGTGCGCGGAGGTCCAATATAATTAAGAGGAAAAGAAAACACAAATAATTTCAATATTAGTATGGTATAATCATTGATTTATTATTTGTTAAGTTAGTACAATATTTAGCCTTTCGTATAAATTGGGATGTGGCGGGACCGCAGCAGTTGACCTTCTTCCTTCGTGGTTGAAATTGAACAGAAAAATGGAAAGTGATATCCGTGTTGTCGAACCGGAGATCGTGCGGGGGTTTTCCAAGGGATATTTGGGCAAATGCGTGGTGGCAACGGCGCGCACCCACGTATTTGTTAAAGATTGGTTAAGGCGAGAAAAAAGGGAAGAAAATAAAAACACCAAAAAGTTTCGTGTTAATAAAGAGGAGTTACAAATGGTTTGTTTTATTAACCGTATAGAGATACAACAAGTGTTAAGAAATTGTTTAACAAATGTTGTAGAATTAGTATATAATAATAATTTTAAAAATTTGCACTTATGTGAACGTGAGATGACACCGTGTAGCTTCGCTGGCTGCTGGATTGAAAGAGGACGAACCTCTTTGCAACAAAACCTAGGAACCCGCGATACAGCACCTTCGTTGGGTTTCCCGGCAACAAAGTTGCTATACCGCGGGCGCACAGCGGTAAATGTAAAATACACATATGTAATACCACTCACACATGCCCGTGTTCTAGTGATTGGAAACATGTGTGGGTGGCAGCGAATTATGTTACGAGGGGGGTAGATATATTTAGGTCTGTGACCTAAACATACCGGCCCCCTTGCCGAAAGCAACAAAGAAAAAAGGAGAAATGAAGGAACGCCATACCATCACACGTTCGGCAAGGCGATGCGTCGATGTACCGATGCAGACGCCGTGTGATTGATCTCACGTCTCGGTCTCCTGTGGAAAAAGAAAGGAAATTATTAAGTAAAGTACGTGGTTTTTTAATTCCGTGCAATATTTACTGAAAGATATATATGAGTATGCGTGTCGAAAATTACAAGATATCTATATTGGGTGGGCTCCAGACACAACGAGGCTGAAAATCATGGCTTGAGTGAGCAGCCCGCTGACAGTCGAGGAGGGTGAACCGCTGACCATTATATTGACGTAAACGTCTGCACGCTACGTGAGCAGCACCGGTGATGATCTGTAGAACGTCGGATCGGCCAGCTTCATAAACTGAAATGGGGCAGCTATCGACGGGTCCATATTCGCCGTTGGGTTAATTCTTGCATAGTTCGCCACTACAGTGGCTTGGGTTGTAACTTTCCCAGCCACCCCATACTTCCCTCTCAATATTAAGGTGCACCGTGGGAGCGCACGCGTCTAAAAGGGCGCGAACCAAATGAAAACGGCCTCCGGCTTGAATACGTACTATTTCCGTCGGCGCAATGGCGAAAAGTGATCGCGTTATGGTTGTTGCCACTAGAGTGTCCCGGAGTCGGCCGCTCCTGAAGCTCGTAGGTGCTTGACGTTTCCGAACAAGAGCTTTGCGGTTGTTGCGTACTTTAATCGGGGTCACCCTTCCAGCAAATTTCCGTGACGAGCGGAACGGACGCGGTTCCGCGTCAGCACGCTGTTTATCAGTAGGCCGGTGCGATGGGCGAAATGGACGTGTCTCCGCGCGGGCGCACCAAGGTGCCGTGCATACTCGAGCGGAACTCAGGTCTCTCGTGGCGTAGCGGTGGCCGAAATCGCTGCGTCTTTAAGCCGCCTTGTTGTATCGTTTGATTTATTTTTGCCATATTGGCAAGCCTCTCTTCTTCCTCTTCTTCTTCGACCTGCTGTGCCCATGACTTGTATTGCTCAGTAACATGGATGGAGAGTATTGTATCTGAGCTTGCATCATCGTCGTCGATATGGAGCGTAGTATGGTGCTGCTCATTACATCGTCGGCATCGATCCTGGCTGGGGCACATTTCAAGGCGGTGATATGGCGACAGGCAATTTGGGCAATATTTATGTGATAATACTTCGCGTAGACGCGCTTCGGCCGACATACCCCGGTATATCGGGCACAATCTCACTCCGTGAGGCTTGTTGCATAAACGGCACGCGATGGTGAACGAATTGGCGCGTGCCCCTGTTTTGGAGTGCTTCAAGTTGAATCCAGTCATTTCTGGAAATTGAAGCGTTTCATTTTATGGTCGTATTGGGGTTGTTGGGTGGCCAGTGGTGTTTGGGTGGGGTAAAAACAGATATATCCCATATATTTTCGCGAAAGAAACGGAAAATTTAATTTAAATAAAGGGTTAAAGGCCATGAGTAAAAACTTATGTGCGCAAAGAACCGAAGAAAAAAAAAACGGATTTAGTAGTCATACATGCGATGTGGCTGGTGCTTTAGCACATTTAATATATTTTCTGATTCGATTTATGTCGGCAGATGTCGCTGACATATCTAAAATTTATTTTAGATTTGTGGTAAACTTTGTTTTCACAACAAGTGCCCTGCCACTACACGGAACGGTTCGAAACCTGGCTGAAAAGGTACAACAAAGTTGCATTTCTATTATTCAACATTATTTTCGACGTGTATTGTCGATAATGTTGAGATTCGTGGAATTAAGTATTTTAAATCTCGACCAAATGAATGATTGATCGAGATATGTAATTGGCGACATGTGTGGCGTGTTGTGCTGCATGTAGTGCGTGACGTGTAGTGCGCGAGATGCTTGCGCATGAGGCCTAACGTTTGTATTGCAATAATCATTGACAGTCAGACATTAAACGTAGAGATTTTGACATCTGCTACGCTTTTCCATTTCCTGAATGGAAAAAAAATGTCATTGATATAAAACACGCGGCGGTGAGTATAGAGGCTAAAAATTGTAATTTCTTTTCATTAATTAATGTTTGCTCTTTTATTTGCAGGTATACGGTTATAACATGTCCGTGTATTAAAAACAATGGGCTAGGCTAATTGTGTATTCAATTGTAAAAATGTTGCTATTAAGGACATGTCGCTAGCTAAATGTTCTTGCATTGATACCCTCCAATATTTGGTTAGCCGAAAATGCTTTCAAATCCATCACAAACACCCATCTTTTGGCTACCAGTGTCGGTGCAAAGAATCTAAAAGAGATATAGAAATCAACGGCCTTACATATCCCACAGAAGATTGGACAAATGTTTCTCCAAAAATACTATCTTATCTGGGGGCCAAAAAACATTTGCTACGCAATCATCCACTTTCTATCATACGGCGAAGAATTGTTAATTATTTTTATAGCGCTTATAGGAACTCAAGAGGAAATCCCTTGTTCTCGGTTTACGATCAGTTGCGTCCTATTGTAACGGTGGCACAAAATTTTGATAATCTACTGTTTCCCAGTGATCATGTTAGTCGTGCCAAAGCAGATTTTTATTACGTTAATCGCAACCATTTGTTACGCGCGCCCACCGCAGCTCACCAATCAGATTTGTCCTCATGTGGTTTAGGTAACATTCTTGTAGCCGGCGAAGTGTATAGGCGCAACGGAATTGATTGATAGATTTGGAAGTCTTCAAAAAAAGATTGGCAATTTCATGTGCAAGATCATTCACAGCCACAAACGTCACTGAAGTGCTTGGATGAGACTAAGCAGGCCTGCCATACGCTAAAGCAGTCAAATTGATGGAACATGAGATGAAAATTATATTGGTTGGTCTTGCACGTGATTTATTCGGCACCCAATTGGAGTATCGTTGGGTGGACATATACTTTCCTTTCACGCAACCCTCGGGGGAGTTGTAAATACTTTATAAAGGCAAGTACTCGGGTGTAGTATTATGCGCCACGAGATACTAAAGCGTTCAGGTGCACATAATCAAATTGGTTATACTGTTGTTTTGGGATTGCCGCGTTTGGCAATGGTGTTGTTCGATATACCTGACACGATTATTCTGGTCTAATGCTAGTGGTTTTTTAAATCAATTCAGTGAACAAATCTGCACAATCTGCCCAAGTAGAAACCTGTCTCAGGTTATCTGCAGTGTACGATGATGTGGTGGAACAGATTAGTCTAGTGGACCGCTTCTAGCATCCCAAAAACCTGTAAGTCAAGTGTCTGCTTCCGCAGGCATATGGAGCAGCTGTACTTGTTAAAAGTTTACAAATGGTACATAAAAATTCAGTGTATACATGTCCAACGCCAATACAAGAGGCTGCTGCACATGGCTTTGAAATGGAATTGACATGCTTAGATGCACCGGAATGCTATTTACCAGTCTGCCTAAAGAGTTGAAAGTAAAACGTGATTTTATTAATTAATTTCTTCATTTCTTTTCTCTAGCGATCCTGACACCGATAGGAAGATCTTTTATTTGGCCGTGGATTGTTTGGGTCGTTATCTTCGCGTAGAATATTCAGAAGACACATCTACACTTCTTGGCATAACGCGTCCTTTTGTCGCCGCAAGGTAGAAGAGATTTATCCACCAGAATTGGCGAATTCGCTTATTTTGCAGATGGCGCATGCCAAAAATCAGGTATATTACAGCATGAAGTTGCTTTTCCTTTTGTCGTAAGATGTCCATTTCATTGTTTTATGGTAGTAATCATAATTATTAATCCAAAATGAGTTTGTTGTTGTATATCCGTGAGCTTTTCCATTACTTGTTATATGTGGGCATTCATTTTGGAAAATATCCAAAATATTTCGGGGGTCAAAAAATTTAAATTTTTTTTAACAAACAACAACAAAATCTATTAATAAAAATAATCAACAAGAAAAATAATTATCAGTGTTCGTTATAATTAAAGCAAACACAAACTGTTCTCAACCAATCATTACTAATTTTTTGAAGTATTCAGCTGAAGATTGAAACTATAAAGTCATCAGTATGATACTATGCCCTGTCTGCATCAGATAGGCAATCACTTTATGAAGCATACACGTTTTTTGTTAACATCATAATGCATTTATATAAAAATAACTACGCGTAATATTCAAGTACATAATCTTAATGTAATTGTGATTTATTAATAAAACACAAGAAGTGAAGTTTTGCTACTGCAAACCCTTGAATGGAGTATAAATCCGGTGACACCCATGGGTAGGTTAGGTGTTTATGCAGTTGAATGTAAACAATAGAAATCCTGCGTTATTTAACAAAATTTATCTAAAGCAAAAACGTCAGTAATAACCAATAATGAAGGAAATGGACACCAGGTGTGTTTGCTGCACGGAAGACGCAGCTGAGGTTAAGCGTTTTCGCTTATTCAGGGTAAGATGAAGGCTAGAGATGGTGAGATAATTTTTTAAGGTATAAAACATCGCTTAGTGTTTGTTAGACGTGTGCGATGCCATCTACTTATATATGGTTATGGGTCATATGCCAGGTGGTGAGGTAGTTTTGCCTATCTTTCGCATATTTTCCTTTATCATAGTACATACTTCGCATGTCATCATGTGGTAAAGTTATGTATTGGTAGGATGGTGTCAGAGAAACTGGTGTTGTTGCTTTGATTTCTATTTATAGAACCACAACGAATCAGCAAATGTCGTATGTTTGTATCAGTTTTAAGCGGAGATAGCCCTTATTGCTTTAAATGATTGTTTTCATATATTTAAAGCAATTTTTAATTTATAATTTATTCAATAATGTGGAAAAGGTATAAACAACATGACATCAGCTGTTTGATGAATACGCACGGTGAGATGGGAGAGGTACGGGTATATTTTGGTGACGATATGACTAAAATTCTGGGATCAATTACTACATTTAATTATCTTCTGAAAAATTGCGTGGTGGCATCGGCGCACTAACGCAATTGTTGGAAGAAGCATTCTGTGGCAGATAGTGAATCTGCGTTAGGGTTTTGTTGGCCTCGTTCGGGGGAACGAGAGCTGGGTTATTGGTTTGTTGGCCTCGTTCGGGGTGAACGAGAGCTGGGTTATTTGTGTGTTGGCCTAGTTCGGGGTGAAAGAGAGCTGGGTTATTTGGGATAAAAGAAAATGGACTATTAAAGTTCATTTTCCTTGTCGTTGGGCGGAAGTAGTACCAATTTCGCGATTGGTCTCGTAATTTGTCCTTTAATTGTATTGACGTCAACAACACGTACACGGTTATCGGAACCTGGGTGTGTTTTGACGATTCTCCCCATTCTCCACTCGTTTGGTTGTAGGTTATCCTCTTTTATGACGACTAGATCTCCGGGTTTTAAGTTGGATTGTGGATGTTTCCACTTGTACCGTTTCTGGATCTCGGTGAGATATTCCGATTTCCATCTTTTGCAGAATGTTTGATGGATGGCTTTCATCTTCTGCCATCGGTTTACAATTGAGGCAGGGTTTTCACTGCAATCGAGTTCAGGTGAGGCTAGAAAATATCCACCTACGAGAAAATGGCCTGGAGTAAGCGGCTCCAGGTCGGAGGGGTCGTTGGATGAGGGACTAAGGGGCCTAGAATTGAGGCAGGCCTCAATTCGACATAACAGGGTAGTAAACTCAAAAGTATATTTATGATCGGACGCGATCTTTTTAAAATGGATCTTAAAACTGTTTACCCCCGCTTCCCACAAACCTCCCATGTGAGGAGCGCTTGGCGGTATAAAATGCCATTCTAAAATCTGATGGCTATATTTATTCAATGTTCCGTCCCTTGCTTCACGCAGAAATGCTGTAAACTCGGATCGTAAAGATCGTGAAGCTCCGACAAAGTTAGTACCATTGTCGGAGTAAACGTTTTTCGGACAGCCTCGTCTGGATAAAAATCTGGCGAAAGCAGCTAGGAAGGTCGTTTGTCGCTTCTAGATGGATGGCTTTCGTCGAAAAGCAGACGAACAGGCAAACATATCCTTTTGAAATTCGACATCCCCTCCCTCGGTAGGATTTTATATCGAATGGTCCCGCGAAATCTACCCCGGTGTTGGTGAAGGCCCTAGTAAAGGTGGTGCGCTCCTTCGGAAAGATCCCCATAAGTTGCGTTTGTGTCCGCTTACTGAGAATAGTTCAGACCTTACAGTTGTGGATAACAGACCTTATCATGATTTTAACGCATGGGATCCAGTACTGAGTGCGGATATGACGTAGCATCAGCTGGTTCCCTCCATGCAGGGTGGTCTCATGAGAGGATTGAACTATAAGTCTGGATAACCTGCAAGTGTAAGGAAGGATAATGAGATGACTTTCGTTATAAGAGTCCGTCCCCAGTTCGAATGATGCCTTCTTCGTCTATATATGGATTCAGGGGTAAAATCTCACTCTTGTCATTTATTAGTTTTCCTGACTTCAAATTTGCGTACTATTCTTGATAATGTTGCCTTTGGCATACCGTTATCAATCTTCGTATTGTTTTTTCTATTTCTTCAGAGGCTATCGAATGAGAATCCCTTTTAAAGGAGTCTTTACTGATTGGGTGCGTATTCTGGAAAAACTGAAGAATATAGGATATAACCCGCAAAGCCTCGGTAGATCGGAAAACCTATCCAGATTATCAAAGTTATTTGTGACCGAAGTTGTATGAACATTCACTCTCTTTTCCTCCATATTCGTATTGTAATCTTCTTCTTGTGTTGGCCAATTTTCGTTGTCTTCTTGTAACCAAGAAGGTCCCTGCCACCACAAAGAATTGTTGATTAGATCCGAAGCGTAGAGTCCTCTGCCCGCCAAATCTGCAGAATTTGACGCGGAGTCTATGTGCCGCCATACGTTGTCTCCTACTTTGTCGATGATTTTAGTTATTCGATGTGCCACGAACGTTGACCACGAACATGGTGGTTTTCGGATCCATGCCAGCACTATAGTTGAGTCCGTCCAAAGGGTTACTTTAATGTTTGAAAGTTTCATATTTTCGACCACAGATTCGATTATTTCTGCTAGTAGAACTGCACCGCAGAGTTCGAGTCGAGGCAAGGATATGGTTCTGACCGAGGCTACTCTCGTCTTGGCCAACAGGTTGGTGAAGACTTGATCCTTTGTTTGTACCCTCAGGAAAACAGTGGCGGAATATTCTTTTTCCGAAGCATCGCTGAACCCATGTATTTCGATATTGTCCTTCAATGTGTAGTGAACCCATCGCGGTATGCGTATATCTTTGATCTTCTCGTAGTCAGTCATGAATGATTGCCACCGATGGAGAGTAGTTTCAGACACATCTTCATCCCAGCCTGTCCCTTCCAACCAAATATTTTGCATTATTATTTTGGCTACAATTACGACCTGTGCCAGCCAGCCAAGAGGGTCGAAAAGTTTTGCTATTGCAGACAGTATTGACCTTTTTGATACAGTAGGGTTATTATCAAGAGTTTCGCTGCAAAGTAGAAGTAGTCGAAGTGGGCGTTCCATCTGATACCGAGTGCTTTTACCGTGCTGGTGTCTTCAAACTCAAGAAAATTCTTGCTTAATAAGTGTTGCTTCGGTATACCCTGTAGAATTTTCTTGCAGTTGGACGTCCATTTTCGTAATTGTAATAGACCGCATAGACAAACTCCGACTCGTGCGTACTGAGTTGGCCAAGAACATACAAAACGCTTTTGAGAAATCAGCTCAACGCTACAACCTCCGAAGCAGAGTAAAACCATTCAGTGTAGGTGAAAATGTATATCGGCGCAATTTCGTTCTGAGCGACAAAGCGAATAAGTTTAACGCCAAGCTAGCACCCGTTTTTGTAAAAGCTACAGTTCTCGCCACAAAAGGAAACTCCATGTATCAATTGCAAGACATACATGGTAAGATAGGGTGGTACCACGGAAAAGATATTAAGGAATGCAAGGGTTAAAATGCAATTTACAGATAATGTCCTATAAAACAACTAAAAAAGGACAAATGTATATAAATATCGATCTCTATCCCTATTTAGTTATCTCTGTTTCGCATCACGCCACCTTTTTGACTTGTTTTTCCGTGCCTATAAAAGCTTCGGATTGAGACATAGCGGGGTCTTTTGCTGGATAAAGTTTGCCTAAAATGTATATTCGCGCGATGAAGCTAATACCGGTCAAAAAGGTAAAAATCGTGCCGAATTAAATTCCGCAAGTAGAGCGGAAAGTTAAATGTGCGCTAACCCTCCCTAGAGGAAAAATAATTCGGTTTTTCGGAAACTTAAACGCGCAAAGCCGTCATCTAAATAAAACCATAAAAGTTTAAAAAGGAATCAATGTCCGGATTGGGACTCGCAATGACAAGGACTGGGGCTACATCATCATCAACTTCAGCATGGAAAACTCGCAGGCTCTGTTGCAGTGACGAAATGTGGAGTGTTAAAATAGTTTCATAAATGCATTTTACTTAAAACCTTTTCAAGAAAAAAAAAAAACATATACATAAGTAATAAGTTAGGAGAAATAGAGAAATTCCAAGTTCTTCTTGACTTCCAGTATACAACTAGTTTTGTCGCGGTATAGTCGTAATAGTCTGAATAAAATCACTTTTTCTTGGTGAAAGTCGAGGAAAAAAAAACATATACATATAATAGAAAAATTTAAGTTAAACAAATTTCAGAATATAGGATGTTCAAAAAAGAAAAAAACACGAAAAAAATGTTTAACATAAAAAAATTGTAAAAATTAAATCTTCCAATTAAAGTTATAAATATGTGAATATGTATACTTCATTGAAATACATAACTTAAAGAAACAAAGCATATACATACTAAATATGAAAGAGAGAGAAAAATATAGTGTAGGTGACATAATTTTATTAAATTAAATGTGTGCGAAAGTTTTCAATGATTTTCCTTTGAATTTAACAAAGAAAATTATAATATTTTTGGAATTTCATGGTTCATGAAAATTAAAGTAAAATCAGAATAATAATATAGGTTATTATAATTAAATGTTCAAGTTAGAAAAGGAGAGAGTGATATTTTTTTAAGTGATTGGAGAGAGAGTTCCAGTGTCTTATTGTCGTTCCAATAAGAATAGGAAAACAAAAATCTGATTGCAACTCGAAGCAATCGCAATATCAAATTCTAATTAGAAAATTTATATATGTGCTAAAGTACCATTTTACAGCAAAGCAGAAGCATCGTAGAAGGCCTTCATCGAGTTCCTGCAACATCAATGCACGTAAGTTTATAATAAAATTTTTATATTTTCATACCATTTGGTTTTTTTGTTTTGCATATGTACATATAACTTTTTTTTAACTACCGTGTTAATGATCATTAAGCATGATCAGTGAATCGTGAGAGAACGAGAAAATCAACGAAACGAGTTGGTATTAGAAATATCTTTAAATTGTTTTAGATTAATATTTACTAATACTGAATTCGTAACATACTTCAAAACCGCGGAAATTTCAATCAAATAACTTATATTTGATTTAATATGATTCGTTTCTCTGTGTTAATAATATTTCACCTGTTTAAATATCACACACTCTTTAGTAAGTTTGTAAGATTCCTTTTTGCTTATAGTTTCGATTCCATGCCGTTCCTATAGGTGTTCGGACTTAAGCCCAATAGTAAAAATTGGTACTTTTTTTGCTTTAGTACTAAATTTAGTATGAAAACAAATTCTGATCTTTTCCTTTTTAATTGATTAGCCCTTTATTAAATAAAACATGAATTGTTAAGTTTGTAAGAATGGTCTGAAATCCGTTGTTGTTGTTGCTTTACTTTGGGACATCTCATTAACATCTGAGAAGTCATGGTTGTGTGGGTTAAGAGCGGTAAGTAATTGGTAGAAGAACCGCTAGGCAGAAGACAAAGTGTTGTGTCGCTTTCTAAAAAGGTTAATCAACGATCATATTGAGTGATGAGGTAAGAAATTCCTTAACCCTTACGTGTGCGTAAATTTTTTCTTGTTAGGCCTTGGGTTTGTCGTAACTGGTGGTTTGGTCGGTCGTTTGGTCAACGAACCCACATAAGTGGCTGAAGCTCCGGGACAGCTAGACGCACACGGGCAGACGCCGATCATCTTCTTCGTGCCACCAGGTAAACTTGGTACAACTGCGAAACAATTGTCAACCCAGAGTAAGTATGCTTGTGAAAGGTCCCATAACATAATGGGAAACCTGCCGATTGTAACGCCGATGATATTTGATCCCTTGCCTTTATCGCAGTTTCGATGCTGTGCCCACCGGCGAGTACGTCATCAACGTACGTACAATTTCGCAAGATATCTGCTGCCAGTGGATGCGAGGTCTCCACGTCATCAGCGAGTTGGTGCAGTGTCCGAATCGCAAGGTATGGAGCACAATTCACTCCAAATGTTACTGTTTTTAATTCATAAAGCTTGATTGGTTCCTTGTGGCAGTTGCGAAATACGATTCGCTGGTATTTTGTTTGGTCTTCATTGACCCATATTTGGCAATACATCTTCTCGATGTCGCTGTTGAAGACGTATTTGAACAGCTGCCAACGAAGTATTAAGATTTTTAGGTCGGATTGAAGTATTTGGCCTGGGTATAGGGTATCATTTAAACTTTTTCCGTTTGTGGTAGGACATGATGCGTTAAATACGACTCTGACTTTTGTCGTTGTACTTCCCTCCTTTATAACAGCATCGTGAAGTAGGAGGTAACAGTCATTTGAGTCTGGCGAAATATTGCTTATTTGTTTCATGTGCCCTAAGGTTTCATATTCGGTACAACTCTATTGTATTCCGTTTGAATGACTGGGTTTTTCGCAAGTCGTGTCTCGTTGCGATAGAATTGAGAATACGCACTTCTTAATGAGGGGCCTAAGTTAAACTCATTCCTAAATGGTAAGGAGACTACGTATTTGCCATCGTTGTTCCGAACTGTTGTGGTTTTGTATAGCTCCTCGCAGTAAGTGTCATCGTTATTGATGCTCCTCTTCTTTGCAATTTCCTCCATCTCCCAGAAAGCCGCCAGTTGTTTGTCTAAAGTGACCTCGTTAAAATATGAAACTAGGGTCTTATTTGTATCAACCGCATCTGTACGGCCTGTCAAAATCCAGCCGAACACCGTTTCCTATGCTATTAATGTGTTTAGCACGTCCTTCCTAATACCGTCTAGCATAATTTGGGGGTATATGTCTCCGCCCAGAATTAGGTCGACTGGCTCATTGACAAATAATCTTTTGTCAGCCAGTACTAAGTCAGAGAATGCTTGCCTAGTCATTGCGTTTATTTGGCTAGTTGGAAAATTCCCTGTTAATTGTGGTAAAACCAGCATGATCGTATTGATCTCGATTAATGGGTCTGCGGTCACCAAATTGTATGTTGCACGCTTCTTTTACTTGTGCAGACATTGTATTATTGATGCCCGAAACTTGGGCATAGCACTCATTTACTTGTATTTGCAAAGCATGAGTTCACATTATTAATCGAACTGTTTTCTTTTTCAGCATTGCGAAGCGTTTGAGCATCTCTTGACGTTGATGCTCCGATCGTATCTACCGAATTTGTGGTTTTGGGCAGATTCGGAATGTGAAGCAGCGTATTGTGTCTTAAATGACATGTGGCACAATTCACTTGACTGGTGCACTTTGTTACCGAATGGCCAGCAGAAAGGCAGTTTATACACCCACGGCTGCTCTTAATTTGTTCAAACCGTTTAGTAGGCGTAAACGTAAGAACTTTTCGCACTTTGCAATTCGATGTGCAGGACTTTTGCACATCTTACACGTAGGTTTGGCTACGGTTGCACTTGCCTGATAGGACCCTAATCGTTTCCACAATTTATCTGCCGAGCAACGAGAAGCATGTGGCTTAGAGGGTTTTGAAACCGTATCCCCTCTTATATCTACGACAGTTTCCAACGCTTGGAATCTGCTGGATAAAAATTTATCCATGTCTGCCCATTTTGAAGTTTCTGTTTTATTTTTCCCATAGAGCCAGTGTGGTTTCTGGCAGTTTTGTGGAGCACAAATACGTTAGAATTGCATCCCAGTTTGATATGTCAATCTTGTGACATTGAAACGCTGAGATTCACTCTCAACTGCTTTTAAACTGAAAAGAATTTTTAATTGGGCATTGACCAAGACACGTTTCGTATTGGCCGCATACATTTTTCCACGCTTTATCGAAACCGTCTGTCGTTAAGGAACACCGTTCCACTATTTCTTTGGCATCCCCTTCGGTTTTTTGCCTTAACTAGTATAGTTGTTGTACTGCATTGAGTTTACTATTATTAATATATATAGCAGTGAACATGTCTCTAAAAGACGGCCATGAAATATAGTCACCTTTGAAAATATCCGTATCACACGGTGGCAGGCGCACATGATATTCCATATTATCTGAGACATCTACTTTCTTATCTTTCTTTTCAAAATATTCCAAACGCTTAGCTATTGCCGCCTGACACTTTAGGAAGCTGAAATAGCACATTTTATGCTTCTTTTTGATAGCCGATAAGTCCTTTGACTCAAGCTCTGAAGAACCTACGAGCTTTTCGTATGTCACCTTCGTAGCTTCCCACAGAGTTTTTAACTCATCCCTTTGGCATATGAGGGAGTGTTTACTGTGTTGTGAAGGTGACATGTCGTTCAAGTAATTTTCATACTCCGTCACTGCATCTGCTTGGCGTGTATAAGTGTCCATTGTGTATAAAAATGAAAACCGATAAATTTATAAAAAAAAAAAACTAAGAAGAAATTGCCTTTGCAGAGTGTAGTGAGTGAAAATGATGCCAAAGGACCGAACTTGGAAGTGATAAGGTGATTAGTGAAAAGATTTGGTGTATGCGTATGTATACACAAATTTACCAATTGATTGTGTAAGCCGATAAGTTATGACTAAAAAAAGGACTGTATAGAGGCTTATGTGCTAAATGGGATAAGTAAAATTTCGTGGTGGCAACGGCGCGCACCCACGTCAAGGAATGTGCTAATGCAAATTTGCTACTGAATTGTCTAAGCCAATAAGTAATGGCTAGTGCAAAAATGGTGTCAGTGAAAAAAAAAATAAAAATATATGTACGCTTGTTATGGACTTTTGGTAATTTAACCAAGGACTGTGAACTTTTGTATCACAAAATTAGATCAGTCAAAACTGATTTGCTGATTTGTTATATCCAGACGAAGACGACATGTCGCCGTGCCAGGTTGGATTTATTTTGTTATATTATATTTGAATTTTAATTTTCGGTTTTATTTAAAAAAATGAATTTTGGTTGGGTGGCGAACGCTGAATGGAATATGTATATGAAATTTTTTATATTCCTATTGACCCTCTAACAGGCGCTTATAGCAGATTGACCATGTGCAGGGACCTGCATATGGGTTGTCCAAAGTTCGGAAAGTGATGCATTTGCAATAGCGAAAAAGAATGACCGCGTGAGCGCACAACTGTTTATCAAAGGGTTATTGATCGCTTTCTAAATGCTCCCTGAGTACATCCTATCTCTTCTTTATATTAAATTTCGTGTTTCTGCATTGGAATCATACGTAGAAAATGAATAAATTACACTTGCGAGTAATTAATTCATAATTTCTACTGAATACAATAAATAAAAATTTGTATATTCCAATCTGATCGGAAATTTATAATTTGGTTTTTATTTTTGTGATTTAATTTGTCACAAAGTTTCGTGCCACACAAGAAAGTTTCGCATTTTCCAACTAAATTTGTGGATTTCGGTATAAATATGGTAGTTGAAAAAATTTTTGTTGCGAAAAAATTCAAAACTTTCGAGTTTTGAACGATTTTCTTGCAATTCGTACTTATTTTGCAATATTTTTTAATAAAGTATTCGTGGAATCAGTAATTACAAACATTGAAAAAAAAATTGGAACGGATCATGTTCCACTAAAACAGCCATTTGGTGTAAAAAAGAAAATGTTCGCTATGGCAGTACCATACCGCGTAGATGAAATGTCATGTATATGACAAAAGCGAAAAGTAATTACATAGTAAACATGCCGGTAAGTAAACATAGAGGAATTTTGTAATTTATTAATTGTATGATTTGACTAACTTGTATTTACTTTTCTTTTCAGATTATGCCAATTAAATGATGTCCCTGTGTGTACAAATGTATGTATATACACTATGCTGCAATTAACACCCAAGAAAGGATTTATGTTGCAGTATTACCGGTTGCTGCCAGGCAGCAACAACAAAGAGTAGGCAAGAAAAAACCTGAAGGACTAACTAATGGTGTGCGTCTATCAGGTTTGCATATTTGAATTGATTAGGAAATCCGTAATTAAATGCTTTGTGCACAATTGTGTTATTTTGAGTGAAAAATAAGCACGTTATTTGTATTGTTTTTGGTTCATTTGCTTTGTCCCTACAAAAAATTTTGTAAGTTATTATGAGAAATAAGAAATAGCAATTAAACTCTAAATATATTATTTTCGATTCCGGTTTAAAATAAATATGTAAATTTGTTTGCAATTTCAATGCTACGCATTATTAATACTCTGAACGAGTGATGGGTTTATACCCGATTGCATGTGAAGTTTATACCTACTTGCTAATTTGGTTTTTAATGAAAAATAATGCAATTTAATAAGAAAAAAATGCTTGTAGTTATCCAATTACGCCAACTTGGCGTGAAATTTTGTCAAGTTGTTGTAGTTGTACCTTGTAATTGAAACATCATTAAACCGTTTTGTATTTAGGTACATTTTGATGAAGAAAATAAAGACGGTCGATTTTTGAAATGAAAATGGCGAATTGAATTTATTTTCATTTTCTAAATTCTGATTTTCGATTAATTTTTATTTTATACCGATAATTCGAAGTGGCATTACATATTTTAAAGAAGTGGAATGTCCTAATTTAATGATGGGTTTGGTCATCGGTGGATACCTCTCCACTTGTTTCATTGGCTGGTGGAAGTAGAACCAGTTTGGCCAAGGGCCTTGTAATTTGACATTTTTCAGTCGTAATATCGACAACTTGTACAATGCCGTCTGGTCCCGAGTGGAGTTTGACCACTCTTCCATGTCTCCATTCGTTTGGAGCTATATTGTTGTCTTTCTCGACGACGAAATCCCCTATTTTGATGTTTGCTTTCGGGTGTTTCCATTTAACCCGCTTTCGCATTTCTAAGAGATATTCTCTTTTCCATCTTTTGCAAAAGATTTGATGCAAAGCTTTTAATTTATGCCACCTATTGACTATGGAGGCAGGATTCTCATTGGAATCTATTTCTGGAGGAGGGCGAAGATGTCCGCCTACCAGGAAATGGCCAGGGGTTAAGGCTTCTAAGTCGGTTGATTCATTCGACGCTGTACTTAATGGTCGTGGGTTGAGGCAAGCCTCAATTCGACAAAGTAGGGTTGTGAATTCCTCAAAGGTATATTTATCCGTACTTGCCATTTTTCGAAAGTGGCTTTTGAAACTTTTTACTTCTACTTCCCACAGACCTCCCATATGAGGTGAGGCCGTAGGGATGAAATGTCATTGCAGAAGTTGATGAGCACATTTCGACAACGCTTTTTCATGCGAATCAGCTATAAATTCCCTAAACTCAGATCTAAGTGATCGTGAGGCTCCGACAAAGTTAGTCCCATTGTCGGAATAGATATTTTTCGGACATCCTCGCCCGGCGATAAATCTGGAAAATGCCGCGAGAAAGGATTGGGTGCTAAGGTTGGTTGTGGCTTCCAAATGTATGGCTTTCGTAGTAAAGCAGACAAACAGACAGACATAACCTTTCGAAATTCGACACCCTCTACCTCTATAACTTTTTATGTTGAATGGTCTTGCAAAATCTACCCCTGAATTAGTAAATGGTCGGGAAAATGTGGTACGTTCCTTGGGAAGGTTACCCATAAGTTGGGTTTGTAAACGTTTTTTATAGATTCTGCAGACCTTAAAATTGTGAATGATGGATTTTATCATATTTTTAACCCTAGGAATCAAGTATTGGGTCCTAATAAGCCTAAACATTAGTTGATTTTCTCCATGTAAAGAGATTTCATGGATAAACTGAACTAAAAGGCGAGAAAATTTGCATGTGTAAGGTAGGATTATTGGATGGCGTTCATTGTATGGTAGGTCTAGAGCCGCGCGGATGCGACCACCAGTCCTTATAATGCCATACTTGTCTAAGAAAGGGTCAAGAGGAAGCACTTCGCTTTTACAATCTACTAGCTTACCTGACTTCAGATTTTTGTATTCTGTGGGATAAAACTTTTGTTGCGACTTCTTAACTGAGCGTTGCGTAGCGATTTCGATTTCATCTGATGAAACCTGATACGAAGTTTTATTAAAATAATCTTTTTTCTTTGGATGAGTTCTTCCGAGAAATCTCAAGACATCATATATCACCCCTAAGGCTCTAGGTAGGTTCGAAAATCTATCCAGAATATCAAAATCCGTTCTGGTCGTTACTGCATGTGCTTGCACTCGTTTCTCCTCGAAGGTTGTATTGTAAGTTATATGTTATAAAGGCCATTTTGAGATGTCTTCTTGTAACCAAGAAGGTCCCTGCCACCACAAGGAATTGTTGACCAGTTCATGTGCTGGGAGTCCTCTGCTAGCCATATCGGATGGATTTGATCCCGAATCCACATGACGCCAATTATTCTTTCCGACCTTTTCGAAGATTTTCGTGATATGGTGTGCTACGAAAGTTGACCACGAACAAGGGGCTTTCGTGTCCAAGCCAGTACAATCGTGGAATCGGTCCATAAATAGGTTTTTGGGTTCCCTAAATTGAGATTTGCTGCTAATGTTTCCATTATTTCGGCGAGTAGCACTGCTCGACATAGTTCATATCGGGGAAGGTAGATAATTTTTACAGGAGCTACTTTAGTTTTCGCAACCAGCAAATTGATTTGAACTTGGTCGTTTGATTCGACGCGGGGGTATATTTCCGCAGCATACGCTTCCGATGCGTCGCAGAAACCGTGTATTTCCACATTGCTGTTTGGAGAAAAGTGTGTCCAGCGCGGTATCCGAATGTTATCAATTTCGGGATAATTTTCCATAAAAATTTTCCAACGTTCGGTAGTAGTTGGTGATACTTCTTCATCCCACTTTGTGCCTTCAAGCCAAATGTTTTGCATAAGGATTTTGGCTACGATGACTATTGGAGCAAGCCATCCTAACGGGTCGAAATGTTTTTCAATTGCTGATAATATCGTTATTTTGGTCAAAATCGCGTAATTTTATATGGGCTTTGCGATGAAGTAAAATTCATCCTTATGTGCATTCCACCTGATTCTTAGCGCCTTCACTGAACTTGCGTCTTCGAATTCCAGGAAATCTTTGTTAAGGAGATGTTGTTTAGGGATATCCTTTAGTATTTGGTCGGAATTGGCTCTCCATTTTCTTAGTGGAAAGCCGGCTGATTGCAATGCTTGAGATATTTGATCTCTGGCTGTAATTGCTTATTGGAACCAGTGTCCACCAGCAAGAATATCATCCATATAAAGTATTCTCTTAGTATTGTGGATGCACATGGAAGGTGTCTTCGACGTCCTTTGCCAATTGTAAAAGTGTCCTTATTGCTAGATAAGGAGCACAATTAACACCGAATGTCACATTCTTTAGTTCGTAAAGGCTGACAGGGCTTTCAGAGCTAGTGCGGAATACTATGCGTTGGTATTTGGTTTGGTTAGGTTGTACCATAACTTGTCGGTACATTTTCTCGATATCGATGTTGAAGACATATTTGTAAAGTCTCCAGCGAAGTATAAGAAGATCAGCTTGTAGCGTAGGACCTCTATACAAAACGTCGTTCAGACTTACTCCGTTTGCGGTCGGACTAGATGCTTTGAAAACAACGCGAACTTTCGTGGAGGTACTTTCTTCCTTGATGACGGTGTGATGAGGTAGAAAATAATGGTCAGAGGAGTCTGGTGGCACACAGCTGTTGATCCTTGACATATGTCCTAATTCCTCGTATTCGGTCACAACTCGATTGTACTCCGTTTGTAAAGTAGGATTTTTCGCGAGGCGTGTCTCGTTCCGGAAGAACTGAGAGTATGCTCTTTTAAGAGAAGGCCCTAGGGATATATTGGAAGGAAATTCTCGTTTAAAAGGTAATGAGGCTGTGTATTTGCCGGTATTATCCCTAGTGGTGGTACTTCTGTATAATTTCTCGCAGTATTGTTCGTCCGCATTAAAGCGTTTGTTTTTAGGGATTTCCTCGAGTTCCCAAAAGGCGGATAATTGCTTATCCAATGATACGTCACGGTAGTAGGAGACGATTTCATTGGGTTGCTCTTGAACATCTGTACGGCCTGTAAGTATCCAGCCGAAAACAGTTTCTTGTGCTAAGAGCGTACCAAGTACATTCTTCTGCAATCCGTTCAAGATGATTTGAGGGTAAATGTCCCCTCCAACAACTAGATCCACTGGTTCGTTGACAAAGAATCTTTTATATGCCAACTCGAGATCAGGGAATGATTGTCTGGTCATCGCACTGATCTGGCATGTTGGAAGATCGCCTGTAAGCTTTGGCAGCACAAGAACTTTTGTGTTCAAAGAAAATAATGGGTCAATTAGTGACCGTAACTCTATTGAACAAGGCTCTTTGACATGTGCAGAGAATGAGTTAGTTATACCGGAAACTTGAGCGCGAATTTTCTTGGATGGCAGATTGATTCGACGTTTGAGACGTTCGGTAATAAATGAATATTCAGAACCAGAATCAATTAGGGCTCTGGCTGAAAAATTGGTATTGTTATATTGTATGTTGACACGAGCGGTGCCTAACAGTACACCAGCGGCATTATGCGCATGGCAAGATTGCACATTGGAGGTTTGCTTGTCATTGGACTTTGAGCTTTGCCTCTCCCGTGCTTCTCGCGATGTTGAGGGAAGATGATACCCCTTCCTTACTTGCATGAACTGCTGCTTTTTGCTGAATTTTTTGTTTGTGTAGGAGCGTGTTGTGTCGATAATGGTATGTACTACAGTTATAAGAACTAGTATATTTCGACACAGTATGTCCAGAAGACAAACAATTCAGGCAGATGTTATTGTTTTTAATAAATTCAATTCTACGAGCAGGTGTAAGTTTGAGGAATTTAGCGCAGGTTCGTAGTTTGTGGTCATTCGTGTGACACATTTTGCAATTAAAATTCTTTATGCTTGTTTGGAAGCTGCCAATTTTTTATTATGAGGTTCAGGGGTTTTGGTATTTTGGGGCTTAAAACTTTTCGAAGTCTTATTACCTCTGTGACCAGACACGTTTTCTAAGGCATGAAATCTATCGGATAGGAATTTATTCATGTCCTCCCATTTTGCTATATCCGTTTTGTTCCCTAAAGACTGTTCCAAAAGTGCAAAGCTGGTTTCGGGCAGTTTTTCTGCGCACAGGTATACAAAAGGTGCATCTATCGTATGCCATTTTAATGCATTCATGCAATTACTTAATTTTAATTGTAAATCTTTAATAGATTTACCGCAATCCGTTTCAGTAGGTTTTATTCCGAATACAGTGCCGAGCTGAGCCTTGACTAAACTACGCTTGTTTTCATACCTTTCAGTGAGGTTCTTCCACGCTATTTCAACCCCTTCATTTGTGAGAGGTGCGTTGCTAACAATTTCGTTGGCCTCCCCCCTTTTTTTCTGACTGAGGTAATATAGTTTCTCAATCGTGTAAATATCTTCGTTCGAAATGTAAATGGCCGTAAACATATCTCGGAATGTTGGCCAAGACAAATAGTCACCCTTGAAGGGTTCGGTATCAGATGGAGGGAGACGAATATGGTGTTTGCGATCAGTCTGTTTTTGGGCAAGCTGGTCAATTTTCTCTGAGTCTACTTTATTAAGGGTCCCCGTCTGAGTCGACATAGCAGACATACATTTAAAATAACTAGCCATAGAAAGCCTATGCTTCTTTTTTATCGCTTTAATTTCTTCTTTGGATAAACCCTCGTAGATTAACGCATCATAAGAGCTTTTTGGTTTTTACCCACATATTTTTTAACTCTTGTTGAGTGTGTTTATCGAGATCAGTCACGTTACCGATATCTGATTCGAATTCTATAATTGCCTCAGCAAAAAGTATGTATGCATCCATTTTGACTTAAGATATGTATACAGATAGATATCTGGAAGATTTAAGGTATACTTTTGAGGTTAAAACCTTTTGTTGCCCTCTTTGCTCAGCTAGTGTTATGTAATTAAGTACCGCAAGTAAGGTAGAAACCCTCAATTGCGTTTTGATCGGTGGTAGAAACCCACCGACTCGTATACCTAGCTAAGTGCTACCGCAAGTAAGGTGAAAACCCTCAGTTGCGTATTGATCGGTGGTATCCGGCTCGAAGGACCAAATGTTGGCCTCGCAGAACGCTTGGTGCGCGGAGGTCTAATATAATTAAAAGGAAAAGAAAACACAAATAATTTCAATATTAGTATGGTATAATAATTTATTTATTATTTGTTAAGTTAGTACAATATTTTACCTTTCGTATAAATTGAAATGTGGCGGGACCGCAGCAGTTGACCTTCTTCCTTCGTGGTTGAAATTGAACAGAAAATGGAAAGTGATCTCCGTGTTGTCGAACCGGAGATCGTGCGGGGGTTTTCCAAGGGATATTTGTTATCCGAGGGAAAACTCAGTTACCCGCGGTAGAGTTGCATATATCTGAACATACATGAATGTGTATGCATGTGGGTGTGCAGTACATGAAAGTATGTATGGATGTATTTGCACTAAATAAATTATGTATTAGAGTGGATGTGTTTGCAGTATAAAAATATTTATGTAGGTTCTGACCTAAACAACGACCGGTGTGTATTGCATAGCGCAGTACGTTTATTTTTAAAAGAGCAAAATATCGAAACGCACACAACTACAGCGTATTACAAAACCGGAAACTCAGACATTCAGCGCCTATACGGGACATTAAATGAGCACTTAAAACTGTTATGAGTTGAAAAAGAACATAAAAGCTTACAATTAGACGAAAAACTGTTTAGAATTTTCACTTGTTATAATAATGCAATTCATTCGACAACAAAGAAAAGACCCATTGATTTTATTATAAAAAATTTTGATAAAGAAAATATTGAAACACTATATAAAACGTATGAAAAAGAGAAATGGAAAAAATTGAGAAGATTAACCAAAAAAGGTATCGAATACCTACTGAACAGGTAGACAAAATTGTAACGAATTTGCTTGCAAATCCTCTTATTTGCAATCCTCTGCTAAGTTCAAATCACTAAACTGTTGAATAAATAACTCCAATATTGAATGATGGAAAAATGGCCTTTATACTGTTTTCGCACAGACGGCTTATTGAATAATAAAGGCAGTTTTCTACATTAAGACGCTTATTGAGCTCAATCTTCCCTACAAAATTCGAATCTATTATTATTTCATTAGTAGCTAATCGAATGCCTAATGAAGTCAAAAGCACAATGCAACTCTGTTGGCAGCGTTCCGCTTCCGTTTCCGCTTCTTAGTTTTCAAAGCAAATGTCATTGTCTGCATGGCGGAACGATACAAGGTGGCCGCATCGAACAGCTGATTATAACCTTTTTTATTTGATTTGATACATCAATTACCGGCGCAGTACGATTTTGACATTTGTCCATCGAATTTACAAGTACGTGGAATTTTTTTGTTTGTAGTTATGTCACCATGCTCCCACCTTGTATCGTTCCGCCATGATTGTCTGTCTCATCCTTCATACTAATCGAGCAGTTACTTCTGTGTGAAAGCAAAAAATTTACGAAATCATTAGCAGGTGAAATGAGATCATTAAGTTTCTGTGTGAAAACAGTATTATTAAAGTACTTCACAATAACACTTATACTTTGCAACTCGCTGGCTTAATAACCAAACTGATTGATAACTCAAATGAAACTCTACTATTGGCCGCCAGATCGCGTGCTTAGGCAACTGATTGATAGCTCTACTCAAACTGAATTACTTTTTACTCGCTTGTGCCGCTTTTATAGTTTACGCTGCATACATGTAGGCTCTTCTATTTCCGGAACTTACCAACTATTTCGAGTGTTTATAGTTCTCATATGTTTCTACTTGTTTACAATTTTCTACTTTTCAGCGTCTCTCAGATGTATGTGAGATTGTAGTTTACAGTCTCTCGCACACACATAGGCGTATAAGTAAATGCATCTGTGTGTGACATCTCTCGGCTGCCTTATATATGTGTATACATGATTTGATTATTGACGTAAACACCACTTAGCATGGCCTTAGCATCGCGTTAGTGATGGTATAGCTTAGTGATGCTAATATCCGTGACAATATTGTACCTAGCAGAGATATAGGTAAAAATATACCCAAATACAAAAAACTGGTTACTTATAGGAAAAATTGAAATTACGTTATTGACACTTCAAATAACCGCAAAACTAAATATTAGGGGGACTCATGAAAGCATATAAACTTATAAGGTGTAAAATTATATCCATTTACACACGCTGTTATATGAACGCACCTAGTAATACTCTTGATAAACTTGATTGTTTATCAGCTGTATTATTGCCAAACAAAAATTTTTTGATTGTTGTACAAATCAAAAAATTCCAAGATCAAGTGAAAAATCAAAAATTTATACGTTTACACACTTTATAAGGCATTTATACGGTTACATGAGTCCCCCTATTATGAAGCTCAATGTAAACGGCGTTACAGATATCAAGATTAAAAGTTTATAAAACTATATTAAAAAAAAAACTACTATTCTTTGTTTTATCGTAGTTTTAATTTTAATTTACGAGGCCGTGAATATCTTGTGGGTGGAGAACTCACATACTCATTCTCCTGCTACCAACAACTCCTAATGTTACGGTATTCTCTTCACTCTTTTTAATTATTAGTATCTACATAAATTCTTTTACCACTTACATATGTATTTCTAGATTAAGCTCTTTCATTACAATAGCAACAACATTGTATTTACTCATTTTATTCCAGCTTTAAGTTATTAATATTAAAACAAGGACAAACTCTCTTGCTACTCTATTTTATTCAAGATTTAAGTTCTCATTGTTAATACTTATATTTTTAAAACATACTCGATAATTAATAAAGTTACCTTCGTCAAGTAAGGACTATCTTTTATTACTAGCGCAGTATAAGGCGAACTACATACGCTTAAAATTAAGCGTTAAGTGCAAAACATCAAATTTTACTAAAAATGTCCACGTAAAGTGCTAAAAGAAAAATATCTTTTAAATTTAAGTAAAATTTCGCGTAAAGTGTTAAAGGAAAAGGTTAAATTTCAAATTGAATTTCCACGCATTTAGAAAAAAAAAAATTTTTTTTGAAAATACGGATATCGACCAAACCATTTGAAAGACATTTTGAAGACATATTATCCTTATGATATATCAAATTTACCTTGAGCATTAGTTAAAGGTTACCTTGAAAGTGTGATAAAAACTCGTACAAGAGGAGAAGGAAAAATACAACAAATATCTTAAATATTAAACAACAAAAACAATACAACGTAAGATACCAATTTCAAAAAGAGAGCTGCTCCAGAAGAGGCGAGAAAAAAATCAACAACATTAAGGTCCATAGAGAGAGACAGAGGTAGTTACAACAAACAGCAGGCACCAACATAGCTTTGGACACCAGCCGAATAACAGATATAAGTACAAGAACAATTATACAAAAAAAGAGTAAGTTACATTATAGCTAAACACTTAAAAATACATATACCTAAATACATACACATATATACATACACTCAAAAAAAAGTTATCATCAAGGCGATGCCATCTAGGCATCAATGTGCAATTTTTGCTTATCTTTTTTCGTCATCAATGATCTTATGTTATTGACATTTTCGGAATATTAGTTTGATACTTGTATTTGTCAAGTTAATAGACTACATACAAATGTAATGCGTTTTATAATCAATCTAGTATTAAATGTTATCATAATGAAACTAGGAAGTTTATACAGGTATCATTTTGATACATTTTAAGGGCGAAACAAATATTTTGTATGGGCAAATCAATAGTCAAGATACAAAATTGATACTTTTAATTATACCTTTTATAATATTTATCGTTGCATTGATACCACGAAAATGATACCGTTTATAGTTCATTTTTGCACATCGTGTATTAAATTATAAGTGATACTTTTTTTTGAGTGTACATATTGTAAAATAAAGAGAAAAATTTAATGGAGTAAAAAAGAACAACAAACATGGATAGTTAGACGCTAAATTTAAGCTTATTTCTACAAATCTTAATAGTATACCAAATTTTAATGGAAACAGTGATTCTTTATTAAGTTTTTTGCAAAGAATAGATTTAATGATACCTATATTAGAATCTTTACCAATGGAACTTAAAATTTTGCTTATGGGTAACATTAAAAACAAAATTATTGGTAGCGCAAGAAGATCGTTATTAATTAATGGCAATGTGATACATATCCAGACACAAAAAAGTTTTAGTTGATAATCATGACGAACAAAAATCCGTTGATGAACTCTTTGACAAAATAAGATCTTGCCGGTGTGACTCAACAATACAACATTTTTATAATAACCTCAATACCTTACTTTCTCGCTTAAATAACGCGTTGTATTTTAGTGATAACAGCACTTCACAAATAAATTCTGAAAGTAATGGTAGAATTGTTCACAATTCTTTCAAATACGGGTTACCGGAGCCTGTTCGGTGTATTATTGTGAGCACGAATCCGAAAAATTTAAAAGAGACGTACGATATAATAAAATCCAATGGGTATTTACAATACAACAAAAAAGAAGATTATAATCATGTTAGGCCTCCAATGTTTAGACATACAAATTATTAACAAATAACAATATACAATATAATAACTAAAAGAGAACGCAGAATGACAATAACAATAGTAACAGAATATTTCTCAACAACAATAATAGTGAGCAAAGCTACAGCAATAATAACAGAAAAATTGACTGCAACAACTACAACAGGCATAACTTTAGCAGCAACAATGGTGCGCAAAATTTCAACAACTATAATCATACATAATTCCTCATCAATAACATTAATTGACAAAGCTACAACAGCAATCATACAGCCTTCTTCCAACAACAGTAGAGCTTTCCAGCCGCATCAAAATTTTTCAGCGCAGTCGAGGCATAGTAATAATAACAGCAGACAGCCATTAAATAATTTTCAACCAAACTTTTATGATAACCAAAATCATGAAAATTCATTAGTCCAACCAATGGAGGTAGGTGTTGACGATAATTTGAAAAATTTTCAATATGCCGGCGAAGAAAACTACCCTATATAGTAATAGAAACGCATGTTAGGAAGCTTATACTTTTTTCACACAGAAACTTAATGATCTCATTTCACCTGCTAATGAAATCGTAAATTTTTTGCTTTCACACAGAAGTAACTGCTCGATTAGTATGAAGGATGAGACAGACAATCATGGCGGAACGATACAAGGTGGGAGCATGGTGACATACCTACAAACAAAAAAAATTCCATGTACTTGTAAATTCGATGGACAAATGTCAAAATCGTACTGCGCCGGTAGTTGATGTATCAAATCAAATAAAAAAGGTTATAATCAGCTGTTCGATGCGGCTACCTTGTATCGTTCCGCCATGCAGACAATGACATTTGCTTTGACAAATGACATTTTTAAGCACTGAACACACCAAAAACTAAGAAGCGGAAACGGAAGCGGAACGCTGCCAACAGAGTTGCATTGTGCTTTAGACTTCATTGAGCATTCGATTAGCTACTAATGAAATAATAATAGATTCGAATTTTGTAGGGAAGATTGAGCTCAATAAGCGTCTTAATGTAGAAAACTGCCTTTATTATTCAATAAGCCTTCTGTGTGAAAAGAGTATTAGGTTTATGATTGATAAGGGAGCGGAGTATAGCATAATAAACGCTAAAGTATGTAACTCTAAGTACGAGTTAACCCAACCATTTTTTCATTGAAAGTTTTGGGAAGAATAAGCAATATTCTATACCTTTATTTAAAGAATTTAAAAAACCGAATACATATGTAAATTTTTTGGAGTATTCGCTTCACACATTTTTCGATGGTATCATAGGCTGGCCCGACGAGAGGGAGGAGGGAGGGGGGATGGGGGATTCCCCCGGGCGCGGGGTTTCTAAGGGGGCCCGCGATTTAGAGGTACTAAGACATTTGTTTTAATTCAGGAGAGTCTTTAGTTGTTCTAATGTTGGTGCTAATGAGTTTTTGCTTGGGCCTTAGGAGACAATAAAAACATCCAAAAAAAGTGTGCTTCTCAGGGGGCCCGCCATTTAGAGGAACTAAGACATTTTTTTAATTCAGGAGAGTCTTTACTTGTTCCATGTGCAAATTTTAAGCCTAATTTCAAAATCAACGAATATTGATAATGATTTTTTGCCTGGGCCTGAAGAGACAATAAAAACATCAAACAAAAATGTGTTTCTCAGGAGGCCCGCGATTTAGAGGTACTAAGACTTTTTCTTATTCAGGAGAGTCTTTATTTGTTCCATGTGCAAATTTTAAGCCGAATTTCGAAAGCAAAGAATATTGACAATAATTTTTTGCCTGGGCCTGAGCAGACAATAAAAACATCAAACAAAAGTGTATGTTTACATGAATCCGAAATCGTAAAGTTTTCGTGGTGACACTGATGAAAGTTCATCTTCAAAAAGTCTTCCAACAATACCACCAACTCTGTATCAAAGTCCAGATTATTTAAACGACTTCGATATCGGTACCGTGAATAATGAGTTTTTGCGATCTGAAGAAGTTAACGAAATAATTCGTCGAGGTCATCAAAAGTGTCCTGTTATTTTTCAACATGATTGTCATGACGAGGCCAAATGGAGAGAAAATAGAGCGTGACTGGTTAGTGTGACTAGATTCATTTCTTTGAATTATTTATTGTTTTTATTGGGTTTAAATTATTGTTGTTAAATTTTATTTTATTAATTTTGTTAAGTAAAATTAATATAAAATATTTTCCTATATTTTCTATTAACTTTACTTAATAAAGCAATGCTTTTTATTGCCTACCATGTCGTCTATTAAGCACCAATACTTTAAATCGACCTAAAATTTGTTCTGCGGATATTCGAGATTCCAGGTATGGAAGAAGCTATACAATAAACTGCCATCACATGAAAATACTCAAGCTCACATTAAATGTTATATTCAATGGCGATCTTTATCTAATTCAAAAGGAATCTACTATTGATACACTTATCAGTGAACAGCTAATCACTGAAATTCAAAAGTGGAAAGACATTTTATATATAGTTTTAGACACCATTTTATTTTTGGGTGAAAGAGGCCTAGCTTTCAGAGGCGAAAGTATATATCTTGGTTAACGAAACAATGGAAATTTTTTGGGCATCTTAAAACCCATAAGCCATTATGATCCGATACTTAGCGATCATTTGGAGAAAGTTAGGATTTTTCAACAGCAGCACAAACGTTTACAAATTCACTATCTTTCCCCATTCATATTCAGAATGAGTTTATAGAAATTTGTGCAAAACACGTGAGGGAAACTATATTAGATTAACGCAAGAAAGCCAAGTATTTTACTATTATCGTTGATGCTACGCCTGATGCTAGTCACGTTGAACATACTACGTTCATTTTCCGCTACCTCCACTTCAATTCGAAAGCAACAAATTTTACAATTCAAGAACGGGTTTTGGCTTTCATGGATTGTAACCAAAAAACTGATCGCTGATTTAATTTGTCGTACTCTAGGTAAACATGAAATCCCATTAAAAGATTGTCGTGCACAAGGGTACGATAACGGCGCCAATATGAAAGAAGCTTACAACGGAGCACAACATCACATTCTCGACAAAAACTCGAATGCTGATTACTGGCCTTGTGCAACCCACATTCTCAATTTATGTGGTGTTGATGCTGCTGTTGAATGTTTACGGCTGCAATTAATTTCTTCGGAGTTGTGCAAAAATGCTTTACTATTTTCAGTGCCAGTCCACAACGATGGGACATCCTCAAAAAAAATGTACCGAGCTCTCTTCTGCAGTCTTTCAGATACTAGGTGGTCGGCTAGATTTGAGGCAATCAGACCATTCGCAAACCATGTTCCAGGATTAACACAAGCACTAAACGCATTACTTAAGCTAAATTTGACTGCACAAGCGTACGGAGATGTTACTGGCATTTTCAAGTACATCAACAAGTTCGAATGCATCTTGCTGTCCTCAATTTGGTTCAAAATACGTCGTACTACAAGTTAAAGACGCCACCATAGATGTTGAGGTCCGACATCTAGATGCCTTATTAGCTGATTTGAAGTTGATCAGGAATCAATGGGAAACAATTTTATTGAATGCAAAACAGTTGCTACTCAATTGAAAATCTCGCCAAAGTTTCCAGACATTCGAAATAGAAACCCCAAAAGGCGTTTTTAAGATAATGCAAATGAGATGATTACGGATGATCCAGAGTCTAATTTTAAAAACAATACATTCTTGGTGATCGTTGATTCGGTAATCACTGGCATTACTGAACGATTTGCAGCTATGAGAAATATGAACAATATGTGTCAATTTGAAGATATGGTGAAACTACGGTTCGGGCGAGCGCAGCAAACTTTGTCGAAAAATACAAGTCGGACGTTTCTCAAAGCTTAGAATCCGAAACAATTCACTTGAAACACATTTACGAAGTAAATTTTAATAAAGATCTGTCACCATTGGAATTGCTAAATGCCATCTATGTTCAAAATCTTTATATAATTTTCCCCAACATTTGTGTTGCTTTACGTATCTTTTGCACTATACCTGTCACTGTAGCTAGTGCAGAACGTTTTTTCAGCGTCCTTGCAAGAATTAAAAACTTTCATAGATCATGCTCATCTCAAGAGCGAGCTTCAGGACTTTCCACCCTTTGTGTTGAATCCGTCTTGGCAAGACAGTTAAATTTTGATATTATAATAAAAAAGTTTGCAGCGAAAAAAGCAAGAAAAGCCACTTTGATATCCGAACCTTCTATATTGAATAATTAAAATTTATAATCATCATTATATTTATCAGAAATGTACTAAAATGTTACCAAATAACTAGAAAAGATTATTTGAAAGAATATGTGGCTGTTAAAAGACAATTTTATTTCTACGTTCCAATAAAACAGTATAAATAGTAAATATTCTGTGTTAATTTTATTTTCGGCTCTTAGTCCAAAAATCATTTAGTTGATGTGGCAAAAATATTGTTTGATGTAATCCAAATTAATCAAATGTGTTGGTGGATTTTTTATAGGGGGCCCGTAAATTGTTTAGTACCGGCCCGGATTTTCTCTCTACGGCCCCTACAAAAGCAGAAAGTTAAAAACTGATGAAGTATCTTTACATATATATTTAAATAAAGAAGGAGAAATTCTAAAAGATGAATATTTTAAGAATGAACAATTGGATATTCTTAACTGCGAAGAAGAAAGAGATAAAGGAACAACTAATATTTTCGCTAAACATTTACTTTTAAAGGACAAAGAAATATTAAGGGCAACTTTAAATGAATATCAAGATATTTCTTATAAGGAAGGAGAAAACTTACCCTGTACTAAAGAAATTCAACACAGAATAATAACAAAAAGTTATACCCCTATATATTGTAGACTTTATAGATATCCATTAGTACATCGGGCTGAGTTAGATCGGCAAATTCAAGACATGTTAGCTCAAAAAATCATTTTACCGAGTAATAGCCCATATAACTCACCTTTGTGGGTTGTACCCAAAAAGGTAAAAAAAGACGGAACTCCACAGTGGCGAGTTGTCATTGATTATCGTAAGTTAAATGATCAAACTGTCGATGATAAGTTCCCAATTCCGAATATGCAACACATATTCGACAAATTGGGTAAATGTTGCTACTTTAGCACAATTGATCTAGCAAAGGGATTTCACCAGATTGAAGTAGACCATAATGATAGAGAAAAAAGGCTTTTTCAACGGCAGATGGACATTATGAATTCACTCGCATGCCATTTGATCTCAAGATCTGCCACTTTCCAAAGACTAATTAATTATGTTTTAAGAGAATATATAAGTCTAGTCTACTTAGGTGACATCCTTATATTTTCTACTAGTTTTTATGATCATATAGGCTCAATAAAAAAATATTCAATACACTTCGAGCTTCTAATTTAAGAATACAATTTAATAAATGTCAGTTTGCTGAACTAGCTAAAAAATTTCTGGGACATATTGTATCATTGTATATTTTGGCATGAATCAAACGATAGCGGAAACAACTCTCCACGGGGTAACCAGCATTCGCTGCACAATCCCTCTGCTCTAGCAGCTGGCACATCGGATGTAGAGGTGCCAAATTCAAGCTTTAATATTACTATGAATAAAACCGAGACGACCGAGCAGAGTCGTATTCGAAACCGTTGCAATATAAACATGAAGCAGAAAACGAAAATATGTACGTGGAATGTGCGTACACTCCATGAGAGCGGAAAACTGGAACAACTGAGAAGGGAAATGCAGCGCTATAAACTAGACATAGTAGCCATACAGGAGTGCAGATGGTCAGGATATGGCCGCATAAACGACCAAGAAACAACTTTTCTGTGCTCTGGCCGAAGAGAGGGAGAGAGTCACACCAGTGGCGTGGGTATCCTAATGACAAGGAAAATAGCAGACAGCATCATTGAATGGGTGCCAATAAGCCCTAGAATTCTGATACGGATGCTACGTACAAGGGCAAGGAAGTTGATCATAATGAATGTGTATGGGGCTACCGAGACCCAAAGCGTGGAAACAAAAAATGAGTGTTTTGATACGCTAAGCAGTTGCGTAAACAAATATGTACGGCAAGGTGACATATTTATGATGGTAGGCGATCTTAAAGCCAAAGTCCGATCCGAAAACGACGGGCTGGAAATATACTTGGGTAAACACAGCCCTGGTATCCGGATTGACAACGGAATCAGGCTCATCGACTTTTGCTGCGAATATGATTTGGTAATCGGCGGAAGCTTATTCCCACATAAACCAGCCCACAAAACGACATGGACGTCTCCCAACCAACGTACCAAGAATCAAATTGATCACATACTGATAAACAAGAGATGGAGAACATCGTTGCTAGATGTGCGGGTTAAAAGAGGTGCGGAAATTGGTAGTGATCATCACTTGGTAGTTGGTAGTTTTAGAATCAAAGTAACTGCAGTACAGAAAAGTCTACAGAAAATGAGTGGGAAAATCGGTATAGGAAAATTAGAGCACCAGGAGTTCCGCAGTAACTTCAATGCGGCAGTGCGAGAACGTTTCGGTCACGAGTGTACAAATGATGGTACGACTGAAGCGCTGAACATGGTTAACAATATATATCAAGAAGTTGGTAGCAGCATCCTTGGATACAAGAATAGAACAATGAAAGAATGGCTAAGTAACGACACGTGAACTCTAGTTGAACAGCGCCGACAAATCAAAGAATCATTTCTTAGATTGGAAAATAATACAGATTCAGTTGAAGCAAGAGAGTTATCAGCAAACTAAAAAAAAAAATGCCAACAAATAAAGAATTCAGCTAGAAAGGATAAGAGAAAATAGGTTGACGTATTAGCAAGTCGAGCCGAGGCGGCAGCTAGACTAAATAAGATGAAGGAACTATATGGTATTAACAGAGAACTAACCGGGAAGCATTATAATGGACAAAACCAATTAAAGATACAAATGGAAACATTATTATTAAAAGTGAACAAAAATTAAAAGTATGGGTGGAGCACTTTAAGAATGTTTTGAATAATCCTTTAGGCGCTCATAGCGAGGACGCGGGCAACAATGATAGTATCTTAAACTCCAGCAACCAACCCCAATTTAGTGAAGTGAACAGTTCACCACCCACCAAAAATGAAATAACAACTGCGATCAAGTCCCTAAAGAAAGGTAAAGCGCCAGGAATCGATAACATATATGCTGAATATCTCAAAGCATATCCAGATCCTGAAGTTCTACTTCAAATTTTTCGTCAGATATGGGAAGAAGAATCCTAACCCCATCAAAGGAACGAAGGTATTCTTGTGAAAGGGCCAAAAAAAGGAGATGCTTCAGATTGTAACAATTACAGAGGTGTCACTTTACTTCCTATTCCCAGCAAAGTATTCAATACGATTTTACTAACGAGAATTCAAGAGGCCGTGGAAACAACGTTACGGGAAAACCAGTTTGGCTTTAAACAAAACTGATTCTGCGTTGACCTAATAAATCCTGTTCGAATTATTGTTGAACAATGCTATGAATCCCCGTCCGGCCATTTTGTAGGGAAAATCAAGAGGAGCACGACGCAAATTGGAAGAGAAGCTCGGCCTTAGATCTCTTCGGAGGTTATGGCGCCTTACATTTATTTTTTATTTTAATGCTACGAATATAGAACGTCCGCCTATTTACTACTAATCGACTTCAAAAAAGCCTTTGACAGCCTTGACAGGCAATTCATATGGGATGTATTTGGAAGCCGAGGTATGCCCACTAAAATAATCAACATTATAAAGGACATGTATGCCGACTTTAAAAGCCGTGCGAGTCACGACGGATGTCTTTCGGAACCCTTCGATGTCAAAAGCGGTGTACGGCAGGGTTCTGTACTCTCTCCGCTTTTGTTCATCGTGGCATTGGATGAAATTATGAGGCGCGCGACAAACGGCAGGCATGGAATACAGTGGACACATTTCGATCAGTTAGAAGACTTAGAGTATGCAGACGATGTCTGTCTGCTAAGTCACAGAGGCACAGACCTACAATATAATTTACAAGCCGGGGACTTACTTACTTACTTAATTGGCGCTTAACCGTCTAAACGGTTATGGCCGTTCAACAAGGCACGCCAGTCGCTCCTTCGCTCCGTCAACCGGCGCCAATTGGTCACACCAAGGGAGTTTAAATCGTTTTCCACCTGGTCCTTCCAACGGAGTGGGGGCCGCCCTCTACCTCTGCTTCCATAGGCGGGTTCCGATAGAAACACTTTTTTGGCCGGAGCATCATCTTTCATTCACATAACATGGCCTAGCCAGCGCAGCCGCTGTATTTTAATTCGCTGGATTATGTTGATGTCTGCGTATAGCTCGTACAGCTTATCATTAAATCTTCTTCGGTACTCGCCATCGCCAACGCTTAGAGGTCCATAAATCTTTCGAAGAACTTTTCTCTCGAACTCCCAAAGCCGCTTCATCTGCTGTTGTCATGGTCCATGCTTCGGCCCCATATAGCAGGACGGGTACGATAAGTGACTTGTAGAGTATGATTTCCGTTCGCCGAGAGAGGACTTTATTTTACAGTTGCCTACCTAGCCCAAAGTAGCATTTATTGGCAAGATTGATTCTTCGCTGGATTTCAGTGCTGATGTTGTTGCTAGTGTTGATGCTGGTTCCCAAATAAACGAAGTCTTTTACTATTTCGAAATTATGGCTGCCAACAGTAGCGTGGTTGCCAAGGCGCGTATGCGCTGACTCTTTGCTCGATGACAGCAGTTACTTCGTTTTGTCCTCATTCACCTTCAAACCCATCTTTACCGCTTCTTTTTCCAGTTTGGAGTAAGCAGAACTAACAGCGCGGGTGTTTAAGCCGATGATATCAATGTCATCAGCATATGCCAGTAATTGCACGCTTTTATAGAGTATTGTTCCAGTGCGGTTAAGTTCTGCAGCTAGTATAATTTTCTCCAGCATGAAATTAAAGAAATTGCACGATAGGGGCTCACCCTGTCTGAAACCTCGTTTAGTTTCGAACAGCTCGGAGAGGTCCTTCCCAATTCTGACTGATCTGATGGTGTTGCTCAACGTCATTTTGCACAGCCGTATAAGTTTTGCGGGGAAACCAAATTCAGACATAGCGGCATATAGGCAGCTCCTTTTCGTGCTGTCGAAGGCGGCTTTAAAGTCGACGAAAAGGTGATGTGTGTCGATTCTCTTTTCACGGGTTTTTTCCGAGATTTGGAACATTGTGAAAATCTGGTCGATGGTAGGTTTACCAGGTCTCAAGCCGCACTGATAAGGTCCAATCAGCCGGTTCACGGTGGGCTTCAATATTTCGCACAATACACTTGAAAGGACCTTATATGCGATGTTGAGAAGGCTGATTCCACGAAAGTTGGTGCATTTTGCAGTATCCCCCTTCTTGTGGACTGGGCAAAGAACACTTAGATTCCAATCGTCGGGCATGCACTCGTCCGCCCATATTTTGCTAAGAAGCTGCTGCATGCGTCTTAGCAACTCCTCGCTGCCATACTTGATTAGCTCCGCAGGCAATCCATCAGCGTCCACGGCCTTGTTGTTTTTCAATATGGTTACTGCTATTCTAACTTAGTGATAATCGGGCGGGGGGACATATATTCCATCATCATCGATTGCGGGATGGGGTTTTTCATCTCTGCGCGGTGAATTGCTGCCTCCATTTAGGAGAGCAGAAAAGTGTTCCCCCCATAATCTAAGCACTCTGTGGACATCAGTTACAAGGCTGCCGTTTTCGTTCCTACAGGAGTTTGCCCCGGTCTTAAAACCTTCCGTCTGTCGCCGTATTTTTTTGTAAAATTTTCAGGCGTTATTCCTGGTGGCTAATAGCTCAAGCTCCTCGCACTCACGCCTTCTGCTACTGCTTTTTTCTTCCTGAAAAAGCGTTTCGCTTTCCTTTTCAACCCACGATAGCGTTCACACACTCCTCTTGTGGCGCTCGTTTTTAACGTAGCCCTATAAGCAGCGTCTTTTCTTTCGCTTGCAACGCGGTATTCTTCATCGTACCAGTTGTTTTTTCGTGGCCGCCGGTAACCAAATTTTTCCTCGGCGGCAGTACGAAGTGCTTTGGAGATATGCTCCCACTGCTCCTGTATTCCTTCAAGATGAGTGTGCTCTCAGAGAGCATGTGTGTTTTTTGTTCCTTGGTTTTAGCCGCGCTGTGGCGGGTGCGTATTTTGGCTGCAACGAGATAATGGTCCGAGTCGATGTTAGGTCCTCGGATCGTGCGCACATCTAAAACACTGGAGGCATTGCCGCGAGTATTTCAATCAGGAGACAGCCATGTAGCTTGATGTATTTTTTTATGC
The DNA here is from genome assembly GCF_040869045.1 of Eurosta solidaginis. Taxonomy (NCBI): domain Eukaryota; kingdom Metazoa; phylum Arthropoda; class Insecta; order Diptera; family Tephritidae; genus Eurosta; species Eurosta solidaginis. The sequence goes on along the minus strand of NC_090320.1, from coordinate 155,825,770 downwards.
ATGAACCTCGAGCTGGATATGACCATGTTTCGAACACCGGAAAAATCAATCAGCCTCAGTCCGTTAGGAGAAGTTTCATTGTGTAGGCTGAACTTTCCGAGTGTAGGGCCAAAAACACCTTCTTTGCCCACCCTGGCGTTAAAGTCGCCAAGCACGACTTTTATATCATGACGGGGGCAGCGCTCGTATGTGCTAATTGTCCATAAAAAGTGTCTTTCACCTCATCGTCTTTCTCCTCTGTCGGCGCATGGGCGCAGACGAATGATATATTAAAAAATTTTGCTTTTATTCGGATAGCGGCGAGACGCTTGTCCACAGGTGTGAACGCCAGAACTTGGCGACAAAGTCTCTCTCGCACCACGAATCCGACGCCGAAACTGCACTTATTCGTATGGACACTCCAATAGATGTCACAATTTTCTTCCTTGCTTCGTCCAACGCATTTCTTTGATGGCGGTGATGTCAGATTTTGCTTTGACGAGGACATCAACCAGCCGGGCATCTGCACCAATCCCGTTCAGGGAGCGGACGTTCCAGGTGCATGCATTCAATTCATTGTCCTTCAAACGTTTGCCTTGGCCGTCATCAATAGAGGGTGTATTTATCCGAAGCTTGTTGTTATATTTCATTGGAGTATGGGTTTACGTGGCGAGTCCCAAGCCCAGCGCACAACCCGCTCAGCGGGGGTGAAAATATTACTTGCACGTTTATATAGCGAGCCGCTTTCTCCAAGACAGACGCCCGCTTGCAGCCGCACCTAAAGGTGTACAGACGATGCACATGAGATCTCCCCGCGGCTAGCCCTTAAACCGATTATGTCAGAGTGGCCTAGCCAGGTTGTCGCCTTCTCACATTAGCTCACCGATAAGCGGATGTTTAGCGGCTACAGAGGATACTTGGCCGCAAGCGGCCGGCAGTAGTGAGCTGCTTGAACCGCATGCAGAAGAATCGCTCTAGCCAGTCCCAGGTGAATGGCGGTCAGAAGCTTTCCCCACTTTCTTGGACTTCTACACACGGCTCCACCCTCCAAGCCGTAACAGATACGCCAAAAGGGCCGGGCTAAGTATCAATACCGACAAATCAAAAGTCATAAAATGCGGTTATAATGTTTCAGCAAGACCAACAATGTTCACTGTCGATGGAAAATAAATTTAATGTGTAGAATCCGCAGTTTACCTCGGCAGTATTAACTCAAATATAAGCGGCGCGGACGAGGACGTTACATTCCGCATAAATAAAGCAAGAGCGGCGTTCGGCCAACTGACAGAAGTATGGTGGTAAAGTCATATATCATTGAAAACTAAGCTGCGAATTTTTAATTCAAATGTTAAATCAGTGCTCTTTTATGCTTGTGAGATGTGGAAAAGTTCAAGCTTAATTGAGAAGCGCCGGCAAGTTTTTATTAATAAATCCCTACGCCGAATCCTGAAAATTCGATGGCCCGAAACAATAAAAAACGACGAATTATGCCGAAGGACAAGCCAAACAAAAGCAACCACAGAAATTGCAAAACTCAAGTGGCCGTGGATTGTACACTCGATTAGGAGGCCTCCAGACAATATAGCAAGGCAAACATTGCGGTGGAACCCGCAGGGAAGCAGAAGACCCGGGGCGCCAGCGAAAACCTGGCGTAGAACTGTCGATAAAGAATTGGAAGATGCAGGTTACACGTGGAATGATGTCACGAGGATAGCACCAAATAGAATAAGAAATCGGTTGTTGGGCCCTATGCTCCAATAGGAGTTAAGGAAGGAAATAAGAAGAAGATTGTATCAGAAAAGGGTAGCCGGACCCTTCGAAAATAGCAGCACTGAATAATATGAATCCCCCAACTAATGTAAAGGAGGTAAAACAATTCCTTGGTATGACAGGGTACTATAGAAAATTTATGCGGAACTATGCAAAAGTAGCTTACCCCATGGTTCGATTTTTAAAGCAAAATGCATTACTACATTTTGAAGATACAAATTTTTTAAAAGCTTTTAATACTTTAATCTTCCTATACTCGCGCGAATTATTGTAACATCTATACTCACGCACGGTCTCACAGACCGATAGTTCATACCCCCTACAATATATTTTTATACTCAGTTGAGCAGAGCTCACAGAGTATATTAACTTTGATTGGATAACGGTTGGTTGTACAGGTATAAAGGAATCGAGATAGATATAGACTTCCATATATCAAAATCATCAGTATCGAAAAAAAATTTGATTGAGCCATGTCCGTCCGTCCGTCCGTCCGTCCGTCTGTCCGTTAACACGATAACTTGAGTAAATTATGAGGTATCTTGATGAAATTTGGTATGTAGATTCCTGGGCACTCATCTCTATTTAAAATGAACGATATCGGACTATAACCACGCCCACTTTTTCGATATCGAAAATTTCGAAAACCGAAAAAATTCGATAATTCATTGCTAAAGGCGGATAAAGCGATGAAACTTGGTAGATGGGTTGATGTTATGACGCAGAATAGAAAATTAGTAAGATTTTGGACAATGGGCGTGGCACCGCCCACTTTTACAAGAAGGTAATTTAAAAGTTTTGCAAGCCGTAATTTGGCAGTTGTTGAAGATATCATGATGAAATTTGGCAGGAACGTTACCACTATTACTATGTATGTGCTAAATAAAAATTAGCAAAATTGGATGAAGAACACGCCCACTTTTTAAAAATTTTTTTTTTTTAAATTCAAGTTTTAACAAAAAATTTAATATCTTTACTGTATATAAGTAAATTAAGTCATAATTCAACTCCAGTAATGATATGATGCAAAAAAATAGAAAAATAAAAGAAAATTTCAAAATGGGCGTGGCTCCGCCCATTTTCATTTAGTTTATCTAGAATACTTTTAATGTCATAAGTCGAACAAAAATTTGCCAATCCTTCGTAGGAGCATAGATTCTATGACGGTAGTTATTTTCTGTGAAAATGGGCGAAATCGGTGGAAGCCACGCCCAGTTTTTATACACAGTCCACCGTCTGTCCTTCCGCTCGGCCGTTAACACAATAACTTGAGCAAAAACCGATATATCTTCACTAAACTTAGTCCACGTACTTATCTGAACTCACTTTATCTTGGTATAAAAAAGGGCCGAAATCCGACCATAACCACACCCGATATCGAAAATTACGAAAAATGAAAAAAATTTCATAATTCTATACCAAATACGAAAAAATGGATGAAACATGGTAACTGGACTGGTTTATTGACGCAAAATATAACTTTGGAAAAAACTTTGTAAAATGGGTGTGACACCTACCATATTAAGTAGAAGAAAATGAAAAAGTTCTACAAGGCGAAATCAACAGCCCTTGGAATCTTGGCGGGAATACTGTTAGCGGTATTGCATATATAAATAAATTAGCAGTACCCGACAGATGATTTTCTAGATCACCTGGTCCACATTTTGGTCGATATCGCGGAAACGCCTTCACATATACATCTAAGGGCCACTCGCTTTTAAAACTCTCATTAATACCTTTAATTTGATATCCATATCGTACAAACACATTCTAGAGTCACCCCTGGCCCACCCTAATGGCGATATGTCGAAAAGGCGTCCACCTATAGACCTAATGCCCACTCCCTCTTAAAACGCTCAATAACACCTTCCGTTTGATACCCATATCGTACAAACATTCTAGAGTCATCCCTGGCCCACCCTAATGGCGATATCTCGAAAAGGCGTCCACCTATAGACCTAATGCCCACTCCCTCTTAAAATGCTCAGTAACACCTTTCGTTTGATACCCATATCGTACAAACATTCTAGAGTCATCCCTGGCCCACCCTAATGGCGATATCTCGAAAAGGCGTCCACCTATAGACCTAATGCCAATCCCTCTAAAATGCTCAGTAACACCTTTCGTTTGATACCCATATCGTACAAACATTCTAGAGTCACCCTTGGTCCACCTTTATGGCGATATCTCGAAAAGGCGTCCACCTATAGAACTAAGGATTACTCCCTTTTTAAATACTCATTAAAACCTTTCATTTGATACCCATATCGTACAAACACATTCTAGAGTCACCCTGGCCCACCCTAATGGCGATATCTTGAAAAGGCGTCCACCTATAGACCTAATGCCCACTCCCTCTTAAAATGCTCAGTAACACCTTTCGTTTGATACCAATATCGTCAAACATTCTAGAGTCACCCTTGGTCCACCTTTATGGCGATATTTCGTAAAGGCGTCCACCTATAGAACTAAGGATTACTCCCATTTAAAATACTCATTAAGACCTTTCATTTGATACCCATATCGTACAAACACATTCTAGAGTCTCCCCTGGCCCACCCTAATGGCGATATCTCGAAAAGGCGTCCACCTATAGACCTAATGCCCACTCCCTCTTAAAATGCTCAGTAACACCTTTCGTTTGATACCCATATCGTACAAACATTCTAGAGTCACCCCTGGCCCACCCTAATGGCGATATCTCGAAAAGGTGCCCACCTATAGACCTAATGCCCACTCCCTCTTAAAATGCTCAGTAACACCTTTCGTTTGATACCCATATCGTACAAACATTCTAGAGTCACCCCTGGCCCACCCTAATGGCGATATCTCGAAAAGGCTTCCACCTATAGACCTAATGCCCACTCCCTCTTAAAATGCTCAGTAACACCTTTCGTTTGATACCCATATCGTACAAACATTCTAGAGTCACCCCTGGCCCACCCTAATGGCGATATCTCGAAAAGGCGTCCACCTATAGACCTAATGCCCACTCCCTCTTAAAATGCTCAGTAACACCTTTCGTTTGATACCCATATCGTACAAACATTCTAGAGTCACCCCTGGCCCACCCTAATGGCGATATCTCAAAAAGGCATCCATCCACCTATAGACCTAATGCCCACTTCCTCTTAAAATGCTCAGTAACACCTTTAATTTGATCCCCATATCGTACAAACAAATTCTAGAGTCAGCCCTGGTCCACCTTTATGGCGATATCCCTAAATGGCGTCCATCCATAGAACTATGGCCCACTCCCTCATAAAATACTCTTTAATACCTTCCATTTGACACACATGTCATACAACCACATTCCAGGGTTACCCTAGGTTCATTTTCCTACATGGTGATTTTCTCTATTTTGTCTCTATAGCTCTCAACTGAGTATGTAATGTTCGGTTACACCCGAACTTAGCCTTCCTTACTTGTTATACTCAGTTGAGCAGAGCTCACAGAGTATATTAACTTTGATTGGATAACGGTTGGTTGTACAGGTATAAAGGAATCGAGATAGATATAGACTTCCATATATCAAAATCATCAGTATCGAAAAAAAATTTGATTGAGCCATGTCCGTCCGTCCGTCCGTTCATCTGTCCGCTAACACGATAACTTGAGTAAATTTTGAGGTATCTTGATGAAATTTGGTATGTAGATTCCTGGGCACTCATCTCATATCGCTATTTAAAATGAACGATATCGGACTATAACCACGCCCAGTTTTTCGATATCGAAAATTTCGAAAAACCGAAAATATTCGATAATTCATTGCCAAAGGCGGATAAAGCGAAGAATGTTGGTAGATGGGTTGACGTTATGACGCAGAATAGAAAATTAGTAAGATTTTGGACAATGGGCGTGGCACCGCCCACTTTTACAAGAAGGTAATTTAAAAGTTTTGCAAGCTGTAATTTGGCAGTCGTTCAAGATATCATGATGAAATTTGGCAGGAACGTTACTACTATTACTATATATGTGCTAAATAAAAATTAGCAAAATTGGATGAAGAACAAGCCCACTTTTTAAAAAAAAAAAAATTTTTAATTCAAATTTTAACAAAAAATTTAATATCTTTACTGTATATAAGTAAATTAAGTCAAAATTCAACTCCAGTAATGATATGATGCAACAAAATAGAAAATAAAAGAAAATTTCAAAATGGGCGTGGCTCCGCCCATTTTCATTTAGTTTGTCTAGAATACTTTTAATGCCATAAGTCGAACAAAAATTTACCAATCCTTCTTAAATTTGGTAGGGGCATAGATTCTATGACGGTAACTGTTTTCTGTGAAAATGGGCGAAATCGGTGGAAGCCACGCCCAGTTTTTATACACAGTGCACCGTCTGTCCTTCCGCTCGGCCGCTAACACAATAACTTGAGCAAAAACCGATATATCTTTACTAAACTTAGTCCACGTACTTATCTGAACTCACTTTATCTTGGTATAAAAAATGGCCGAAATCCGACCATAACCACGCCCACTTTACCGATATCGAAAATTACGAAAAATTAAAAAAAATGCCATAATTCTATACCAAATACGAAAAAAGGGATGAAACATGGTAATTGGATTGGTTTATTGACGCAAAATATAACTTGGGGAAAAAACTTTGTAAAATGTGTGTGACACCTAATATATTAAGTAGAAGAAAATGAAAAAGTTCTACAAGGCGAAATCAACAGCCCTTGGAATCTTGGCAGGAAAACTGTTAGTGGTATTGCATATATAAATAAATTAGCAGTACCCGACAGATGATTTTCTGGATCACCTGTTCCACATTTTGGTCGATATCGCGAAAACGCCTTCACATATACATCTAAGGGCCACTGGCTTTTAAAACCCTCATTAATACCTTTAATTTGATATCCATATCGTACAAACACATTCTAGAGTCACCCCTGGCCCACCCTAATGGCGATATCTCGAAAAGGCGTCCACCTATAGACATAATGCCCACTCCCTCTTAAAATGCTCAGTAACACCTTTCGTTTGATACCCATATCGTACAAACATTCTAGAGTCACCCCTGGCCCACCCTAATGGCGATATCTCGAAAAGGCGTCCACCTATAGACCTAATGCCCACTCCCTCTTAAAATGCTCAGTAACACCTTTCGTTTGATACCCATATCGTACAAACATTCTAGAGTCACCCTTGGTCGACCTTTATGGCGATATCTCGAAAAGGCGTCCATCTATAGAACTAAGGATTACTCCCTTTTAAAATACTCATTACCACCTTTCATTTGATACCCATATCGTACAAACACATTATGGAGTCACCCTGGCCCACCCTAATGGCGATATCTTGAAAAGGCGTCCACCTATAGACCTAATGCCCACTCCCCCTTAAAATGCTCAGTAACACCTTTCGTTTGATACCCATATCGTACAAACATTCTAGAGTCACCCTTGGTCCACCTTTATGGTGATATTTCGAAAAGGCGTCAACCTATAGAACTAAGGATTACTCCCTTTTAAAATACTCATTAAGACCTTTCATTTGATACCCATATCGTACAAACACATTCTAGAGTCTCCCCTGGAACACCCTAATGGCGATATCTCGAAAAGGCGTCCACCTATAGACCTAATGCCCACTCCCTCTTAAAATGCTCAGTAACACCTGTCGTTTGATACCCATATCGTACAAACATTCTAGAGTCACCCCTGGCCCACCCTAATGGCGATATCTCGAAAAGGCGCCCACCTATAGACCTAATGCCCACTCCTCTTAAAACGCTCAGTAACACCTTTCGTTTGATGCCCATATCGTACAAACATTCTAGAGTCACCCCTGGCCCACCCTAATGGCGATATCTCGAAAAGGCGTCCACCTAAAGACCTAATGCTCACTCCCTCTTAAAATGCTCAGTAACACCTTTCGTTTGATACCCATATCGTACAAACATTCTAGAGTCACCCCTAGCCCACCCTAATGGCGATATCTCGAAAAGGTGTCCACCTATAGACCTAATGCCCACTCCCTCTTAAAATGCTCAGTAACACCTTTCGTTTGATACCCATATCGTACAAACACATTCTAGAGTCACCCCTGGTCCACCTTTATGGCGATATCTTGAAAAGGCGTCCACCTATAGACCTAATGCCCACTCCCTCTTAAAATGCTCAGTAACACCTTTCGTTTGATACCCATATCGTACAAACACATTCTATAGTCACCCCTGATCCACCTTTATGGCGATATCTTGAAAAAGCGTCCACCTATAGACCTAATGCCCACTCCCCCTTAAAGTGCTCAGTAACACCTTTCGTTTGATACCCATATCGTACAAACACATTCTAGAGTCACCCCTGGTCCACCTTTATGGCGATATCTTGAAAAGGCGTCCACCTATAGACCTAATGCCCACTCCCTCTTAAAATGCTCAGTAACACCTTTCGTTTGATACCCATATCGTACAAACACATTCTAGAGTCACCCTTGGTCCACCTTTATGGCGATATCTCGAAAAGGCGTCCACCTATAGAACTAAGGATTACTCCCTTTTAAAATACTCATTACCACCTTTCATTTGATACCCATATCGTACAAACACATTCTAGAGTCACCCCTGGCCCACCCTAATGGCGATATCTCGAAAAGGCGTCCACCTATAGACCTATTGCCCACTCCCTCTTAAAATGCTCAGTAACACCTTTCGTTTGATACCCATATCGTACAAACATTCTAGAGTCACCCCTGGCCCACACTAATGGCGATATCTCGAAAAGGCGCCCACCTATAGACCTAATGCCCACTCCCTCTTAAAATGCTCAGTAACACCTTTCGTTTGATACCCATATCGTACAAACATTCTAGAGTCACCCTTAGCCCACCCTAATGGCGATATCTCGAAAAGGTGTCCACCTATAGACCTAATGCCCACTCCCTCTTAAAATGCTCAGTAACACCTTTCGTTTGATACCCATATCGTACAAACACATTCTAGAGTCACCCCTGGTCCACCTTTATGGCGATATCTTGAAAAGGCGTCCACCTATAGACCTAATGCCCACTCCCTCTTAAAATGCTCAGTAACACCTTTCGTTTGATACCCATATCGTACAAACACATTCTAGAGTCACCCCTGGCCCACCTTAATGGCGATATCTCGAAAAGGCGTCCACCTATAGACCTAATGCCCACTCCCTCTTAAAATGCTCAGTAACACCTTTCGTTTGATACCCATATCGTACAAACATTCTAGAGTCACCCCTGGCCCACCTTTATGGCGATATCTTGAAAAAGCGTCCACCTATAGACCTAATACCCACTCCCTCTTAAAATACTCAGTAACACCTTTCGTTCGATACCCATATCGTACAAACACATTCTAGAGTCACCCCTGGCCCACCCTAATGGCGATATCTCGAAAAGGCGCCCACCTATAGACCTAATGCCCACTCCCTCTTAAAATGCTCAGTAACACCTTTCGTTTGATACCCATATCGTACAAACATTCTAGAGTCACCCCTGGCCCACCCTAATGGCGATATCTCAAAAAGGCGTCCACCTATAGACCTAATGCCCACCCCCTCTTAAAATGCTCAGTAACACCTTTCGTTTGATACCCATATCGTACAAACATTCTAGAGTCACCCCTGGCCCACCTTTATGGCGATATCTTGAAAAAGCGTCCACCTATAGACCTAATACCCACTCCCTCTTAAAATACTCAGTAACACCTTTCGTTCGATACCCATATCGTACAAACACATTCTAGGGTTACCCCTGGTCCACCTTTATGGCGATATCTTGAAAAGGCCTAATGCCAACTCCCCCTTAAAATGCTCAGTAACACCTTTCGTTTGATACCCATATCGTACAAACACATTCTAGAGTCACCCCTGGTCCACCTTTATGGCGATATCTTGAAAAGGCGTCCACCTATAGACCTAATGCCCACTCCCTCTTAAAATGCTCAGTAACCTTTCGTTTGATACCCATATCGTACAAACACATTCTAGAGTCACCCTTGGTCCACCTTTATGGCGATATCTCGAAAAGGCGTCCACCTATAGAACTAAGGATTACTCCCTTTTAAAATACTCATTACCACCTTTCATTTGATACCCATATCGTACAAACAAATTCTAGAGTCACCCCTGGCCCACCCTAATGGCGATATCTCGAAAAGGCGCCCACCTATAGACCTAATGCCCACTCCCTCTTAAAATGCTCAGTAACACCTTTCGTTTGATACCCATATCGTACAAACACATTCTGGAGTCACCCCTGGCCCACCTTAATGGCGATATCTCGAAAAGGCGTCCACCTATAGATCTAATGCCCACTCCCTCTTAAAATGCTCAGTAACACCTTTCGTTTGATACCCATATCGTACAAACATTCTAGATTCACCCCTGGCCCACCCTAATGGCGATATCTCAAAAAGGCGTCCACCTATAGACCTAATGCCCACCCCCTCTTAAAATGCTCAGTAACACCTTTCGTTTGATACCCATATCGTACAAACACATTCTAGAGTCACCCCTGGTCCACCTTTATGGCGATATCTTGAAAAGGCGTCCACCTATAGACCTAATGCCCACTCCCTCTTAAAATGCTCAGTAACACCTTTCGTTTGATACCCATATCGTACAAACACATTATAGAGTCACCCCTGGTCCACCTTTATGGCGATATCTTGAAAAGGCGTCCACCTATAGACCTAATGCCCACTCCCTCTTAAAATGCTCAGTAACACCTTTCGTTTGATACATATATCGTACAAACACATTCTAGAGTCACCCTTGGTCCACCTTTATGGCGATATCTCGAAAAGGCGTCCACCTATAGAACTAAGGATTACTCCCTTTTAAAATACTATCGAAAATTTCGAAAAACCGAAAAAATTCGATAATTCATTGCCAAAGGCGGATAAAGCGAAGAATGTTGGTAGATGGGTTGACGTTATGACGCAGAATAGAAAATTAGTAAGATTTTGGACAATGGGCGTGGCACCGCCCACTTTTACAAGAAGGTAATTTAAAAGTTTTGCAAGCTGTAATTTGGCAGTCGTTCAAGATATCATGATGAAATTTGGCAGGAACGTTACTACTATTACTATATATGTGCTAAATAAAAATTAGCAAAATTGGATGAAGAACACGCCCACTTTTTAAAAAAAAAATTTTTTTAATTCAAATTTTAACAAAAAATTTAATATCTTTACTGTATATAAGTAAATTAAGTCAAAATTCAACTCCAGTAATGATATGATGCAACAAAATAGAAAATAAAAGAAAATTTCAAAATGGGCGTGGCTCCGCCCATTTTCATTTAGTTTGTCTAGAATACTTTTAATGCCATAAGTCGAACAAAAATTTACCAATCCTTCGTAAATTTGGTAGGGGCATAGATTCTATGACGGTAACTGTTTTCTGTGAAAATGGGCGAAATCGGTGGAAGCCACGCCCAGTTTTTATACACAGTGCACCGTCTGTCCTTCCGCTCGGCCGCTAACACAATAACTTGAGCAAAAACCGATATATCTTCACTAAACTTAGTCCACGTACTTATCTGAACTCACTTTATCTTGGTATAAAAAATGGCCGAAATCCGACCATAACCACGCCCACTTTACCGATATCGAAAATTACGAAAAATGAAAAAAAATGCCATAATTCTATACCAAATACGAAAAAAGGGATGAAACATGGTAATTGGATTGGTTTATTGACGCAAAATATAACTTGGGAAAAAACTTTGTAAAATGTGTGTGACACCTAATATATTAAGTAGAAGAAAATGAAAAAGTTCTACAAGGCGAAATCAACAGCCCTTGGAATCTTGGCAGGAAAACTGTTAGTGGTATTGCATATATAAATAAATTAGCAGTACCCGACAGATGATTTTCTGGATCACCTGGTCCACATTTTGGTCGATATCGCGAAAACGCCTTCACATATACATCTAAGGGCCACTGGCTTTTAAAACCCTCATTAATACCTTTAATTTGATATCCATATCGTACAAACACATTCTAGAGTCACCCCTGGCCCACCCTAATGGCGATATCTCGAAAAGGCGTCCACCTATAGACCTAATGCCCACTCCCTCTTAAAATGCTCAGTAACACCTTTCGTTTGATACCCATATCGTACAAACATTCTAGAGTCACCCTTGGTCGACCTTTATGGCGATATCTCGAAAAGGCGTCCATCTATAGAACTAAGGATTACTCCCTTTTAAAATACTCATTACCACCTTTCATTTGATACCCATATCGTACAAACACATTATAGAGTCACCCTGGCCCACCCTAATGGCGATATCTTGAAAAGGCGTCCACCTATAGACCTAATGCCCACTCCCTCTTAAAATGCTCAGTAACACCTTTCGTTTGATACCCATATCGTACAAACATTCTAGAGTCACCCTTGGTCCACCTTTATGGTGATATTTCGAAAAGGCGTCAACCTATAGAACTAAGGATTACTCCCTTTTAAAATACTCATTAAGACCTTTCATTTGATACCCATATCGTACAAACACATTCTAGAGTCTCCCCTGGAACACCCTAATGGCGATATCTCGAAAAGGCGTCCACCTATAGACCTAATGCCCACTCCCTCTTAAAATGCTCAGTAACACCTGTCGTTTGATACCCATATCGTACAAACATTCTAGAGTCACCCCTGGCCCACCCTAATGGCGATATCTCGAAAAGGCGCCCACCTATAGACCTAATGCCCACTCCTCTTAAAACGCTCAGTAACACCTTTCGTTTGATACCCATATCGTACAAACATTCTAGAGTCACCCCTGGCCCACCCTAATGGCGATATCTCGAAAAGGCGTCCACCTAAAGACCTAATGCTCACTCCCTCTTAAAATGCTCAGTAACACCTTTCGTTTGATACCCATATCGTACAAACATTCTAGAGTCACCCCTAGCCCACCCTAATGGCGATATCTCGAAAAGGTGTCCACCTATAGACCTAATGCCCACTCCCTCTTAAAATGCTCAGTAACACCTTTCGTTTGATACCCATATCGTACAAACACATTCTAGAGTCACCCCTGGTCCACCTTTATGGCGATATCTTGAAAAGGCGTCCACCTATAGACCTAATGCCCACTCCCTCTTAAAATGCTCAGTAACACCTTTCGTTTGATACCCATATCGTACAAACACATTCTAGAGTCACCCCTGGTCCACCTTTATGGCGATATCTTGAAAAAGCGTCCACCTATAGACCTAATGCCCACTCCCCCTTAAAATGCTCAGTAACACCTTTCGTTTGATACCCATATCGTACAAACACATTCTAGAGTCACCCCTGGTCCACCTTTATGGCGATATCTTGAAAAGGCGTCCACCTATAGACCTAATGCCCACTCCCTCTTAAAATGCTCAGTAACACCTTTCGTTTGATACCCATATCGTACAAACACATTCTAGAGTCACCCTTGGTCCACCTTTATGGCGATATCTCGAAAAGGCGTCCACCTATAGAACTAAGGATTACTCCCTTTTAAAATACTCATTACCACCTTTCATTTGATACCCATTTCGTACAAACACATTCTAGAGTCACCCCTGGCCCACCCTAATGGCGATATCTCGAAAAGGCGTCCACCTATAGACCTATTGCCCACTCCCTCTTAAAATGCTCAGTAACACCTTTCGTTTGATACCCATATCGTACAAACATTCTAGAGTCACCCCTGGCCCACACTAATGGCGATATCTCGAAAAGGCGCCCACCTATAGACCTAATGCCCACTCCCTCTTAAAATGCTCAGTAACACCTTTCGTTTGATACCCATATCGTACAAACACATCCTAGAGTCACCCCTGGCCCACCTTAATGGCGATATCTCGAAAAGGCGTCCACCTATAGACCTAATGCCCACCCCCTCTTAAAATGCTCAGTAACACGTTTCGTTTGATACCCATATCGTACAAACATTCTAGAGTCACCCCTGGCCCACCTTTATGGCGATATCTTGAAAAAGCGTCCACCTATAGACCTAATACCCACTCCCTCTTAAAATACTCAGTAACACCTTTCGTTCGATACCCATATCGTACAAACACATTCTAGGGTTACCCCTGGTCCACCTTTATGGCGATATCTTGAAAAGGCGTCCACCTATAGACCTAATGCCAACTCCCCCTTAAAATGCTCAGTAACACCTTTCGTTTGATACCCATATCGTACAAACACATTCTAGAGTCACCCCTGGTCCACCTTTATGGCGATATCTTGAAAAGGCGTCCACCTATAGACCTAATGCCCACTCCCTCTTAAAATGCTCAGTAACACCTTTCGTTTGATACCCATATCGTACAAACACATTCTAGAGTCACCCCTGGCCCACCCTAATGGCGATATCTCGAAAAGGCGCCCACCTATAGACCTAATGCCCACTCCCTCTTAAAATACTCAGTAACACCTTTCGTTTGATACCCATATCGTACAAACATTCTAGAGTCACCCCTGGCCCACCCTAATGGCGATATCTCAAAAAGGCGTCCACCTATAGACCTAATGCCCACCCCCCCTTAAAATGCTCAGTAACACCTTTCGTTTGATACCCATATCGTACAAACATTCTAGAGTCACCCCTGGCCCACCTTTATGGCGATATCTTGAAAAAGCGTCCACCTATAGACCTAATACCCACTCCCTCTTAAAATACTCAGTAACACCTTTCGTTCGATACCCATATCGTACAAACACATTCTAGGGTTACCCCTGGTCCACCTTTATGGCGATATCTTGAAAAGGCGTCCACCTATAGACCTAATGCCAACTCCCCCTTAAAATGCTCAGTAACACCTTTCGTTTGATACCCATATCGTACAAACACATTCTAGAGTCACCCCTGGTCCACCTTTATGGCGATATCTTGAAAAGGCGTCCACCTATAGACCTAATGCCCACTCCCTCTTAAAATGCTCAGTAACACCTTTCGTTTGATACCCATATCGTACAAACACATTCTAGAGTCACCCTTGGTCCACCTTTATGGCGATATCTCGAAAAGGCGTCCACCTATAGAACTAAGGATTACTCCCTTTTAAAATACTCATTACCACCTTTCATTTGATACCCATATCGTACAAACAAATTCTAGAGTCACCCCTGGTCCACCCTAATGGCGATATCTCGAAAAGGCGCCCACCTATAGACCTAATGCCCACTCCCTCTTAAAATGCTCAGTAACACCTTTCGTTTGATACCCATATCGTACAAACACATTCTGGAGTCACCCCTGGCCCACCTTAATGGCGATATCTCGAAAAGGCGTCCACCTATAGATCTAATGCCCACTCCCTCTTAAAATGCTCAGTAACACCTTTCGTTTGATACCCATATCGTACAAACATTCTAGATTCACCCCTGGCCCACCCTAATGGCGATATCTCAAAAAGGCGTCCACCTATAGACCTAATGCCCACCCCCTCTAAAAATGCTCAGTAACACCTTTCGTTTGATACCCATATCGTACAAACACATTCTAGAGTCACCCCTGGTCCACCTTTATGGCGATATCTTGAAAAGGCGTCCACCTATAGACCTAATGCCCACTCCCTCTTAAAATGCTCAGTAACACCTTTCGTTTGATACCCATATCGTACAAACACATTCTAGAGTCACCCCTGGTCCACCTTTATGGCGATATCTTGAAAAGGCGTCCACCTATAGACCTAATGCCCACTCCCTCTTAAAATGCTCAGTAACACCTTTCGTTTGATACCCATATCGTACAAACACATCCTAGAGTCACCCTTGGTCCACCTTTATGGCGATATCTCGAAAAGGCGTCCACCTATAGAACTAAGGATTACTCCCTTTTAAAATACTCATTACCACCTTTCATTTGATACCCGTATCGTACAAACACATTCTAGAGTCACCCCTGGCCCACCCTAATGGCGATATCTCGAAAAGGCGTCCACCTATAGACCTATTGCCCACTCCCTCTTAAAATGCTCAGTAACACCTTTCGTTTGATACCCATATCGTACAAACATTCTAGAGTCACCCCTGGCCCACCCTAATGGCGATATCTCGAAAAGGCGCCCACCTATAGACCTAATGCCCACTCCCTCTTAAAATGCTCAGTAACACCTTTCGTTTGATACCCATATCGTACAAACACATTCTAGAGTCACCCCTGGCCCACCTTAATGGCGATATCTCGAAAAGGCGTCCACCTATAGACCTAATGCCCACTCCCTCTTAAAATGATCAGTAACACCTTTCGTTTGATACCCATATCGTACAAACATTCTAGAGTCAGCCCTGGCCCACCCTAATGGCGATATCTCAAAAAGGCGTCCACCTATAGACCTAATGCCCACTCCCTCTTAAAATGCTCAGTAACACCTTTCGTTTGATACCCATATCGTACAAACATTCTAGAGTCACCCCTGGCCCACCTTTATGGCGATATCTTGAAAAAGCGTCCACCTATAGACCTAATGCCCACTCCCTCTTAAAATGCTCAGTAACACCTTTCGTTTGATACCCATATCGTACAAACATTCTAGAACCGAAAAACTCCGTGAAAGTGAAGCAAGTTTGGGTTCAAAATAGCGCCTGAGAAAATATAACTAAGAGGGAGGTAAATTTTGTACTGTAGTAAGGCCACTTTTTGTTGTTGGAAATTGTAATTAAACCAATAGTTTTTTTACAAACTGTACAGTATCCATATTTAAGTATCTAAAGCTGCGTATACTACAATGCTCAAAATCAGTGGTTTTTTGGAGATTAATGAATAGTGTTTTATTTATTTATTTGATAAACTTTCGCCTAATAATTTAAAATTACAGGCTAGGTTGGAGCTATATCTGCCAAGGCCTTAAGTTCGATCGATTACAATAATTTTTTTTAACTATAATCTATATTTCTATGTTAGTGCATATACTATACAGGTAGTTTTAGATTATATTGTTGAATAAAGTTTTTTAGTTTCAGAAATGAAATAGTGTTTTTTGTAGTAGGGTTAGGGAGAGATTACATTATAGAGTTGTTGGGGAAAAGGATATTTCTATATAATGCAGGACACTCAGTTAAAATATAGCTAATACTTATTGTATTATTACTACAGTATTGACAGGTGTTGCTTTTGAACCATGCACGCCCGGCCATTTCGTTTTCGTGGTTACAATTTTGCTTAGGCTGTAGCTTTTCAGCAAACTGATAAGATAACATGTGGAAGGCTTGGCTATTGGGGGGAAATACTGCATTACCAAGCTTGAGAATATGCTCTAGCAGCCTTTTCTCGAGGTCAAATTCCAAAATAGGATGCTTTCCTAAAAAGAAATACTTAATAAATCTATTGGCAATCAAAGAGAGCAAATAGTAGTTTGTAATAACCTGTACTATATGATCTTCAATACATAACTAGTGTCACCTTTGTTCTATTTTTAGCAGCATATCGTCTTCGCAATGTCCTCGATGGAATTCCAAATTTTCGGGATATTTTGTTCATCCACATGTTGTTTTTGTCCATTTCATTGAACGCTGCCTGAAGGCTTTCCGTAGTCCAATGACATGCTTTAGGTGGCACTCCTTCTTTTCTTTAGTATTTTCTCGGCATAGATTTGCTGAAATCTGTAAAAGGTTCGAATTTAAGTATATTCGAGGGGTGAGCGCACACATTTCACGGTTTTCAGGAGAGCATATTTCGTTTTTAGAGGCGATTACCTGTAAATGTTAATTTTATTGTGGGATATTATGATTCCCAATGTTGAATTGATTCATTCTGAATCTAAATATGCTAAAAAATATTGATGACTTTGGCTAGGGTATTACTACGCTCATGTTAATAAATTGCTTTTTGGTTCGTCAGGAACTTTTAAATTTTTTAACTATGTTTCCGTTGAGCTAGAGACGTTAAACTTGGGGTATAATACAGAACCAATATACAATGAGAATACAGTAAATTTTTGCTATAGTTCATTATATTACACAGCCACAATTTCAGTTGACCTAACAGGTCACGATTTTGTATAAAATCTCGTTTTAAGCCCAATTACCAGTAATTATTTTCTCTTTTTGCAAGTTGGGCCTGAGTCTAGAGCCGTTAGGTTAGTTCTGTTAACGGACTCGGATTCTACACGCCACAAAACATGCTAATATGTGTGTCGTTTTACCTGGTTCGCCGATTTTTTTTTGTTTTTTTTTGTTTTATCTCCTCGATGGCTTTTTTTCGTTTTGTCTCCGTTGATGATCTTTTCAGGAAATTTTCTTTTGTATATATTTGACATCTTGATGGCAGTAAAATATTACTTGCTAAGTAAAAAAGCTAGAAGGGAGGCTTCGACAAAGCCTCCCAAAACATATTGTCGAACCCTCCCCCGAGCACTTATTTCAGATTTTTCGCTTCAAAAAATACATCTTAGTGTTATTGCAAAAGTTTTTAAAAGCAATAAATTTTAATTTTATTGCAATATTAATGGGCAGAAAACTCATGTTATTTATTCTATATTGTACACTTTACACGCGAATAGGTTAGGTTAGGTTAGGGTGGCTGCCCGAGGGCACACTTAGGCCAGTAGTACTAGGCCCGTTGTGATACCACGAAAAACACCCTTACCTTTCCTCTTCGAACCATTTTGAGGGCCTGATGAAAGCTACCAGGTCCTTGACGTCATGCTCCACAACCTGACTCATAGTATCAAGAAATGGAGCTCCAAGAAAGCGCTGCCGTGCTCCGCTTAGCGCTGAGCAGTTGCAAATGAGGTGAACCACCGTTTCCTCCTCCTCATCTTCTTTACAACTCCTACAGCAACGACGATAAGGCGCTCCTAGCCTTTCTGCATGCCTACCTATGAGGCAATGACCCGTTAGTGCCCCCACAAGTGTGGAAATTGTATCCCTTCTTAGGTTGTACACGTGACGGGACCTTTTAGAATCCCATTTAGGCCAGGTTTCTTTCGATGTTCGACATCCCGGTGCTTGTAGCCATCTTTAGTCGGCTTGACGGTAGATGTGCTCTTTTAGCATTAACTTGCAAGTGGACAGGGGCATACCTAAGCGTTCTTGTCCAGGAATAACCTGCTTGTTTGTACCCTGCCTAGCGAGTTCATCTGCAATGCAGTTTCCCTCGATATCCCTATGTCCAGGGACCCATGTGAGGTGTACACGGTTCTGTTGAGCCATCTCTTGAAGAGATCGGCGACAGTTTAGTGCTAGTTCAGAATTGAACGAGTGGGATCCCAGAGATTTTATGGCAGCTTGGCTGTCGCTGAAGATAAAAATTTCTTTGCCGACAAAATATGTCCCTATCCTAGCTGCGGCTTCCATTATGGCTGCAACTTCTGCCTGGAATACACTGCAGTGATCGGGTAGTCTGAATGAGAGCTGGAGGTCAAGGTCCTTTGAGTATACTCCACCCCCAACTCTCCCGTTTAGCTTGGAGCCGTCCGTGTATATGGAAATGCTGTTGCTCATAGCAAGGCACTTATCCGACTCCGTCCAGTCATCCCTGCTGGGTATGTTTATCTTAAAGTTGGTTTCCGCAACTGTTGTGGTCGCACAGCGATCCGTGCTAGGAGGGAGAAAACTGTATTTGTTTGAGTGTCCTGTGGTCCTGTTGTTCCAGCACGACAACCCCTTAGACGCAGGGCTGACGTTGCCGCTGCTCGATGACCAGCCAGATCCAATGGAAAGATGTCAAGAATGACCTAAAGAGCTTCGCTAGGCGTTGTTCTTAGAGCCCCGCTTATGCTTATGCTGCTGCCTTGCTCAAGGCTGGCCACCATACGACTACCCCATACAGCAGTATGGGTCTGATAATCGCGGTATAAATCCATCTGCATATGTTGGGGGTGAGTCCCCATTTTTTGCCAATGGCTCTTTTACACGTATATAATGCAATGTACGCTATCTTTTGTCGTTGGGTAACGTTGTCCTTCCAGTTCAGCTTTTTGTCTAAAACTACGCCTAGAAATTTGGCTTCATCTGCCAGGCTTAGGCGCACCCCATTTAGTTCTGGTAGGTTCAACGATGGTATTTTGTATCGTTTGGTATATAAGACAAGCTCTACTTTATCGGAGTTGACGCTGAGTCCACATCGGGAAGCCCACAAGAAAACCTCTCGCAATGCTACCTGCATCAAGTCGCACAAAGTTTGAGGGAACTTGCCTCTGTAGATAACCGCTAGGTCATCAGCATATGCAACGACCTTCCCGCTCCCCCCAACTAGTATCTCTTAATAGCGAGTTTACCGTTAGGTTCCATAGTAAAGGGGAAAGGACACCACCCTGGGGCGTGCCCCTTGCGACAAATCGTGTTATCTCAACCTTCCCCAGTGAGGAAAGCACTTTCCTTCCCCTGAGCAGTTGATAAATTAGTCCCACTAGGGGTCTATTTACGTCCAGATCAGTTAAAGCATTGTTAACGGCGTCTGGAATAATATTGTTGAATGCTCCTTCAATGTCTAGGAAGGCCACAAGATAATAATCCTTTTCGAACAAGGATGTTTCTATAGTAGAGACTAGGCTGTGTAGCGAAGTCTTCGCAGATTTACCTTTGGTGTACGCGTGTTGGTAGTTCGAAATGAGATTCCTATCAATGATTGTAGTGAGAAAATCGCTAACTATTCTCTCTAGGGTCTTGAGTACGAAGGATGAAAGACTGATAGGTCTATAGTCCTTCGACTCGTAGTGAGAGGCTTTGCCTGCCTTAGGAATGAATATGACCGTGGCGCTCCTCCATGCACACGCAATATAGTTCATAGCCAAACAAGCGGTATATATGTGCCGCAGCCAGTTGGCTGATAACTCCAAAGAGTAGATAAGTTGAGCGGGTACAATCCCGTCTGGTCCAGCAGCCTTAAAAGGTTTAAAACTTTTGACTGCCCACCTCACTCTCTCCTCAGTGATGGGTATATTCACAGCTTGGTTTGCTGCAGGTACTTCCGGTGCGTTGGTCATATTTCCCGGGAAATGTGTGTCCAGGAGCAGCTCTAGAGTTTCCCCTTCCTTTTCCTTGCTGTTTGCGTCTTAGAAAGCACGCACTGTTGCCTGGATGTGTCCACGACACTTTCGACTCCAGTGCAGAAATTTCTCCATGAAGTTCTCTTCGCTTGTCTCCGGACTTTTTTGTAGGTCCTTAGTTTGTCCTTGTATTCTAGCCATTGTGACCCGTTATCAAAGAATTTGGCTTTGTTTAACTGTTCTCTACAGGATTTACGAAGTAGGTCCAGATCATGGGACCACCAGTGAGGTTTACGCTTACCGCGCGGTTTTGGCAATGGACAGGCCTGTTCTAAGGCTTTTGAGAATGCCGATGTGAAGGTTTCTACCAGACCCTCCAGCTCCATCGTTGATGAGGGGCTTTGTGGGGGCAGTTCTGGTAGTTCTCTTGCTAACAGCTCATTATGTAGTTCCCAGTTTGTATTACGTGGTTTACGTCTCGCAATGGGCTGATCCACGAAGAACTCTAACATTACTTCAATATACCGGTGGTCTGAAAAGGAATGTTCCTCAAGAACACGCCATTTTTTAACCCACCCATAAACGCTTTCGCTACAAATAGTGAGGTCAATAACCTCTCTACGGTTTTTAGTAATAAAAGTTGGTTCATTACCCACATTGCAAACTACAAGGTTAGTTGTTAAAAGGTACTCAAAAAGTGACTCACCACGAGTGTTTATGTCGGAACTACCCCACTGCACGTGGTGGGCGTTTGCGTCTGTCCCGATTAGCAGATGGCCCTTGCTTGAGTCGGCCACCAGATCCTTTACCGTCTTTTGCGGAGGAGGTTCCTCTGCGTCGTACGGCATATAAACGGAGGCTAGCGTTAATTGGGTGCCTCCGCTTGCCAAGCTGGCCGCTGTAACGTTACCATTGCTATAATTAGGTAAGAGAAAGATATTTAGCTCAGACTTCACTAAAATGCATGTTCTCACTTTACCTTCATCTGCAGCTCGGATGAGCTTAAACCCAATGGCCCCCAATCCGCAAATCCTTGAGTTGTTCACCCAGGGTTCTTGGATAAGGACCACTTCGACGTCGCCTTTAGAAAGGCGACTGATGAGAGCAGCCGAGGCTGCCTTACTTTTGTGCAGGTTTATCTGGAGCAACCTCAGCATGAGCTTGCTCAGACTCCCCTGCCTCCATAACCGTGATGTTGGGATCCTTTCCATCGCTATCCAGCAGAGCATCCTCCATCGAGAAATTGCCCAGAGCCCCTGCGCAATTTGACGTGGCGGAAACCAGGCTTTCGGCGTCGGAGATTTCCGCTTCCACTTCGGATGCCTCAATGTCCGTGTCCAAAGAGGCACTCGAAAGGGATGCGCGCTGTGCGTCCCCACGGTATACGTGAATTACGACCTCGCCGAGGCCGTAAAACACTCTTCCTTTGCTCGGTCTAAGGGGCTCGAGAGCTTCCTTATTCAGGGCTAACACGACCTGTCTCCTAGGTCCTACAGCGTCCTCGACTTGGATGACACTCCAGTCCTGCGTTGGGAGAGCCGGGTTCATCAGTTGCAGCATCCAGAGAATTCTCTCAGGTTCTGCTTGAACCGCTGTAACCCATGCCCTGGCCCTTGGCCGAGCCGGAATGTCCTTCCAGTCGACGACCTCGATAATCGCCCCGGGATAGACTTGTCCCAGCTTTGCGGCTGCTGCCTTGTACAGCGCAACATACCTTGCGTCCTCGCAAGCGAGTACCTTTATTTGACCTCGGTACCATCCTGCATCAGAACCTGGCGGCGGACTACCCGGAGACACCATCAGCACGTCGAGAACGGCGTTACCGATTTCATTCCGGACGTACGGCTACTGGTCTTTAGGGATTGGACCACGGTCATTCCCTCGGCCCAGGATTCCTATAAGGATCCGGCCCTTGGCTACCTCGGCAAAGCTGGGTTTGGCTACCGCGGGGTGATTCTGGTGCCTTTTCGGCGGAGGTTTGATGTCCTCATCGGACCTTTGACGCTTATATGGGGTTGCGCTTGTTGGCAGAGAACCCCGAAAATTCGGCAGTAGAGCTCGCGCCCTTTCCACCGAATTGCGTTCTCTGACAGCGTTTCCAGCGGAACACCCTCATACCTTGACAGGACTTTTGCAGCCCTTCTCTTGTTCCTGTGGAACGATCCCTTGTGGGACTCTTCTTGAGAAGGGGTCCGACCCGTAGTTGCCCTCGCGGTCGTACCCCCGGATGATGTCTTCATTATGGCTCCTTTCTCCTTTGGCTCCGTGTGACCAGATCGTGGGACCCCTGTCACAGCCGTGGGGAGAACAATCGCCATACCGGCGTCAGACGGGCGCCCAGCATCAGCAGGCGCGTCAGTGTTCGCCGTTTCCAGCGCAACTACCTTCGCCGCCATACTGGTGCTTGCCCCCGTCCGATCACCTAAGACTGTGTTGACTGAGGTTGCCCTCTTGTCGTCCATGGGGAGCCGACCCGTCGTTTCCAACGCAGTCGCTCCCCTGGTTAAAGTAGCCGTTGCGGCCCCGTTCTCCCTTGGCTCGGAGTGGCCAGGTCCAGAGATCCCTGCCGCTTACTTATAAATACACAGCCGTGGGAAAAATGGTTGCCGTTCCGGCCCTTGGTCGGTGTCCGACAACAGCAGGCGCGTCAGGGTTCGCCGTTGCCAGCGCAACTCCCTTCGCCGCCATACTATTGCCGACCCCCACCAAGTCGCTTCTCTTTAGCGTTGGTAGCATTGGTAGCCCTCCCTCGTTCACTAGGGCGTATGGATGCCAATGCTGTTGTCCTTCTCCCTGTGGAGGAGGACGAATTATCTTTTTCTTTGTTTTTTTTTTGTTTTTGTTGTTCATCTTGTTCGTACGACCCCTTGCTAGACGAGGCCAGCTTAGGGTCACCTTATTGAAAGGGGGAAAAGTGTCGTCCGCCGCGGCAGAGCCCCTTACCGCGGTAAGAACATTTTTACTCTCTGAGGCGGCCCGGTGTCAGAGAGGCTCCGTACAAATACAGCCAGATTAACCTCCCGGCTGCAAACCATCCAATGGGCACGGTGCCGCATAACACCCTGGATTGGGAGGGGGCAGATCTTGGTCATCGCTCACCCTAGGACTAGGCCACCGCAGTCATGGAGATCCATGTGAACCTGCATCCTACTGGGTGGCATAGTCCCGTGGTCAGCGACTAAGCCCTCGCATCGCGGCAAGATGTCTGCCCTTCGCGAATACTTACCAACAATTTTTACATCAACACTCTTCAAAAATGAAAAATCTCTTTTGCACACTATCGTTGTTGAACAAGCACTGAATAGTAGAGTTGGGTCGTTTCGTTCTGAACTTGTTCAATTGACCGGGTCTCTCAACTGAACAAGTGAACTAGATTTTCAATTTCGATTCTATTTGTTCTTTTAGATCGTTTTATTTAATCTTATTCTTTCTCTCTTCTCGTTGGCGAACATTGTAAATTCATACATACATACGCAGAAATTCACAGTGAGCACGAATGTCGATGATGCCACTTACACTAAAGATATGTGTGGTCATCTTTGTGTGTGGCACTGCTGCAACAATATTTGTATGGACTATTTATGAAAAACATCTTTTGTAAGAAAGTAATTATTACATTTATTAAACTTGAAAAGTTCATATTTACAATTTGTGTCTGTACTCTTTCAATTTCCTGGATCTTCCGAAATTTGGAACTTTTTTTGAAGTTAATTATACATATATATATTAACTTATTAATTCATTGAACAAAAAGAACAACTTGTTCGTTCATCAGAAAAAGAACGAAACAACCGAATCTCTGAAATGGACGAAAAGCACAACTCTACTGAATAGCTTTCATGACAACGTCACGCTCAATTTGGTTACTGTTTATTCGTGGAATAACAATAATGGCAGTAATAACCGCGGCCAAATTTGAAGAAGTCGAAGCCTCCCCCTTCTACCCTACATACATACATCGGGAAAAATTTCATAATTGTGCCACCCAAAATATTTTATTTCTCCAAAATATTTTTCAATGGGAAAACTTTAAATATTATTAAATTTTTTTTTCGATAACAGCAAACTTAATATTTTTTAAACGGTTTGATTTAGCTTGAGTTGACAGGCCGCATGGCTGCATGCACGGCTGCACGGCCGTTGTGAAGAATCTTGTAATTGAAATTTAAGTAACTTCCCGATAAGCTACAAGCATGAAACTTGGAATATAGTTCAGAACCCGATGACGATGCAATAATCGCCGCTAGGTGGCGCATGGATCGAGATATTCACAAAAATCGTATTTGTGGCCCGATTTGGCTTATATTTGGAACACATAATACATACAAGAATAGAAAGCGACCTATGAAAAAAAATCGCCGCTAGGTGGCGCATGGATCGAGATATTCACAAAAATCTTATTTGTGGACGGATTTGGCTCATATTTGGCACACTTAATACATACAAGAATAGAAATCGCCCTGTGAAAGAAAATCGCCGCTAGGTGGCGCATGGATCGAGATATTCGCAAAAATCGTATTTGTGGCCCGATTTGGCTCTTAATACATACAAGAATTGAAAGCGACCTATCAAAAAAAAAATCGCCGCTAGATGGCGGAAGGATCGAGATATTCACAAAAATCATATTTGTGGTCCGATTTTGCCCATATTTGGAACACATAATACATAAATACATGAATAGAAAGCGACCTATGATGCCAGATTTGGCTCATATTTGGAACAAATATTGCATACAGTCCGGTAGAAGTGACATCAAAATATTTTGGAGTTGGAGGAGGGACAAGCATACGTGGCGCAGAGTCGAGTAATGTCTTTGGAAGGATTATGTATGTATTGAGGACTTAGATTGTAACAAATTGTCAGGAAAGAGTTCGTGTAATAATGAGTCACTAAATGAACTAAATAGAATGAGAAATAATAGGCAATTAAATAAGGAATAAAAACTTGAAAATAAAATAATTAAAAAATAGAAAATAATTAGGTAGGTCCTAGGTACTAGTCATCACACTCCTCATCAATCTAGAGCGTTTATCAGACATTGATAATCATATATAAGACCAACTGAACCTTAATAAGTTTATGCTACGCCCATATATGTAATACTCCTATATTGCTACAAAAGGCTAGGTACATTCCCAAATATCAGAGTGCCGATATATTGCTGATTGAACGTTTTTGTTTTTGTATTCAATAATAGAATGTACCTAAATTTAAATTTTTTCTTGTCACATTTGTGCTGCTACAATCACAAAACTTTTATAGGCTATCTTGTTTTGATTTCGAATTCAAAACACATTGCGAGCATTTTCTATTAGCAATATAGGAGTATTACATATATGGCTGCGCCTCACATTTTTAGAAATTTCACGCGCCCAACGCTTTTATTTAATTGTCTAAAACACCCTAGATTGATGAGGAGTGTGATGACTAGTACCTAGGACCTACCTAATTATATTCTAGCTTTTAGTATTATTATTACTTCATGCAAGTATTGTTTTCAAAAAAACCGTTTAACTTAAAAAAAAATTTTTTAATTATTTTATTTTAGCTCATAACTAATATAATGTTTTACGTTTCCAATGAAAGTGGAAACAAAATTTCATCGAATATGGCGAATGTTTGAGAAACGTAAACAGCTTCCATCACTTGTTAAATCGCTGTTCGATTACTTAAATCATTTGCTCTATAGGGGTTTTCAAAAATGTTTGTAAAAGACTGTTATATTGCATTATTTACATATTTTAAAATGTTTGCTTAACTGGCTGCTCATATATTCTCTATTGACTAGATTAAATAAATAAATATTAATATGTAGTCTGACTTTCTATAGACGCATTTAAAAGAAAAGTCGGTTTGAAGCACAAATGGGCAGTTCATGGCAATTCAATTTATTTACCGCGAGCAAACAGGCAAGCCTGATAATTCCCGGCAGCTGTTCTCCCTGTCAGCTTTATTTGGTAGGTAGGTATGGCAATCGAGGAATAGAAAGGCTCTTCATTTGTAGGAATTCACTATTATCTTTATCTTATGATATATACATATATGTATACACATATATTATTATGGACGGAACCATCGAAAATATGGTACGTTTACTTTATATCTTATGTTCCCCCAGAGTGGATGCCACATTTTTTCTACAAACATAGGACAACATGCGCTCCTACGAGCTTTTTGTACACAGTAAACAAATAAAAACCCGGGTCTATACTACATTGGCCTTTTTAACCAAATAATAATAATTATTATAACAAACCCAACGGATTAGTACCCTCCAAAGCTCTATCTACGAGGGTTGCGTCCGCCTAACGCACGGGTTTTGTTTTCGCCGAGTTGTTGATAGGCGCAAGTAATAGGTATCTGAAGGAAGCTCTTCTCAGGAGATGACGAAAACAATACACCAATCCTTAACAACGCAATATACGTTTAACGACTCAAACCCCCTTAAGCCATCCATACACTTCTTTTTGAACGTGAACGTGAACCAACACCAATTGGTTAGCTATGGTATGGTTATGGCTAGGGCATTATGCTACACCCAGAGAAAAACCGTCTTGGAACTTTGCTTTATGTAAATACTAGCCTTTACCCGCGGCCCCGTCCGCAAGGAGAAAATAAAATGTATGTGCTATTCACGTTAGCCTGCTTATCAAGTTATCTGCTTAAAAATTGTTTCTGTCAATGTATTTTATTTTTAATACAGTAAAAAAAAAGAACTAAATGGGCTGATAGGCACGCTTACATGAATAGTACAATATACTTTTTTCGAATTAAAAAAAAATACATTTTGTTTTTAATTGATGTTGTTTTTATTTTTATTTTCGGCCTTTTGTTTTTAAGTTAAATTAATTGATATGACAGGGGTGAAAGAATTACTACTCATAGAACAAAGGAGTGAAACTAGATTTAGCTAAAACCAAAAAGAATTTTTTAAATGAAGGTAGTGTTGCTTTTTTGGGTATTTAGTTGGTTAAAATATTACAAAAATTGTAATTATAGTTGTAACAGTTCTTTACAGGATTCATTTAAAAATAGAACGAAAAAGCTGTGTTAGATATTAAAGATAAAACATACCGAATTTTAATTACGAATAATTTGCAGTAAATCCACGGCCATGTGTGCTGAATTACCGGTTTCGAAGATACCTAAAATGATCCCGCAAGGGTCCCTAAATGACACCAAATAGGCCCGAAATAGGCCCGAAATGACACCGTCGGGGTCCCGGAAGGATCTCGAAAAGTATACAGAAAAGATACCGGAAGGTGAAATGATCCCCTTAAAGATAGATGAAAGATGAAATGATCCCCTTATAGTCCCGAAATGACCCTGACGGGATCCCCGATGGATCCCGGAAACTATCCAGAAATGATGCCGGAAAGGTTCCCAAGTTATCCCCAAATAGTCCAGAAGTTACCCTGACGGTATTCCGGACGCATCCCGAAAACCATCCGGAAATGATGGCGAAAGGGTCACAAATGATCCCGCAATAGTCGCGAAAAAGTTCCTAAATTACCCCGACGGCATCCCGGACGGATCCCGAAAACCATCTAGAAATGTTGCCGGAAGATACCCCAAATGATTCCGAAAAAGTCCTGAAATGATCCAGACGGAATCCCGGACGAATTCCGAAAACCATCCATCTAGGTACCCCAAATGATCCCGAAAGTCCCGAAATGACCCCGCCTGGATCACGGGTGGATCCCGAAAAAGTCCTGAAATGACCCCGACGGGATCCCGGACGAATACCGAAAACCATCCAGAAATGATGCCGGTGGGTACCCCAAAATGATCCCCCATATAGTCCCGAAATGACCCTGCCGAGATCCCGAAAACCTTTCAGAAATGATGGCGAAAGGGTCCCCAAATGATCCCATATTATTCGCGAAATAGTCCGGAAATGACCCCAATGGGCTCCCGCACGGATCCAGAAATGATCCCGGAAGGGACCCATAATAATCCCGAAAAAGTAACAAAAAAAATCCCGAAATGACTCCTACGGCATCCCGGACGGATCCAGAAATGACCTCGGAAGGGTCCCCAAATTATCTCAAAATTACCCTGATGAATCCGGCAAACCATCAACAATTGATGCCGGAAGGGTCACCAAATGATCCCAAAATAATACAGAAAAAGTCATGAAATGACCCCTAAACAGTCTCCAAATGGCCCCGAAATAGTCCCGAAATTAACCTGATGGGTTCCCGTACAGATCCTGAAATCCATCCAGAAGTGATGCCGGAGGTGTCCCCAAATGATCCCGTATTAGCCCTAAAAAGCCCCGAAAGGACCCCGACGGGATCCCGGACTGATCCCGAAAACCATCCAAAAATGATCCCGAAATAGTCCCGAAGAAGTCCCGAAATGACCCTGAAGGGATCTCGAACGGATCCCTAAATGATCCTAACGGGATCACGGACAGATCCCGAAATCCATCCAGGAATGATCTTGGAAGGGTCCCAAAATGATCCTGAAATAGTCTAGGAAAAGACCAGAAATTACCATGCTTAAATGATCCCAAAAAAGTCCCGAAATGACCCTGAAGGGATCTCGAACGGATCCCTAAATGATCCTAACGGGATCACGGACAGATCCCGAAATCCATCCAGGAATGATCTTGGAAGGGTCCCAAAATGATCCTGAAATCGTCTAGGAAAAGACCAGAAATTACCATGCTTAAATGATCCCGAAATAGTCCCGAAATTACCCTGAAGGGATCCCCGAGGGATCCCGGAAACTATCCAGAAATGATGCCCGAAAAGTTCCCATATAATCCCCAAATAGTCCCGAAATGACCCTGACGAGATCCCGGACGAATCCTGTAAACCATCCAGAAATGATGCCGGTAGGTACCCCAAATGATCCCGAAATAGTCCCGAAATGACCACGACGGGATCCCGGCGGATCCCGAAAACCAACCAGAAATGCTGCCGGAAGGGATCCCAAATGATTCCGAAAAAGTCCCTCAATGATTCCGACGGGATCCCGAACGGATACCGAAAATCATCCAGAAGTGATGCCGGAAAGGTCCTCAAATGATCACCTAATAGCCCCGAAATGACCCTTAAGGGATCCTGGACGGATCCCGTAAACCATCCAGAAATGATTCCGATATAGTCCAGAAGAAGTCCCGAAATGACCCTGACGGGATCTCGAAAGCATCCCTAAATGACCCTGACGGGATCCCGGTCAGATCCCGACATCCGTCCAGAAATGATCTTGGGAGGGACCCCAAATTATCCCGAAAAAGTCCCGCAATGATACCGACGGGATCCTGAACGGATACCGAAAACCACCCAGAAGTGATGCCGGAAAGGTCCTCAAATGATCACCTAACAGTCCCAAAATGACCCTGACGGCATCCCGGGCTGATCCCGAAATCCATGCAGTAATTATCTTGGGAAGGTCCGAAAATGATCCCGAAATAGTGTCGGAAAAATCCAGAAATTACCCTGACGGGTTCCCGGACGAATCCTGAAAGCCATCCTTAAATGATCATAAAAAAGTGCCGAGATGACCCTGACGGGATCCCGAAAAGATTCCGAAAACTATCCAGAAATGATGCCGGAAAGGTCCTCAAATGATCCCCTAATAGTCCCGAAATGACGGTGACGGGATCCCGAACGGATCCCGACAACTATCCAGAAATGATGCCGAAAGGGTCCGCAAATGATCCCGTATTAGTCGAGAAAAAGTCCCGAAAAGCCCCGACGGGATCCCGGACGAATCCCAAAAACTATCCAGAGATGATGCCGGTAGGTATCCCAAATGATCCCGAAATAGTCCGAAATGACCTCGTCGGCATCCCGGACGGATCCCAAAATTATCCGGAAATGATGCCCGAAAGGTCCCCAAATGATCCCCTAATAGTCCCGAAATTACCCTGATGGGATCCCGGACGGATCCCGAAAACCAACCAGAAATGAAGCCGGAAGGGTCCCCAAATGTTCGCGAAATAGTCCCGAAATGATTCCGAAACAGTCCAGAAAATGTCCCAAAATAACCCCGACGGGATCCCGGAAGGATCCCGAAAACTATACAGAATTATCCCAGAAGGGTCCCAAATGATCCGGAAATAGTCCCGAAAAAGTCCCGAAATTACCCCGGCGGGATCCCGGACCGATCCCGAAAACCATCCAGAAATGATCCCGAAAGGGTCTCTATATGACCCTTACGGGATTACAAATAAGGTGAAGCTAATTATAAAACCATGTTAATAAGGCAGCAGGCGCATTGGAGCGAATGAAAAGTTACGTAGAAACATACAGGTAAAGCTAATAAAAGCGTGCTAATAAAAACAATTGAAGGAGGGCGGATGGCGGGAGTAAAAGGAGAGGACCACTGATCGTTCCTCCAAAAATGTCTAGATCTCGACCTCTATGTGCCAGATACCAAAAAATATTGATTTAGGAGAAAATTTATATTGAGTTATAACAATTTATAGATTTTACACCAGAGGGGCTGATAAAGGGGGGGGGGGGGCGGCTGAGTGTTTCACTGCTTACTTTGTAAGCCCTCGACTTATTTGACCCCTTGAGTCTGTGATATTGGTGAAGGCCAGTATACGTAAAGTTATAATGTGTAAAAATTATTAAAAAGTAATTGCTCGAAGGGGTCGTGGGACCCCTACCCCTCTTTCCATGTTCGAAAAAAATTTCGCTAGTAGACTACTGTCTGTGTCCCAAATTTCATCAAAATCCGTGAAGCCGTTCTGGCGTGATTCAGTCGCAAAGACAAAAAAATATAATAATTAAATTATAACTGTTCCTAGGGGGCGGAGACCACGCCCCTTTTGAAAAATATATAGCTAGTAGATCCTTCTAGACTATTGGCTATATGCATGCCAAATTTCATACAAATCCGTCCAGCCGTTCTTGCGTGATTGAGTCACAAAGACAAACGTCTGGACAAACATCCAAACATCCAAACCTTGCCATATATAATATACCAGCCTTTACCCGCGGCCCCGTCCGCAAGGAGAAAATGAAATATGTGGGCTATTCACGTTAGCCTGCTTATAAAGTTATCTGTTTAAAATTTTTTTTCTGCCTAATGCATTTTATTTTTGTAATTGAGTAACAAAAAGAACTTTATGAGCTGATAACCTGATAGGATCCCAAAATGATAACGAAATTATCCAGAAAAAGCCACGAAATGACCCCGACGCTATCGCGGACGGATCCCGAAAACCACCAGAAACGCCCCGGAAATGTTTCCAAAAGTTCCCGAGGTAGTCCCAAAAAACCCGAAATGACAACGACACGATTCTAGACTTATCCAGAGAACCACACAGAAATGATGCCTGAAGGGTACCAAATTGATCCCGAAATAGTCCCGAAAAAGTTCCGAAAATTACCCTGACGGGCTCCCGGACGGATCTCAAAAACCATCCAGGGTTCCTAAATTATCCCGACATAGTCCAGAAAAAGCTCCGAAAAAGTTCCGAAATGACCCCGAGGGATCCACAACGGATAGTGAAAACCATAAAGAAATGATTCCGAAAGGGTCCCAAAATGATTCCGAAATAGGCCGAAAATGACCCCGATGGAATCCCGCACGGATCCAAATGTGATCCCGGAAGGGTTTCAAAACTATCCCGAAAAAGTAACAAAAAAAAAAAATCACAAAATGAATCTTACGGCATCCTGGACGGATCCAGAAATGATCCCAACATGGTCCCGAAATGACCCTGATGGATCCGTCAAACGATCAAGAATTGATGCCGGAAGGGTCTTCAAATGATCACGAAATAATACAGATAAATTCATGGAATGACCCCTAAGTGGTCCCAAAATGATACCGAAATAGTCCCGAAAAAGTCCCGAAATTACCCTGATGGGTTCCCGTACAGATCCCGAAATCCATCCAGAAGTGATGCCGGAAGGGTCCAAAAATGATCCCGTATTGTCCCCGAAAAAGTCCCTAAATGACCCCGACGGAATCCCGGACGGATCCCCAAAACTATCTAGAAATAATGAAGGAAGGTACCCAAAATGATTCCGAAAAAGTCGCGAAATAACCCCGACGGATTCCGGACGGATCCCGAAAACCATCCAGAAATGATGCCGAAAGGTACACCAAATGATCCCGAAATGATCCCGACGGGATCCCTTACGGATCCCAAAAACCATGCAGAAATGATGCCGGAAGGGACCCAAATGATCCCGAAAGAGTCCTGAAATGACCCTGACGAGATCCCGTACGGATCCGAAAATCATCCAGAAATGATGTCGGTAGGTACCCCAAATGATCCCGAAATATTTCCGAAATGACTCAGTCGGGATCCCGGAAACTATTCAGAACTGATGCCGGAAAGGTCCTCAAATGATCCCGTATTAGTCGAGAAAAAGTCTCGAAATGACCCCGACGGGGTCCCTCACGGATCCCGAAAACCATCCAGAAATGATGCCGAAAGGAACACCAAACGATCCCGAAATAGTCCCGAAATTACCCCGACGGGATCCCGGACTGATCCCGAAAATTATCCAGAAATGATGTCGGAAAGGTCCTCAAATGATCGCGAAAAAGTCTTGAAATGAATCCGACGGGATCCCGGACGAATTTCGAAAACCATCCAGAAATGCTGCCGGAAGGGAACCCAAATGATACCGAAAAAGTCTCGAAATGACCCCGACGGGATTCCTAACGGATACCGAAAGCCATCCAGAAATCATGCCGGAAAAGTCCTAAATGATCACCTAATAGTCCCGAAATGACTCTGACGGGATCCCGGACGGATCCCGAAAACCATACAGAAATGATGCCGAAAAGTCCCCAAATCATCCCGTATTAGTCGAGAAAAAGCCCCGAAATGACCCCGACGGGATCCCGGACGGGTCCCAAAAACCATCTAGAAATGATGCGGGAAAGGTCCTCAAATAATCCCGTATTGGTCGAGAAAAAGTCCCGGAATGACCCTACGGGATCCCGGACTGATCCCGAAAGCTATCCAGAAATGATGCCGGAAAGTTCCTCAAATGATCTCTTAATAGTCCCGAAATGACCCTGAAGGGATCCCCGACGGATCCCGGAAACTATCCAGAAATTATGCCGGAAAGGTTCCTAAATAGTGCCAAAATGACCATGATGAGATCCCGGACGAATTTCGAAAACCATCCAGAAATGATGCCGAAAGGGAACCCAAATGATCCCGAAAAACTCCCGAAATGACCCCGACGGGATCCCGAACGTATACAGAAAACAATCCAGAAATGATGCCGGAAAGGTTCCTAAATAGTGCCGAAATGACCATGACGAGATCCCGGACGAATTTCGAAAACCATCCAGAAATGATGGCGAAAGGGCCCCCAAATGATCCCGTATTAATGGCGAAAAAGTCCTGAAATGACCCCGACGGGATCCCGGACGAATTTCGAAAACCATCCAGAAATGATGCCGAAAGGGAACCCAAATGATCCCGAAAAACTCCCGAAATGACCCCGACGGGATCCCGAACGTATACAGAAAACAATCCAGAAATGATGCCGGAAAGTTCCTCAAATGATCTCTTAATAGTCCCGAAATGACCCTGAAGGGATCCCCGACGGATCCCGGAAACTATCCAGAAATTATGCCGGAAAGGTTCCTAAATAGTGCCGAAATGACCATGACGAGATCCCGGACGAATTTCGAAAACCATCCAGAAATGATGGCGTAAGGGCCCCCAAATGATCCCGTATTAATGGCGAAAAAGTCCTGAAATGACCCCGACGGGATCCCGGACGAATTTCGAAAACCATCCAGAAATGATGCCGAAAGGGAACCCAAATGATCCCGAAAAACTCCCGAAATGACCCCGACGGGATCCCGAACGTATACAGAAAACAATCCAGAAATGATGCCGGAAAGGTCCTCAAATGATCCCTTAATAGTCCCGAAATGACCCTGAAGGGATCCCCGACGGATCCCGGAAACTATCCAGAAATGATGCCGGAAAGGTTCCCAAATGATCCCCAAATAGTGCCGAAATGACCATGACGGGATCCCGGACCGATCCCGAAAACCATCCAGAAATGATGGCGAAAGGGTCCCCAAATGATCCCGTATTAGTGGCGAAAAATTCCTGAAATGACCCCCACGGGATCCCGGACGAATCTCGAAAACCATCCAGAAATGATGCCGGAAGGGAACCCAAATTATCCCGAAACAGTCCCGAAATGACGCCGACGGGATCCCGGACGGATCCCGAAAACCATCCAGAAATGATGCCGGAAGGGTTCCCAAATGATCCCGTATTAGTCCAGAAAAAGTTCCGAAATGACCCCGACCGGATCCCGGACGGATCCCGAAAACCATCCAGAAATGATGCCGAAAGGGTCCCCAAATGATCCCGTATTAGTCGAGAAAAAGTCCCGAAATGACCCCAACCGGATCCCGGACTGATCCAGAAAACCATCTAGAAATGATGCCGGAAGGTACCCTAAATGATACCGAAAAAGTCCTGAAATGACCCCGACGGGATCCCGGACGAATCCCAAAAACCATCCAGAAATTATGCCGGTAGGTATCCCAAATGATCCCGAAATAGTCCCGAAATGTCCTCGTCGGCATCCCGGACGGATCCCGAAAATTATCCAGAAATGATGCCTGAAAGGTCCCCAAATGATACCCTAATAGTGCCGCAATTACCCTGATGGGATCCCGGACGGATCCCGAAAACCATCCGGAAATGATGCCGAAAGGGTTCCCAAATGATCCCGTATTAGTCGCGAAAAAGTCCCGAAATGACCCCGACGGGATCCCGGACGGATCCCGAAAACCATCCAGAAATGATGCCGGAAGAGCCCCCAAATGATCCCGAAAAGGTCCCCAAACGAACCCGACGAGATCCCGGACGGATACCGAAAACCATCCAGAAATGATGCCGGTAGGTACCCCAAATGATCCCGAAATAGTCCCGAAATGACCCCGTCCGGATCCCGAAAACTATCCAGAAATGATGCCGAAACGGTCCCCAAATGATCCCGTATTAGTCGGAAAAAGTCCCGGAATGACCTGCGACAAGATCCCGGACGGATCCCGAAAACCATCCAGAAATTATGCCGTAAGAGCCCCCAAATGATCCCGAAAAAGTCCTCAGATGACCCCGACATACTCCAGAGAGAGTTCCGAAATTGCTCCGAGGGGATCCACGACGGATCGCGAAAACCATACAGAAATGATTCCGGAAGGATCCCAAAATGATCCCGAAATAGTCCGGAAATGACCCAGATGGGATCCAGCACAGATCCAGAAATGATCCCGGAAGGGTCCAAAAACTATCCCGGAAAAGTAACAAAAAATCCCGAAATGGCTCCTATGGCATCCCGGACGGATCCAGAAATGATCTCGGAAGGGTCCCCAAATGATCCCAAAATGGTTCCGAAATGACCCTGATGGATCCGGCAAACCATCAAGAAATTATGCCGGAAGGGTCCCCAAATGATCCCGAAATAATACAGAAAAAGTCACGAAACGACCCCTAGAGGATCCCCAAATGATCCCGTATTAGCCCCGAAAATGTCCCGAAATAACCCCGACGGGATCCCGGACGAATCCCGAAAACTATCCAGAAATGATGCCGGAAGAATCCCAAATGATTCCGAAAAAGTTCCGCAATGATTCCGACGGGATCCCGAACGGATACCGAAAATCATCCAGAAGTGATGCCGGAAAGGTCCTCAAATGATCACCTAATAGTCCCGAAATGACCCTTAACGGATCCTAGACGGATCCCGTAAACCATCCAGAAATGATCCCGATATAGTCCCGAAGAAGTCCGGAAATGACCCTAACGGGATCTCGAACGCATTCCTAAATGACCCTGACGGGATCCCGGACAGATGCCGAAATCCATCCAGAAATGATCTTGGGAGGGACCCCAAATGATTCCGAAAAAGTCCCGCAATTATTCCGACGGGATCCTGAACGGATACCGAAAACCATCCAGAAGTGATGCCGGAAAGGTCCTCAAATGATCACCTAATAGTCCCAAATGACCATGACGGCATCCCGGACTGATCCCGAAATTCATACAGAAATGATCTCGAGAAGGTCCCAAAATGATCCCGAAATAGTCTCGGAAAAGTCCGGAAATTACCCTGACGGGTTCCCGGACGAATCCTTAAATGATCACGAAAAAGTCCCGAAATGAACCTGACGGAACCCCGAAAGGATCCCGAAAACTATCCAGAAATGATGCCAGAAAGGTGCTCGAATGATTTCCTAATAGTTCCGAAAAGACCCTGACGGGATCCCGAAC
Organism: Eurosta solidaginis; assembly: GCF_040869045.1. NCBI lineage: Eukaryota > Metazoa > Arthropoda > Insecta > Diptera > Tephritidae > Eurosta > Eurosta solidaginis. Next base: position 155,788,875 of record NC_090320.1, on the reverse strand, counting down.
GGATCCCGACAACTATCTAGAAATGATGCCGAAAGGGCCCGCAAATGATCCCGTATTAGTCGAGAAAAAGTCCCGAAATGACCCCGACGGGATGCCGGACGAATCCCAAAAACCATCCAGAAATGATGCCGGAAGGGACCCCAAATGATCCCGAAAAAATCCCGCAATTATTCCGACGGGATCCTGAACGGATACCGAAAACCATGCAGAAGTGATGCCGGAAAGGTCCTCAAATGATAACCTAATAGTCCCAAAATGACCCTGACGACATCCCGGACAGATCCCGAAATCCATCCAGAAATGATCTTGGGAAGGTCCCAAAATGATCCCGAAATAGTCTCGGAAAAGTCCAGAAATTACCCTGACGGGTTCCCGGAGAAATCCTGAAAGCCATCCTTAAATGATCCCGAAAAAGTCCCGAAGTGACCCTGACGGGATCCCGAAAGGATTCCGAAAACTATCCAGAAATGATGCCGGAAAGGTCCTCAAATAATCCCCTAATAGTCCCGAAATGACCGTGACGGAATCCCGAACGGATCCCGACAACTATGCAGAAATGATGCCTAAAGGGTCCGCAAATGATCCCGTATTAGTCGAGAAAAAGTCCCGAAATGACCCCGACGGGATCCCGGACGAATCCCAAAAACCATCCAGAAATGATGCCGGTAGGTATCCCAAATGATCCCGAAATAGTCCCGAAATGACCTCGTCGGCATCCCGGACGGATCCCGAAAATTATCCAGAAATGATGCCGGAAAGGCCCCCAAATGATCCCCTAATAGTCCCGAAATTACCCTGATGGGATCCTGGACGGATCCCGAAAACCATCCAGAAATGATGCCGAAAGGGTTCCCAAATGATCCCGAAAAAGTCCCCAAATGACCCCGACGGGATCCCGGACGGATTCCGAAAACCAGCCAGAAATTATGCCGAAAGGGTTCCCAAATGATCCCGTATTAGTCGCGAAAAAGTCCCGAAATGACCCCGACGGGATCCCGGACGGATCCCGAAAACCATCCAGAAATGATGCCGGAAGAGCCCCCAAATGATCCCGAAAAAGTCCCCAAATTACCCCGACGAAATCCGGGACGGATCCCGAAAACCATACAGAAATGATGCCGGAAGAGCCCCCAAATGATCCCGAAAAAGTCTCCAAATGACCCCGACGAGATCACGGACGGATCCCGAAAACCATCGAGTTGCGAAAAAGTCCCGAAATGACCCCGACGGGATCCCGGACGGATCCCGAAAACCATCCAGAAATGATGCCGGAAGAGACCCCAAATGATCCCGAAAAAGTCCCCAAATGACCCCGACGGGATCCCGGACGGATTCCGAAAACCAGCCAGAAATTATGCCGAAAGGGTTCCCAAATGATCCCGTATTAGTCGCGAAAAAGTCCCGAAATGACCCCGACGGGATCCCGGACGGATCCCGAAAACCATCCAGAAATGATGCCGGAAGAGCCCCCAAATGATCCCGAAAAAGTCCCCAAATTACCCCGACGAAATCCGGGACGGATCCCGAAAACCATACAGAAATGATGCCGGAAGAGCCCCCAAATGATCCCGAAAAAGTCTCCAAATGACCCCGACGAGATCCCGGACGGATCCCGAAAACCATCAAGAATTGATGCCGAAAGGGTTCCCAAATGATCCCGTATTAGTCGCGAAAAAGTCCCGAAATGACCCCGACGGGATCCCGGACGGATCCCGAAAACCATCCAGAAATGATGCCGGAAGAGCCCCCAAATGATCCCGAAAAATTCTCCAAATGACCCCGACGGGATCCCGCATGGATCCCGAAAACCATCCAGAAATGATGCCGGAAGAACCCCCAAATGAACCCGAAAAAGTCCCCAAATTACCCTGACGAGATCCCGGACGGATCCCGAAAACCATCCAGAAATGATACCGAAAGGGTCCCCAAATGATCCCGTATTAGTCGCGAAAAAGTCCCGAAATAACCCCGACGGGATGCCGGACGAATCACGAAGACCATCCAGAAATGATGCCTAAAGGGACTCCAAATAACCCCGAAAAAGTTCCGTAATGATCCCGGAAACAATCAAGAATTTATCTCTCGAAGGTACGCAAATAATCCCGAAAGTACCCCGACGGGATCCCGGACGGATCCCGAAAACCATCCAGAAATGATGCCGGAAGGGTCCCCAAATGATCGCGAAATAGTCCCGAAATGATTCCGGAATAGTCCCGAAAATGTCTCAAAATAACCCCGACGGGATCCCGGACGGATCCCGAAAACTATACAGAAATTATCCCGGAAGGGTCCCAAAATGATCCCGAAAAAGTCCCGAAATTACCCCGGCGGGATCCCGGACCGATCCCGAAAACCATCCAGAAATGATCCCGGAAGGGCCTCGATATGACCCTTACGGGATTACAAATAAGGTGAAGCTAATTATAAAACCATGTTAATAAGGCAGCAGGCGCATTGGAGCGAATGAAAAGTTACATATAAACATACAGGTAAAGCTAATAAAAGCGTGCTAATAAAAACAATTGAAGGAGGGCGGATGGCGGGTGTAGAAGGATAGGACTACTGATCGTTCCTCCAAAATTGTCTAGATCTCGAACTGTATGTGCCAGATACCAAAAACTATTGAAGTAGGAGAAAATTTATATTGAGTTATAACAATTTATTGATTTTACACCAGAGGGGTGATAAAGGGGGGAGGGGGCGGCGGAGTGTTTCACTGCTTACTTTGTAAGCCCTCGACTTATTTGACCCCTTGAGTCTGTGATATTGGTGAAGGCCAGTATACGTAAAGTTTTAATGTGTAAAAATTATTAAAAAGTAATTGCTCGAAAGGGTCGTGAGACCCCTACCCCTCTTTCCATGTTCGAAAAAAATTTCGCTAGTAGACTACTGTCTGTGTCCCAAATTTCATCAAAATCCGTGTAGCCATTCTGGCGTGATTCACTAGAAAAGACGAAAAAATATAATAATTAAATTATAACTGTTCCTAGGGGGCGGGGACCACGCCCCTTTTGAAAAATATATAGCTAGTAGATCCTTCTAGACTATTGGCTATATGTGTGCAAAATTTCATCCAAATCGGTCCAGCCGTTCTTGCGTTATTGAGTCACAAAGACAAACGTCTGGACAAACATCCAAACATCCAAACATCTTCACATCCAAACTTTCCCATTTATAATATATATTAGATTAGATATTAGATTAGATATTAGATTAGATATTAGATATTAGATGCTAAGCTGCAAGTTTGAATACCAAACACCTTAAATTAAAAAAATGCATACTTATTCTGCTAAAATAGTATGAAAATACCTAAAACTAATACGTAAATATTTAATAATGGCAGAATTATACTTGGGTTAAATATAAGAACACCTTAAGTCAAATATGTTCAAGTATTTTCGTCCTTGAAAACACAATATTGATGATCAAAAGATATTTTAAGTGCATACCTAGTTAGATTAACGAAATTACAATTTAATGCAAAACTATTGGTAGAAATAGTTAAATCTAAGTGAAAATATTTAAGATTTCGTGCTTTTTTCTCTGGGTGTATGGCACCATTGACTATTACCACTGATTTCCATAAGTTTGTTTGGATCACCAGTTTTATATGGATATGGACATGGATGTGTACATGGATATGACAAGATTGCCAGGCCATAGAGTTCTTGAATTTACTTACTTACTTAATTGGCGCTTAACCGTCTAAACGGTTATGGCCGTTCAACAAGGCGCGCCAGTCGCTTCTTCGCTCCGCCAACCGGCGCCAATTGGTCACATCAAGGGAGTTTAAATCGTTTTCCACCTGGTCCTTCCAATGGAGTGGGAGCCGCCCTCTACCTCTGCTTCCATAGGCGGGTTCCGATAGAAACAATTTCTTGGCCGGAGCATCATCTCTCATTCGCATAACATGGCCTAGCCAGCGCAGCCGCTGCGTTTTAATTCGGGGGACTATGTTGATGTCTGTAGAGGTCCATAAATCTTTCGAATAACTTTTCTCTCGAACGCTCCCAAAGCCGCTTCATCTGCTGTTGTCATGGTCCATGCTTCTGCCCCATATAGCAGGACGGGTACGATAAGTGACTTGTAGAGTATGATCTTGGTTCGCCGAGAGAGGACTTTACTTTTCAATTGCCTACCTAGTCCAAAGTAGCATTTATTGGCAAGATTGATTCTTCGCTGGATTTCAGTGCTGATGTTGTTGCTAGTGTTGATGCTGGTTCCCAAATAAACGAAGTCTTTTACTATTTCGAAATTATGGCTGCCAACAGTAGCGTGGTTTCCAAGGCGCGTATGCGCTGACTCTTTGCTGGATGACAGCAGGTACTTCGTTTTGTCCTCATTCACCATCAAACCCATCTTTGCCGCTTCTTTTTCCAGTCTGGAGTAAGCAGAACTAACAGCGCGGGTGTTTAGGCCGATGATATCAATGTCATCAGCATATGCCAGTAATTGCACGCTTTTATAGTATATTGTTCCAGTGCGGTTAAGTTCTGCAGCTAGTATAATTTTCTCCAGCATCAAATTAAAGAAATCGCACGATAGGGGGTCAGCCTGTCTGAAACCTCATTTAGTTTCGAACGGCTCGGAGAGGTCCTTCCCAATTCTGACTGAGCTGATGGTGTTGCTCAACGTCATTTTGCACAGCCGTATAAGTTTTGCGGGGAAACCAAATTCAGACATAGCGGCATATAGGCAGCTCCTTTTCGTGCTGTCGAAGGCGGCTTTAAAGTCGACGAAGAGGTGATGTGTGTCGATTCTCTTTTCACGGGTTTTTTCCAAGATTTGGCGCATTGTGAAAATCTGGTCGATGGAAGATTTACCAGGTCGCACTGATAAGGTGCAATCAGCCGGTTCACGGTGGGCTTCAATATTTCGCACAATACACTTGAAAGGACCTTATATGCGATATTAAGAAGGCTGATTCCACGATAGTTGGTGCATTTTGCAGTATCCCCCTTCTTGTGGACTGGGCAAAGAACACTTAGATTGCAACCGTCGGGCATGCACTCGTCCGCCCATATTTTGCTAAGAAGCTGCTGCATGCGCCTTACCAACTCCTCGCCGCCGTACTTGAATAGCTCCGCAGGCAATCCATCAGCGCCCACGGCCTTGTTGTTTTTCAATCTGGTTATTGCTATTCTAACTTCGTCATAATCGGGCGGGGGGACTTCTATTCCATCATCATCGATTGCGGGATCGGGTTCTTCATCTCTGCGCGGTGAATTGCTGCCTCCATTTAGGAGAGCAGAAAAGTATTCCATCCATAATCTAAGCACTCTCTGGACATCAGTTACAAGGTCGCCGTTTTCATTCCTACAGGAGTTTGCCCCGGTCTTAAAACCTTCCGTCTTTCGCCGTATTTTTTGGTAGAATTTTCGGGCGTTATTCCTGGTGGCTAGCAGCTCAAGCTCCTCGCACTCACGCCTTTCTGCTTCTGCTTTTTTCTTCCTGAAAAGGCGTCTCGCTTCCCTTTTCAACTCACGATAGCGTTCACACACTCCTCTTGTCGCGCTCGCTTTTAACGTAGCCCTGTAGGCAGCGTCTTTTCTTTCGGTTGCAACGCAGCATTTTTCATCGTACCAGTTGCTTTTTCGTAGCCGCCGGTAACCAATATTTTCCTCGGCGGCAGTACGAAGTGCTTTGGAGATATGCTCCCACTACTCCTGTATTCATTCAGGATGAGTTGTGCTCTCAGAGAGCAGGTGTGAAAGTCGAGTTGCGAAATCATTGGCAGTCTGTTGTGATTGAAGCTTTTCGACGTCTAGCTTTCCTTGTGTTTTTTGTTCCTTGGTTTTAGCCGCGTTGAGGCGGGTGCGTATTTTGGCTGCAACGAGATAATGGTCCGAGTCGATGTTAGGTCCTCGGATCGTGCGCACATCTAAAACACTGGAGGCATGCCGTCCGTCTATCACAACGTGATCGATCTGATTGCGAGTATTTCGATCAGGAGACAGGCATGTAGCTTGATGTATCTTTTTATGCATGAACCTCGTGCTGTATATGACCATGTTTCGAGCACCGGCTAAGTCAATCAGCCTTAGTCCGTTAGGAGAAGTTTCATTGTGTAGGCTGAACTTTCCGACTGTAGGGTCAAAAACACCTCCTTTGCCCACCCTGGCGTTAAAGTCGCCAAGCACGACTTTTATATCATGACGGGGCAGCGCTCGTATGTGCGTTCTAATTGTTCATAAAAAGTGTCTTTCACCTCATCGTCTTTCTTCTCTGTCGGCGCATGGGCGCAGATGAATGATATATTAAAAAATTTTGCTTTTATTCGAATAGCGGCGAGACGCTCGTCCACAGGCGTAAACGCCAGCACTTGGCGACAAAGTCTCTCTCTCACCACGAATCCGACGCCGAAACTGCGCTTATTCGTATGGCCACTCCAATAGATGTCACAATTTTTGATCTTCTTTCTTCCTTGCTTCGTTCAACGCATTTCTTGGATGGCGGTGATGTCAGATTTTGCTTTGACGAGGACATCAACCAGCCGGGCATCTGCAACAATCCCATTCAGGGATCGGACGTTCCAGGTGCATGCCCTTAATTCATTGTCCTTCAAACGTTTGCCATGGTCGTCATCAATAGAGAGTGTATTTATCCGAGGCTTGTTGCTATATTTCATTGGAGTATGGTTTTGCGTGGCGGGTACCAAGCCCAGCGGTACCCCTAGAATGTGTTTATGGAATATGGATAACAAATGAAAGCTGTTGATGAGTGCTTTAGTATAGGGTAGTTTTCATACCTATTGGTGACTAGGGTCTCGAGATATAGGCCAAAACGTGGACACGGGTACCCTTTAATATGTTTATACAGTATGGATAACAAATAAAAGCTGTTTATGAGTGCTTTAGTACAGGGTAATTTTCATACCTCTTTGTGACTAGAGTCCCGAGATATAGGCCAAAACGTGGATCAGGGTAACACAAGGATGTGTTCTTACATTATAAGCATCAGATTGAAGCTGTTCATGAGTGCTTCAGTACAGGTTAGTTTTCATACCTCTTTGTGACCATGGTCTCGAGACATAGGCCAAAACGTGGACCCGGGTACCCCTAGAATGTGTTTATTGAATATGGATAAAAAATTAAAGCTGTTGATGAGTGCTTTAGTACAGGGTAGTTTTTATACCTATTGGTGACTAAGGTCTCGGGATATAGGCCAAAACGTGGGCCCGGATACCCCTAGAATGTGTTTATAGAATATGGATAACAATTGAAAGATGTTGCTGAGTGCTTTAGTACAGGGTAGTTTTCATACCTTTTGGTGACTAGGGTCTCGAGATATAGGCTAAAACGTGGACACGGGTACATTAGAATGTGTTTATACAATATGGATGACAAATAAAAGCTGTCTTTTTGTGACCAGGATCCCGAGATATAGGCCAAAACGTGGATCAGGGTAACACTAGGATATGTTTTTACATTATGTGTATCAAATTCAAGCTGTTGATGAGTGCTTTAGTACAGGTTAGTCTTCATACCGCTGGGTGACTAGGGTCTCGAGATATAGGCCAAAACGTGGACACGGATCTCCCTAGAATGTGTGTGTAAAATGGATATCAAATGAAAGCTGTTCCTGAGAGCTTTAAAATAATTTTCATTGTGATATTCGATTTAGTCGCATCATTCTGGCAAAACTGATAAATATGCATGCGAAGCCGAAATAAAGACATGAATTAATAATACCCACATACCTATTTACATAGGTCCTACTCGATTTGCCTGAAATTTGATATATAAATTTGCCTGTATTAGTATTTACGATCCTTTTTTCCGGGAAGTAGATCAGAGACCGACTGGGATTAGGATTAGGACTAGGACTGGGACTGAGACTCGGAGTGGGACTGGTACTCGGAATGGGACTGGAACAAAATACAAACCACTCTCTGGGGCTGGCAATAAGGGATGAAGAAAAATGAAAAGAACATGAGAGAAGAGAAAACGGGGAAGGAGAAGGAGGCTGAGAAAGAGATAGAGTGAGACGAAGAAAGAGATAGATGAAGCGAAAAAACGGAGGGAAGACTGAATAAGAGGATTAAGAAAAAGTAAAGAGGGTGGAAGGCAGAGTTACACCGAAAAAGCTTATTAAAATGTATGCTGATAGACCAAGTTTAGGGCAGAACAACGTCTGACGGGTCTGCTAGTAAAGTTATACGACGTAAAATACTAACCTTTAAAACGTTTACGTATTTTTTTAACTTCGCCGCGAAAAAAATATCACAGAACAACGAAACGCGTCCTCGCTGCACGAATGTCCTTCCATAACTAAAATGCGGGTGCGACTCTTACGTATGTAATTAATTCTTAGTCACAAGTACGTTAAATTAGGTTCATCTATCCCGTTGGGGCGTCTGTCCCGATTTTAGCCTCTCTACGTTATATCGTCTTATCCAATTTTCAATTACGAGAACAAAGCCCTAAGTTGAATGTTGTAATATAAAAACGACGAGTGTAAAATATTTTGTAATACTAAAAAATAAAAAATTTATTTGAAAAAAAAAATTATAATAAAAAATTTTATTATTATTTGAATTAAGTTTTCATAAAGTTTTAGGTATATATGCACAACTTCCGCAATATCACAATTTTTAATTTGTATAATCTAATAATACAAAAATAAGTCGCTGAATCTCGAGAACGGTTGGACCTATTTCGGTAATCCTTTCTTTAGAATATTCCTTGAGGTACGAGGATTGTTCTTCCGGAGAGAAAAATTCTAGAAATTTGCCAAAAAAGGCTAAAAACCCCTTTTGTGGAAAAAATCATAAAATTTCTTCTTTGCAATAAAAATTTACCTCCGTTTTGCATAAAAAAAATACTTCATTCCTTTCTTATATCAGCAAAATTGTTTAAACAAAAGTAACCTTTTTACCAAAAAATATAGTGCGTGTGGTTGTTCGCTGTAGCATCATGCTACACATGCGTACCTACATAGCATTCGCTGCTTTATTTAACTTCGGGCGTAGGTTTATAGGTATGTATGTATGTATTTTCATTTCATATCAGCTTGATGTAAATATTTGATGTACATGTAAATACATTAGGGTGGAGTAAATTTATTATTATTTTTTTTTTTTTCAAATCGCTTTTGGCTGACCTCCGAAAGTTGCCTTTCTAGACCAGAACTAAGATTGAAAATTTTTATTTCACTCATCGTATGTTTAGAGGTGCCCCAACGCAACTAAACTTTGAAAAAGACGGTAGGTACAAATTTTTTTTTTTGTCATTGATTTACTTTTGCTTGTTGTTATTGTGCTCATTGATTTCAAAGCCTACTGATTTTCACTCTCACTTACACACTTGATTATAAACATACTATTATCAACAAAAAACTGTAAAAATCCATTTAAAATTTGTCGTTTTTAGTTATAATATGTAATTTCACTAAAGTTATGTATATTAAAATAGAAATAATATAAATATGTAAATAATGAGCTTTGTAAAATCGCGATTATTTTGCTCAACTTCTTGTGGATGGGGGCACCTCAAACCGCCATCATACGAAAATAATATTTGGTGGTTTTGGTTAACTCTTGCAAAGACAACTTTTCATTGCTAGGCCATTGTAGTGTTGCGTAGAATTCAAATCACTTCGAACACGCTTAACGTTACAAATATACATACAAACAAACGTTCATATTTAATTGACCCAGATAACCACGATGAGTTCATTCGTATTTGCCAAATCGCCCAATATATTGATTCGTCATACCAACAAGCTTACGCGCGGATCATATTGCTGAAAAACCATTATTCATTCTTAAGTCATGCACCTTTAGTATGTAAACATTCATGTAAGTATGTATGTGTAGGTTAAAAACTTTTGTATAAATAGAAATGGATTTCGTTAATAAAGGAGAAATGCATTCCAACGCTACACTTCAGCGTTTTAATTCAATCCCTTGTTTTCACTTATTACATGGCGATCGTGCTCGACTAGATTGAAATTGGCAAAACTGCTAAAAATCTAGTTGGAGGAAGATCTTACCAGTTCGATCATTAAAAGTTGCTGAACAAGCAACGTTAAAAAGATCCTACTGGAAGAGATCCTGCCAAGGTTTTCTTTTATCGCGAATTTAAATTAATTAGATCTTGCCAGATCCTGCTAAAGATCGGAAGGTCCGGCAATACTTAAAAGTAAAATTAATCAATATCTTGAAATACTGAGAAAAAAGGTGGTGGTACAATTTTATAAATGGATCGAAGACTAGAGGAGATTGGATGAGCGCATCAATACATCCACAAATAACTTTGGTACAATTTTATAAACGGACCGAAGGCTAGAGGAGATTGGATGAGCGCATCAATACACTCACAAATAACTTAGCATGCTACTACAAATTCGGATATCAAAATACATAAGTACCAACATTTTTGAGGTCGTACAAAATTACGTGAGACATGAATGGCAGCATACAAGCATAAGGCGAATTGGAATAAGCTGACTTAATTGACATGATATAAGGGAACGTACCCAAATTACGTGACCCCTTTAGGGGGGAGGGGGTTTCTTTAGGTATTACACCTGGTCACAGGGGGGAGGGGGGATTTGGGCTTTGTCACGTAGTCAATAATCTCTAGAAAATCTTGCAATTTTTTTGTGGAATTTATTTCGCGTCAAAAATTTACATGAAAAATCAGCAGAAAAACGTGCACGGCAATGCATTGGAAGAAGTGTCTCGCGTGCGACCTCTACATGTCCTCTCCAGTAGACCAAAAGAGATCTTATATATCGTGGAGCAAAGTGCGGAGTGGATAGACATCGAGGCTGTCCACGAGGAAAAAATAATCAAGTCTGAGGAAACTCCTGATGCTACTGCTCCCATAATCTACGATGTATCCCAGTGGCTAGATGCTGGAAGCATATTCTTTATAAAGTTGATTTACATGAAAATAAATAAAAGGGAAAAAGACTTTATAGATTAAGTTGTTGTTCGAATATGTTTTTAAATACATTTTTTCTTCTTAATATTATTAACTTGTAATTATATGTATGCACGCACGCTTCGCGTAACGCGGCGGGTGCCGAATTAATAAAAACAAATATAAATCAAATACATTTTTTTTTAAGTTAGCAAAAAATAATTTAAAATCATACTTATGAACTACTACGTGAAAACTAAAGGGGGAGGGGGGTCTTAAAATATACTACCGATGGTCACCGAGGGGAGGGAGGGGGATAAAAAGTTGTAGAAATTGGGTCAAGTAGTTTAGGTACGTTCCCTAAGTATCAAGCAGCAACATTCTGAAGGATTACACAAATGGCAGCATGACTGGCAGCAAGTAGTCTTAGAGTAAATAAGTACGTATAATTAGAATCAATTGAGTGGCATTAGGGACGCTAAAGCATAAGCAAAAACGAAGTTTTAAATATCGTAGGATGAACAATTTTTTTTCAAAAGAAACAAATTTTATACAATAGCTTCTATAATGTTAATTAAATAATTAAAAATAAAATTAACAAAATTCTTCTTAGACCCTTTTAATGTTAAATAAATCAGAGACAAATAATAAAAGTAAAATGGAATGCTTACATAAAAACAAAGAAAATTTTGTTGAAGTCTAAATTTAGTAGACGTTTTCATGGAAATTTTTTTAGTCATAGAAGCAGGAAAATAATTATATTTTAAAATGTCGTGGTTGACAAAGATAGCACATGGCATAATGATAGCATTAGCCGGGTTGTGAATTAGGGAAGGTAAATTCAGTAAGTTCAGAAAATAAAGTATCTGAAAACAGGATAGTTAAATATGTGTCACCAGACCAATTAGACACAAAAATTACCCCAAAAATTTCAGATGTTTGGGTAGGCGCAATGATTTCTTCATTAATATCATGACGATTCTGTCTTGGTGGCCGCCGCAGAAATCGCATGACACACATAAGATCAAAAAAAATAATGCTGGAAAATATCGAAAATATAAAAAGAACATTTAAAGATAGGACAAATTTTTGCATCCACTGTACCTTCCACTTACCTACTAATAGAACCACTACCCCGCTCTTCCGTCAGCAACCCCTCAATTGTCTATGCAATTAATTACAGATTTACCATATTATGAATGAAAAAAAGTCAAGTGAAAAAAAATTTTTTTTGAATAATATGCGGAATTAATTTAAGAAAATAAAATAAATACAAACATTTATCGCCCAGGTCTCATTTAAGAAAACCTCACAATTCAAGAGGTAACAATTTTACATATAAGTAAAAATAATTTTACTTTAACCCCCAATAGATTAGAAAATAATAATAGGAAAATATTTTTACTTTAACCTACCTACAAACTAAGGAAATAATAGTCCTTAACCCAAATTAAAAAATATGCTAATAACTCGCAAGAATTTAACAAAAAAAAAAAACAGTTTCTAAAAAAGCATCCCACTTTACTCGTCATCCAAAAGTCAGTACACAACAAATATGAAAAAAAATGAAAAAAAAAACCCTACTTAAACAACCAAAATTCATTTTGTTATCAAGTTACCATTAAGTCATTTGTAAACACAAGCCGATGTTTGGGTGAGTCGACGCACTTAAAGGTCGGCTGTGCAAAACATGTAACATTACTCATCATTATAAATATACGAAAAAAAACAAAAGTCAGCATATTATGAAAAAAAAGCGAGAGTCAGAATAACGAACACTGTATGTAAAACAAATACAAACGAATAAAAGCAAAAAAGAAAACACATAAACAAAAAATTCACTACTTATAATATCAAGTTACCACTATGACATAAAGTACAAAAGATTGAAATTTGGTAACACAAATCAAGTTGACTAGGTCATTTAACGTAAAATGAAACAACATGGCACATTTCAAACAGCGACATTAGAGTGATCGTCTATAATTAAACAGAAAATTATATACGCTCACTCTTGAAAGCCGGTGGTGTAGTGTTCCGTGGAATTAACCTCACTTCGAACACGCTTAACATTCCAAATATACATACAAACAAAAGTTCATATTTAATTGACCCATATAACCACCATGAGTTCATTCGCATTTGCCAAATCGCCCAATATATTGATTCGTCATATCAACCAGCTTACGCGCGGATCATATTGACAATATGTAGGTCAATACAATAATTTGCTGACAAACAATTATTCATTATTAAGTCACTCACTTTTAGTATTTAAATAAATAAAGGAAAGGAAAGGAAAATCGCATTCCAGCGCTACACTTCAGCGTTTTAATTCAATCCCTTGTTTTCAATTATTACACCATTACAAAAAAAACAAGTAAGGAAGGCTAAGTTCGGGTGTAAGCGAACATTACATACTCAGCTGAGAACTTTGGAGACAAAATAAGGGCAAATCACCATGTCGGAAAATGAACCTAAGGTAACCCTGGAATGTGTTTGTATGACATTGGTATCAAATGGAAGGTATTAAAGAGTATTTTAAAAGGGAGTGGGCCATAGTTCTATAGGTGGACGCCATTTCGGGACATCGCCATAAACGTGGAACAGGGGTGACTCTATAATGTGCTTTTACTATATGGGAATCAAATGAAAGGCGTTAATGAGTATTTTAAAAGGAAGTGGGCTTTACTTCTATAGGTCGGCGCCTTTCGATATCGCCATAAAGGTGGACCAGGGTGACTCTAGAATGTGTTTGTACAATATGGGTATCAAAATAAAGGTATTGATGAGGGTTTTAAAAGGGATGACCATTAGTTGTACATGTGAAGGTGTTTTCGAGATATCTACCAAAATGTGGACCAGGGTGACCTAGAACAACATCTGTCGGGTACCGCTAATTTATTTATATATGTAATACCATAACCAATATTCCTGCCAAGATCCCAAGGGCTTTTGATTTCGCCCTGCAGAACTTTTTCATTTCATTCTACTTAATATGGGAGGTGCTACACCCATTTTACAAAGTTTTTTCTAAAGTTATATTTTGCGTCAATAAACCAATCGAATTACAATGTTTCATCCCTTTTTTCATATTTGGTCTAGAATTGTGGCATTTTTTTCACTTTTCGTAATTTTCGATATCGAAAAAGTGGGCTTGGTCATAGTCGGATTTAGGCCATTTTCTATGTGATTTCAGGTAAGTACGTGAACTAAGTATAGTAAAGATATGTCGATTTTTGCTCAAGTTATCGTATTAATGGCCGATGGGAAGGACAGACGGCCGACTGTGTATAAAAACTGGGAGTGGCTTCAACCGATTTCGCCCACAGAAAACAATTATCATTATAGAATTATGCTCCTACCAAATTTCACAAGGATTGGTTAATTTTTGTTCGACTTATGGCATTAAACGTATTCTATACAAATTAAATGAAAAAGGGCGGAGTCACGCCCATTTTGAAATTTTCTTTTATTTTTGTATTTTGTTGCACCATATAATTACTGGAGTTGAATGCTGACATAATTTACTTATATACTGTAAAGATAATCAATTTTATGTTAAAATTTGACTTTTAAATTTTTATTTTAAGTGGGCGTTTTCTTCATCTGATTTAGCAAATTTTTTTTAGCACATATATAGTAATAGTATTAACGTACCTGCCAAATTTCATCATGTTATCTTCAACGACTGCCAAATTACGGCTTGCAAAGCTTTCAAATTACCTTCTTTCAAAAGTGCGCGGTGCCACGCCCGTTGTCCAAAACTTTACTAGTTTTCTATTCTACGTCATAAGGTAAACCCACCTACCAAGTTTCATCGCTCTATCCGTCTTTGGTAATGAGTTATCGCATTTTTTGGATTTTTCGAAATTTTCGATATCGAAAAAGTGGGCGTGGTTATAGTCCGATTTCGTTCATTTTAAATAGAGATCTGAGATGAGTGACCAGGAACCTACATAAAAAATTTCATCAAGATACCTCAAAATTTACTCAAGTTATCGTGTTTACGGACGGACATGGCTAAATAAATTTCTTTTTTCGCTCAAATCATTTTGATATATAGAAGTCTATATCTATCTCGATTAGTTTGTGCCGTTACGGATTGCCGTTATGCGAACAAAGTTAATATACTCTGTGAGCTCTGCTCAGCTGAGTATAAAAAAATCCATTGGGTATCACTGCACCCTACTGTACATATTTATGCGTGTTGTCAAGTTAATGCAACATATGTAAATGGTTAAGATGTTTACATCTATTGAAAAATATTCTTTCGTTACAAATTATAAACAAAAGTTCTATTTTTTGGTATATTTATATGTATATGCTAATGTCTGTGCACTAAGAAGATTTAATTCTCCAATATATTTTTTATTGTAATTTGTATGCTGATCGTAAAGACAAAATGACTGAATATTAATTTTTTACATTTTTTTCATGGACGCCCTATATGTGTTTTTGTCAGAATTTTCTTATTAAAATTTGTTCGTAATTTGTGTAAGCTGTGCTCATAGCGAATTCATTTTATCATAACAAAAGTGATATTTTTTAAACAAAAAGGAATATGTAGCCCGAACGAAATGATTACAAGTGGTCCTATTTTTTGCGTAGGTAAAGTTTAAATTATCGCGTACATTTAAGTTGCAAAGGTTTTCAGTGAGCTTTTCTAAAGGGAAAGAAAAGAAAGGGAAGTAAAGAAGAGGAAATGAAAAGAAAGGAAAGGAAAGGAAAGGAAAGGAAAGGAAAGGAAAGGAAAGGAAAGGAAAGGGAAGGAAAGTAAAGAAAGAAAGAAACTGAGAAAGGGATCGAGTTAGATGAAGATATACAGATAGAGATAGATGGACCGGAGTAGTAAAGAGAAGAAGTAGAGAGAAAAGAAGGGTGGGAGAAGCGAAGGGGAGAAAGAGGCCCAGAAAGAGAGAAAGACAGAGAGAGTAGTGAATGAAAGGTTAGAGAAAATGGCGAGAGAGGGGGAAGGAGAGTAAGAATAAAAAATTCCTAAAAGTTATGCAGATACGAGTAAATCAAAGTTAGGGTAGAACAAAGTCTGCCGGGTCTGTTAGTCCATGATATAAAAATGAACGGCTGGACCGAATTAGCTATTTCTTTTTTTAGGATATATCTTGAAGTACGAGGATGATTCTTACGGAGAGAAAAATTCTTTCCAAGAAGTGGACCAGAGACCTATGCATTGGAATGACTTCTATTCATGGTTCGATTTGCCTGAAATTTAGTGTATAGGTAGACCTTGACTAGATTAGTATTTACGAAACTTTTTTCCGGAAAGTGGAGCGGGGATTCGTTTGATTTTCCTGAAATTTCGTATATAGGTACCCCTATGCCTAGATTCGTATTTACGACACTTCGGGCCAGGGACCGATATATTCGAACAAGTTCGGTTCATAGTTCGATTTGCTTGAAATTTGGTATATAGGTAACCCTTTGCCTACATTAGTAATACGATTCTTTTTTTTCGGGAAGTGGACCAGGGACCGATCTATTCAAACATATTCTATTAATCATTTGATTTGCCTAAAATTTGGTATATTGGTAGACCTTTGCCTAAATTATTATTTTCGAAACTTTTTTTCGAGGAAATGGACCAGGGACCGACTGGGAGTAGGGTTGGGATTGGAACTAGAACTGGAACTGGGATTGGGACTGTAACTGGGACTAGAACTGGGTGGGGGTGAGGTAAGAGTTAAGAGTTATGCAGATAGACCAAGGTTATGGAAGAGCAACGTCTGCGGGGTCTGTTTGTAATAGTATAAAAGTAGCATCCGATAACATCTGATGTTCAGAATTATGAAACACCTTGTTAAAGTTAATATATGGATTGAATAACCAATTTAAATTGCCGTGGATTTGTTACCACTTTTAATTTGTTAGGAAATGAGTTCCACAACTGCACGGCTCTAACAAAAAAGACCATCGAGGTAACTGAATATTTAAAGTGTGGCACTATAAGATTGCATGCTCTAGTTGAGTGTGAAAAAGTTTATTTCGAAACAAGTAAGGAAGGCTAAGTTCGGGTGTCAGCTGAGAGCTTAGCTGCGTTGGTTTCGTAGGGTTTCGTAGATGGATTATAAGTGGTTTTTAATTCTATATCACATACGTTTGGGAAATACCGGCCAATTTGTAGACCAAAGGTGACATTTTTTGGAACGATATTACTTCATGCTTTGTTAAATAAGGGAAAATAACCATGTAGGAAAATGAACCTAGGGTAACCCTGGAATGTGTTTGTATGATATGGGCATAGAATGAAAGGTAATAAAGAGAATTTTAAAAGGGAGTGGGTCTTAGATCTATAGGTGGACACCTTTTTGAGATATCGCCATAAAGGCGGACCAGAGGTGACTCTAGAATGTGTTTGTACGATATGGGTATCAAATGAAAGGTGTTAATGAGTGTTTTAAAAGGGAGTGGGCCTTAGTTCTATAGGTGGACTCCTTTTCGAGATATCGTCATAAAGGCAGAATAGGGGTGGTAATGTGTTCGTACGACATGGGTATCACATTAAAGGTATTAAAGAGGGTTTTAGAAGGGAGTGGCCCTTAGTTGTATATGTGAAGGCGTTTTCGAGATATCTACCAAAATGTGGAGCAGGGTGACACAGAACATCATCTGTCGGGTATCGTTAATTTATTTTGTATATGTAGAGGGAACAGTATTCCCGTCATGATTCCAAGGGCTTTTGAAATCGCCCTACAGAACTTTTTCATTTTCTTCTACTTGATATGGTAGGTGTCACACCTATTTTACAAAGTTTTTTCTAAAGTTGTATTTGGCGTTAAAAATACAATCCAATCACCATATTTCATCCCTTTTTTCGTATTACGTATGAATTATGGCATTTTTTCATTTTTCGAAATTTTCGATATCGAAAAATTGGGCGTGGTCATAGTCGGATTTCGTCCATTTTTTAATACCAAGATAAAGTGAGTTCAGATAAGTGCGCGAACTAAGTTGAAAAATCTAGTTGGAGGAAGATCTTACCAGTTCGATCATTAAAAGTTGCTGAACAAGCAACGTTAAAAAGATCCTACTGGAAGAGATCCTGCCAAGGTTTTCTTTTATCGCGAATTTAAATTAATTAGATCTTGCCAGATCCTGCTAAAGATCGGAAGGTCCGGCAATACTTAAAAGTAAAATTAATCAATATCTTGAAATACTGAGAAAAAAGGTGGTGGTACAATTTTATAAATGGATCGAAGACTAGAGGAGATTGGATGAGCGCATCAATACATCCACAAATAACTTTGGTACAATTTTATAAACGGACCGAAGGCTAGAGGAGATTGGATGAGCGCATCAATACACTCACAAATAACTTAGCATGCTACTACAAATTCGGATATCAAAATACATAAGTACCAACATTTTTGAGGTCGTACAAAATTACGTGAGACATGAATGGCAGCATACAAGCATAAGGCGAATTGAATAAGCTGACTTAATTGACATGATATAAGGGAACGTACCCAAATTACGTGACCCCTTTAGGGGGGAGGGGGTTTCTTTAGGTATTACACCTGGTCACAGGGGGGAGGGGGGATTTGGGCTTTGTCACGTAGTCAATAATCTCTAGAAAATCTTGCAATTTTTTTGTGGAATTTATTTCGCGTCAAAAATTTACATGAAAAATCAGCAGAAAAACGTGCACGGCAATGCATTGGAAGAAGTGTCTCGCGTGCGACCTCTACATGTCCTCTCCAGTAGACCAAAAGAGATCTTATATATCGTGGAGCAAAGTGCGGAGTGGATAGACATCGAGGCTGTCCACGAGGAAAAAATAATCAAGTCTGAGGAAACTCCTGATGCTACTGCTCCCATAATCTACGATGTATCCCAGTGGCTAGATGCTGGAAGCATATTCTTTATAAAGTTGATTTACATGAAAATAAATAAAAGGGAAAAAGACTTTATAGATTAAGTTGTTGTTCGAATATGTTTTTAAATACATTTTTTCTTCTTAATATTATTAACTTGTAATTATATGTATGCACGCACGCTTCGCGTAACGCGGCGGGTGCCGAATTAATAAAAACAAATATAAATCAAATACATTTTTTTTTAAGTTAGCAAAAAATAATTTAAAATCATACTTATGAACTACTACGTGAAAACTAAAGGGGGAGGGGGGTCTTAAAATATACTACCGATGGTCACCGAGGGGAGGGAGGGGGATAAAAAGTTGTAGAAATTGGGTCAAGTAGTTTAGGTACGTTCCCTAAGTATCAAGCAGCAACATTCTGAAGGATTACACAAATGGCAGCATGACTGGCAGCAAGTAGTCTTAGAGTAAATAAGTACGTATAATTAGAATCAATTGAGTGGCATTAGGGACGCTAAAGCATAAGCAAAAACGAAGTTTTAAATATCGTAGGATGAACAATTTTTTTTCAAAAGAAACAAATTTTATACAATAGCTTCTATAATGTTAATTAAATAATTAAAAATAAAATTAACAAAATTCTTCTTAGACCCTTTTAATGTTAAATAAATCAGAGACAAATAATAAAAGTAAAATGGAATGCTTACATAAAAACAAAGAAAATTTTGTTGAAGTCTAAATTTAGTAGACGTTTTCATGGAAATTTTTTTAGTCATAGAAGCAGGAAAATAATTATATTTTAAAATGTCGTGGTTGACAAAGATAGCACATGGCATAATGATAGCATTAGCCGGGTTGTGAATTAGGGAAGGTAAATTCAGTAAGTTCAGAAAATAAAGTATCTGAAAACAGGATAGTTAAATATGTGTCACCAGACCAATTAGACACAAAAATTACCCCAAAAATTTCAGATGTTTGGGTAGGCGCAATGATTTCTTCATTAATATCATGACGATTCTGTCTTGGTGGCCGCCGCAGAAATCGCATGACACACATAAGATCAAAAAAAATAATGCTGGAAAATATCGAAAATATAAAAAGAACATTTAAAGATAGGACAAATTTTTGCATCCACTGTACCTTCCACTTACCTACTAATAGAACCACTACCCCGCTCTTCCGTCAGCAACCCCTCAATTGTCTATGCAATTAATTACAGATTTACCATATTATGAATGAAAAAAAGTCAAGTGAAAAAAAATTTTTTTTGAATAATATGCGGAATTAATTTAAGAAAATAAAATAAATACAAACATTTATCGCCCAGGTCTCATTTAAGAAAACCTCACAATTCAAGAGGTAACAATTTTACATATAAGTAAAAATAATTTTACTTTAACCCCCAATAGATTAGAAAATAATAATAGGAAAATATTTTTACTTTAACCTACCTACAAACTAAGGAAATAATAGTCCTTAACCCAAATTAAAAAATATGCTAATAACTCGCAAGAATTTAACAAAAAAAAAAAAACAGTTTCTAAAAAAGCATCCCACTTTACTCGTCATCCAAAAGTCAGTACACAACAAATATGAAAAAAAATGAAAAAAAAAACCCTACTTAAACAACCAAAATTCATTTTGTTATCAAGTTACCATTAAGTCATTTGTAAACACAAGCCGATGTTTGGGTGAGTCGACGCACTTAAAGGTCGGCTGTGCAAAACATGTAACATTACTCATCATTATAAATATACGAAAAAAAACAAAAGTCAGCATATTATGAAAAAAAAGCGAGAGTCAGAATAACGAACACTGTATGTAAAACAAATACAAACGAATAAAAGCAAAAAAGAAAACACATAAACAAAAAATTCACTACTTATAATATCAAGTTACCACTATGACATAAAGTACAAAAGATTGAAATTTGGTAACACAAATCAAGTTGACTAGGTCATTTAACGTAAAATGAAACAACATGGCACATTTCAAACAGCGACATTAGAGTGATCGTCTATAATTAAACAGAAAATTATATACGCTCACTCTTGAAAGCCGGTGGTGTAGTGTTCCGTGGAATTAACCTCACTTCGAACACGCTTAACATTCCAAATATACATACAAACAAAAGTTCATATTTAATTGACCCATATAACCACCATGAGTTCATTCGCATTTGCCAAATCGCCCAATATATTGATTCGTCATATCAACCAGCTTACGCGCGGATCATATTGACAATATGTAGGTCAATACAATAATTTGCTGACAAACAATTATTCATTATTAAGTCACTCACTTTTAGTATTTAAATAAATAAAGGAAAGGAAAGGAAAATCGCATTCCAGCGCTACACTTCAGCGTTTTAATTCAATCCCTTGTTTTCAATTATTACACCATTACAAAAAAAACAAGTAAGGAAGGCTAAGTTCGGGTGTAAGCGAACATTACATACTCAGCTGAGAACTTTGGAGACAAAATAAGGGCAAATCACCATGTCGGAAAATGAACCTAAGGTAACCCTGGAATGTGTTTGTATGACATTGGTATCAAATGGAAGGTATTAAAGAGTATTTTAAAAGGGAGTGGGCCATAGTTCTATAGGTGGACGCCATTTCGGGACATCGCCATAAACGTGGAACAGGGGTGACTCTATAATGTGCTTTTACTATATGGGAATCAAATGAAAGGCGTTAATGAGTATTTTAAAAGGAAGTGGGCTTTACTTCTATAGGTCGGCGCCTTTCGATATCGCCATAAAGGTGGACCAGGGTGACTCTAGAATGTGTTTGTACAATATGGGTATCAAAATAAAGGTATTGATGAGGGTTTTAAAAGGGATGACCATTAGTTGTACATGTGAAGGTGTTTTCGAGATATCTACCAAAATGTGGACCAGGGTGACCTAGAACAACATCTGTCGGGTACCGCTAATTTATTTATATATGTAATACCATAACCAATATTCCTGCCAAGATCCCAAGGGCTTTTGATTTCGCCCTGCAGAACTTTTTCATTTCATTCTACTTAATATGGGAGGTGCTACACCCATTTTACAAAGTTTTTTCTAAAGTTATATTTTGCGTCAATAAACCAATCGAATTACAATGTTTCATCCCTTTTTTCATATTTGGTCTAGAATTGTGGCATTTTTTTCACTTTTCGTAATTTTCGATATCGAAAAAGTGGGCTTGGTCATAGTCGGATTTAGGCCATTTTCTATGTGATTTCAGGTAAGTACGTGAACTAAGTATAGTAAAGATATGTCGATTTTTGCTCAAGTTATCGTATTAATGGCCGATGGGAAGGACAGACGGCCGACTGTGTATAAAAACTGGGAGTGGCTTCAACCGATTTCGCCCACAGAAAACAATTATCATTATAGAATTATGCTCCTACCAAATTTCACAAGGATTGGTTAATTTTTGTTCGACTTATGGCATTAAACGTATTCTATACAAATTAAATGAAAAAGGGCGGAGTCACGCCCATTTTGAAATTTTCTTTTATTTTTGTATTTTGTTGCACCATATAATTACTGGAGTTGAATGCTGACATAATTTACTTATATACTGTAAAGATAATCAATTTTATGTTAAAATTTGACTTTTAAATTTTTATTTTAAGTGGGCGTTTTCTTCATCTGATTTAGCAAATTTTTTTTAGCACATATATAGTAATAGTATTAACGTACCTGCCAAATTTCATCATGTTATCTTCAACGACTGCCAAATTACGGCTTGCAAAGCTTTCAAATTACCTTCTTTCAAAAGTGCGCGGTGCCACGCCCGTTGTCCAAAACTTTACTAGTTTTCTATTCTACGTCATAAGGTAAACCCACCTACCAAGTTTCATCGCTCTATCCGTCTTTGGTAATGAGTTATCGCATTTTTTGGATTTTTCGAAATTTTCGATATCGAAAAAGTGGGCGTGGTTATAGTCCGATTTCGTTCATTTTAAATAGAGATCTGAGATGAGTGACCAGGAACCTACATAAAAAATTTCATCAAGATACCTCAAAATTTACTCAAGTTATCGTGTTTACGGACGGACATGGCTAAATAAATTTCTTTTTTCGCTCAAATCATTTTGATATATAGAAGTCTATATCTATCTCGATTAGTTTGTGCCGTTACGGATTGCCGTTATGCGAACAAAGTTAATATACTCTGTGAGCTCTGCTCAGCTGAGTATAAAAAAATCCATTGGGTATCACTGCACCCTACTGTACATATTTATGCGTGTTGTCAAGTTAATGCAACATATGTAAATGGTTAAGATGTTTACATCTATTGAAAAATATTCTTTCGTTACAAATTATAAACAAAAGTTCTATTTTTTGGTATATTTATATGTATATGCTAATGTCTGTGCACTAAGAAGATTTAATTCTCCAATATATTTTTTATTGTAATTTGTATGCTGATCGTAAAGACAAAATGACTGAATATTAATTTTTTACATTTTTTTCATGGACGCCCTATATGTGTTTTTGTCAGAATTTTCTTATTAAAATTTGTTCGTAATTTGTGTAAGCTGTGCTCATAGCGAATTCATTTTATCATAACAAAAGTGATATTTTTTAAACAAAAAGGAATATGTAGCCCGAACGAAATGATTACAAGTGGTCCTATTTTTTGCGTAGGTAAAGTTTAAATTATCGCGTACATTTAAGTTGCAAAGGTTTTCAGTGAGCTTTTCTAAAGGGAAAGAAAAGAAAGGGAAGTAAAGAAGAGGAAATGAAAAGAAAGGAAAGGAAAGGAAAGGAAAGGAAAGGAAAGGAAAGGAAAGGAAAGGAAAGGGAAGGAAAGTAAAGAAAGAAAGAAACTGAGAAAGGGATCGAGTTAGATGAAGATATACAGATAGAGATAGATGGACCGGAGTAGTAAAGAGAAGAAGTAGAGAGAAAAGAAGGGTGGGAGAAGCGAAGGGGAGAAAGAGGCCCAGAAAGAGAGAAAGACAGAGAGAGTAGTGAATGAAAGGTTAGAGAAAATGGCGAGAGAGGGGGAAGGAGAGTAAGAATAAAAAATTCCTAAAAGTTATGCAGATACGAGTAAATCAAAGTTAGGGTAGAACAAAGTCTGCCGGGTCTGTTAGTCCATGATATAAAAATGAACGGCTGGACCGAATTAGCTATTTCTTTTTTTAGGATATATCTTGAAGTACGAGGATGATTCTTACGGAGAGAAAAATTCTTTCCAAGAAGTGGACCAGAGACCTATGCATTGGAATGACTTCTATTCATGGTTCGATTTGCCTGAAATTTAGTGTATAGGTAGACCTTGACTAGATTAGTATTTACGAAACTTTTTTCCGGAAAGTGGAGCGGGGATTCGTTTGATTTTCCTGAAATTTCGTATATAGGTACCCCTATGCCTAGATTCGTATTTACGACACTTCGGGCCAGGGACCGATATATTCGAACAAGTTCGGTTCATAGTTCGATTTGCTTGAAATTTGGTATATAGGTAACCCTTTGCCTACATTAGTAATACGATTCTTTTTTTTCGGGAAGTGGACCAGGGACCGATCTATTCAAACATATTCTATTAATCATTTGATTTGCCTAAAATTTGGTATATTGGTAGACCTTTGCCTAAATTATTATTTTCGAAACTTTTTTTCGAGGAAATGGACCAGGGACCGACTGGGAGTAGGGTTGGGATTGGAACTAGAACTGGAACTGGGATTGGGACTGTAACTGGGACTAGAACTGGGTGGGGGTGAGGTAAGAGTTAAGAGTTATGCAGATAGACCAAGGTTATGGAAGAGCAACGTCTGCGGGGTCTGTTTGTAATAGTATAAAAGTAGCATCCGATAACATCTGATGTTCAGAATTATGAAACACCTTGTTAAAGTTAATATATGGATTGAATAACCAATTTAAATTGCCGTGGATTTGTTACCACTTTTAATTTGTTAGGAAATGAGTTCCACAACTGCACGGCTCTAACAAAAAAGACCATCGAGGTAACTGAATATTTAAAGTGTGGCACTATAAGATTGCATGCTCTAGTTGAGTGTGAAAAAGTTTATTTCGAAACAAGTAAGGAAGGCTAAGTTCGGGTGTCAGCTGAGAGCTTAGCTGCGTTGGTTTCGTAGGGTTTCGTAGATGGATTATAAGTGGTTTTTAATTCTATATCACATACGTTTGGGAAATACCGGCCAATTTGTAGACCAAAGGTGACATTTTTTGGAACGATATTACTTCATGCTTTGTTAAATAAGGGAAAATAACCATGTAGGAAAATGAACCTAGGGTAACCCTGGAATGTGTTTGTATGATATGGGCATAGAATGAAAGGTAATAAAGAGAATTTTAAAAGGGAGTGGGTCTTAGATCTATAGGTGGACACCTTTTTGAGATATCGCCATAAAGGCGGACCAGAGGTGACTCTAGAATGTGTTTGTACGATATGGGTATCAAATGAAAGGTGTTAATGAGTGTTTTAAAAGGGAGTGGGCCTTAGTTCTATAGGTGGACTCCTTTTCGAGATATCGTCATAAAGGCAGAATAGGGGTGGTAATGTGTTCGTACGACATGGGTATCACATTAAAGGTATTAAAGAGGGTTTTAGAAGGGAGTGGCCCTTAGTTGTATATGTGAAGGCGTTTTCGAGATATCTACCAAAATGTGGAGCAGGGTGACACAGAACATCATCTGTCGGGTATCGTTAATTTATTTTGTATATGTAGAGGGAACAGTATTCCCGTCATGATTCCAAGGGCTTTTGAAATCGCCCTACAGAACTTTTTCATTTTCTTCTACTTGATATGGTAGGTGTCACACCTATTTTACAAAGTTTTTTCTAAAGTTGTATTTGGCGTTAAAAATACAATCCAATCACCATATTTCATCCCTTTTTTCGTATTACGTATGAATTATGGCATTTTTTCATTTTTCGAAATTTTCGATATCGAAAAATTGGGCGTGGTCATAGTCGGATTTCGTCCATTTTTAATACCAAGATAAAGTGAGTTCAGATAAGTGCGCGAACTAAGTTGAGTAAAGATATATCGATTTTTGCTCAAGTTATCGTGTTAGCGGCCGAGCGGAAGGACAGACGGTCGACTGTGTATAAAGACTGGGCGTGGCTTTAACCGATTTCGACCATTTTCACAGAAAACAGTTGTCGTCATAGAAGCTATGCCCTTACCTAATTTCACATGGATGTGTAAATTTTTGTTCCACTTATGGCATTATAAGTATTCTAGACAAATTAAATGAAAAAGGGCGGAGCCACGCCCATTTTTAAATTTTCTTTTTTTGTATTTTGTTGCACCATATCATCACTGGAGTTGAATGTTGACATAATTTACTTATATACTGTAAAGATATTAAATTTTTTGTTAAAATCTGACTTAAATATATTTTTTTTAAGTGAGCGTGTTCGTCATCCGGTTTTGGTAATTTTTTACAAGAACACATATAGTAATAGGAGTAACGTTCCTGCCAAATTTCATCATGATATCTTCAACGACTGCCAAGTTACAGCTTGCAAAACTTTTAAATTACCTTCTTTTAAAAGTGGGCGGTGCCACGCCTATTATCCAAAATGTTACCAATTTTCTATTCTGCGTTACCTTGGTTACCTACCAAGCTTCATCGCTTTATCCGTCTTTGGTAATGAATTATCGCACTTTTTCGGGTTTTCGAAATTTTCGATATTGAAAAAAATGGCGTGGTTATAGTCCGATTTCATTCATTTTAAATAGCGGTCTGAGATGAGTGCTCGGGAACTTATATACCAAAATTTCATTAAGATACCTTAAAATTTACTCAAGTTATCGTGTTAACGGACAGACGGACATGGCTAAATGAATTTCTTTTTTCGCCCAGATCTTTTTGATATATAGAAGTCTATATCTATCTCGATTAGTTTATGCCGTTATTCGAACAATATTAATATACTCTGGGAGCTCTGCTCAGCTGAGTATAAAAAAAATATTGCGAAATTGCCTGACGATGACGACGTGACGTGTTTCGAAATGGCACGATCGCTATATACCAGTATATGTTTCCTTCCCTAATAAATAAAAATAATAATTGAATAACACTATAATTGAATAACAAATATTATTTACCGGTGTAAAGCTCAATAAATCTTAAAAATATTAAAGAAAATTTAACACATCATTAAACATAAAAACCTATGAACATATAACTGTTCCGGTGTACGAAGTATTTTAAGCTTCTAGCTGTTAAATGGGACAAAAATGAAGAAAACCTCCTTATCTGAACAATCGATTTCTATCCGATCTCGAGCATTTTTTCAGGCAACTTGTGTTTTTCTTGCGTATTTGGAGCCACTGCTAGTTCGCGATCTAACTCTTTACCATGCTTTCAACTAGCGAATTTAACATGGCGATGCCCGAGATGGTTGAAATTGTCCCCGTTGCATAACTTTTTCTGTAGTTCTGAACTAGATACAAATTTTCCAGATTAGAACTTGTTCTTTTATTGGTCATTAGTTTGGAATAAGTGTACAAATTTAAATGAGTTAAGCGGGGATTGCCGTATTGCTTTAAATGTATGAAAACATTTATTGAAGCAATTTTTCTTTTATAATTTATTAAATGATTTGGGAAAAATTTAAACTACGTGACATCAGGACGGACAAGGCGACAGCTGTTTCGATTATACCTTGTAAATCTCTTCCAAGCCTTTTCTCCCGGGAGTGGGATTTGAACCCGCACTCCAACGATGGGTGAAGTATTGCAAACGCATTCAGCCACGTCATGCCTTAGTTGTTGTAAAGTTTTTCCCAATTGCCTTCTTTTTGCATATTTAATCTTTTA
This sequence comes from Eurosta solidaginis, assembly GCF_040869045.1. NCBI lineage: Eukaryota > Metazoa > Arthropoda > Insecta > Diptera > Tephritidae > Eurosta > Eurosta solidaginis. The sequence continues at coordinate 155,761,365 of NC_090320.1, read as the reverse complement.
CACATTATATACTTCCTATGTAATTATGTGTTAAATCTATGCTTGTTGGTAAGGCGGTTTTCAAAGAATCTTGGTATTGTTGTTGTTTTTGGTGCTATTTATAGAACTACAGCGAATTACCCAATGTTGTCTATTTGTATGAGTTAAGCGGGGATTGCCCGTATTGCTTTAAATGTATGAAACCATTTATTTGAAGCAATTTTTAATTTTATAATTCATTAAATAATTTGGGGAAAATTTAAACAACGTGACAGCAGGACGGACAAGGCGATTGCTTAGGGCGGTCGAGTCTGATCCTGGAAGGAGTGGTAGACTTAAAAGAAACTCCAAGAGTAATGGCGAATTCGGTTCGTCGGGCATGAGTGAAAACGAAGGGAGAAAAATTACTGTGCAGGGGGTCGGATCTGCAGTACCGGCGGTAGATGGTGGGCGAGAAGGCCATCTGACGTGGAGATCCAGCGAATCCTCAGGCTGTGGAGCGGAACCCCAGGCTACACAGTGTACGAATGCTAGTGGGAGAACAAGAGCTCTGTTTGTCCGAGCACGCTATGTGAAGCACGGCAAAAGCAGGGTCTGAGTATGGTGATGAGGCAAGTGTTCGGTCTCGGTTGACGAGTCTAACCATCGTCAGCGCCACCGAGGATGAACTATCATCACTGGTAAGCGACGATGATGAAATATACTCCGAGGCTGAGAGAGTTCTGCTGATTGACCAAGCCCAGATGCTAGGAACTGCGGAGTACAAAGAGTCAGAATTGGAGAAGGTAAAGAGGGCGCAGAAAGCCCTGAAGGGTTACAAAAACTCTTCCTACTACCTTAGGAAAATGCAGAAGAAAGATCCTAACACTCTCACTGTGAGAGAAAAGGCTCTTATTAAGAAACACAGAAAGGTGGTAGCAAAGTACAAAGCAACTAACGCTGCTAAAGCTGACGGCCAGAAAGCGCCAAACGATCAGGCCAAGGACGCTAACCAAGCGTCCTCGTCTGGATCGATGGGCGCACAAGGCCGGAAAAGGATCAGATCCGATGAGAGATCTGAAAAGGACTCGAAAAAGCGACAACCTTACGCTACCTTCGACTTTAGACTTCAGGTCTACAAGTAGCCATCATCGACAAAATCAAGCCTGACGGGAAGATAACGCCGGAAAGGTGGCTGCTTGTAGAAGGCAAGCTAATGGAGAGGATGCTCAGGGCTGAAAGCGATGAGATATCCTTCGACGACAGGGGCTGGCAGAAGGGCGTCTAGGTCGTCGGCTGCTGCAACAAGAAATCTGTGGATTTCTTAACGAAGGCAGTCCAAGGCTTGGGCGCTATTTGGCCGGGAGCACAGTTGGAGGTAATCCCTCGCACCAGTTTACCGCTTTGTGCGGTGGTCTCAGTATGGCTGCTACCTCCAGTAATGGCAACGGAGTCCATACTGAAACTACTGGGCAAGCAGAATAAAGAGCTGAAGGCAGACCAATGGCAGATGGTATTACATATACGAAGGAAGGGATTTAGGTTAAGAGTTAGGTTTAAGTATAGCTAGCAATTAAATGTACAGCTGGCAACCCATAGAGTAGTTCACCCAAGGGTTAAGCGGCAACCTGGTGAAAATATAACGAAGCGCCTGATAGACAAAATCGAAGCGCTGCCATCGTTTGAACAGTTGAGTTCAGTTTTAATACGAGGAATGGAAAATAATTAAAAGTTATAAATAACCAGCAAAATCAACAGGGAGTGTTTTATTTACCACAAATGTGGGCTCATCCGGGATCGAGGTGTCAGCGTTAAATGAAACCGCATAGAAAATTTTTTAAGGTAAGCGGAAAAGAACGCTTAAAAGTGGAAACTCGAATGCTAGTGCGAAAACCAAATAAGCACACGAAAAAACAAGCATCAAAAAGTGCAAACTAATAAAAAAAAAAAACAAAATTGCGAGAAGTGAACTAGAAAATCCCCTAGAATCGAGTGTGTAAGATGTACTTCCAAAAGGTACGCGCATTCAGCGTCAAATTTTAAATTTTAGTGCTCCGACGGACTGCGCAGTTGACTCAGCTAAAAAGTGGGTGCTCCAAAGAACCGCGCAGCAGCGGCGAGAAAAGCAACAGCTTCGCGAGTTAAAATTAGCATTCGTGGAAACGAAGCAGAAAAGGCAGTGAACGAAGTGAACCGTGAACTGTTCCCAACAGAAGATATTCGAGTGCAAGTGCGCAAGCATCAGTAAGTATAGCAACAGTTACGCGACTCGAAATTAGGGTTCGCGAAAACGAAACAGAAAAGCATTGCACGAAGAAGTGATGTGTTCCCAAAGAAAAGAGCCGAGTGCAATTGTTTTCAAAACCAAATAGATGAAGCAGAAAAACTGTGCAACTGAAACAGTCGAAGTGCGCGAACTATTGTTAGAGTGCTAAGTCATGACGCATTATGCGAAAAGAGACAGAGATAAGTCTAACATCAAAGTGGCGTAAGCAAGCGTGTGCAAAAACATATAAACATACACATTTCGCTACAAACTAAGCGAAAGAAAGCAAAAACTATATCGTGTACATAGATACACATATTTCGCTTGGTAAAATTAAGCGAAACGAAATTACCATATTGTGGGTTGTAAGCGAACAACATAAAACAAAACAAACAAGCAACAAAAGAATAACAAGTAAGGCAAACTATCGTGACAGCAGAGGCAAAAGCAAGACGAGCAGCGGGTAGCAGGCAGCAGGAAAGCAGCGGTATAGTAGCTTTGTGTAGTTAGTCATAATATGTAATTCTTTCTTTCTTTTGCTGTTGGAAATATTAATATTGTATTTAGAATATATAATACACTTCATATATTTGTATGTATCAGATAGCGAATTTGCATTCCTTTTTTCGCGTGTCGGAGAATAATTGATAGGGTGTCATAAAATTGCCTGGTGTTTGTATGTGTGTAAGTTCGATTTTATTTACATTGTAGTGAAATCAGTGCATGTTCAAATGCGCATATGCATAGACTGGAGGGTTGAGTAGGAAGTTTAGGCAAGGAGAGTATATCGATATTTATATAATGTATGTACGATGGATACTGATACCATAAAGGCAGTGACCTTCGAAATGTTGAAAGAGAAGCTAAGGGAGCTTAATTTGAGTGTATGAGGTAAGAAAAAGGACTTGCAGTTGCGTTTGCTTCAGCATATAGGGCGAAGAAAGAGAAGAAGAGGTAGATGAAAATGAGTCGACAAACTCAGTATATGGGGATACGATTACTAATCTAAATGCGCAAAGGCGATGTTTACGCTGCATGATAGAGGATAGCGTCTCCTCATTTGCAGGTGACGGTACCCGTGGGGTGAACCTGTGAAACAATGTGGTTATGTATATTGTAATAATTACCCACAGTGTCCCTTTGTAATTTTGTCAAATTGCTTCATGCTTATAATTGTTCCAAAAATCCACTCGAAACACCGCAGCCACCAAACAATAGAGAAATATATCACTAATATGTGTTTTCGCCGTAGGTACTTTTTATATAAACTTTATATGTTTTGTGTTTTTACAATTTTATATAATATGTGAAATTCAGGTGTTGATTTACCAGTTGCCAAATTATAATGGCCGAGCCACTCACACGCCGGGTTGCATTCGCCCGTGCGAGCGTGTTCGGTCAACTAGTACATACATCAGCTGATGTATGGTTGATGTGGTGAGTTGCTCTTAGGGTGTCGTTACATCACCCTTCTTCTTGCCCGATATTATTCAATCTAAAATATGTTGTATATTGGACTCAAACATACATCAGCCTATGTTTTAATTAATACATAGTTTTATCGACTTAATTAATATGAGAAATAGTTTAAATTTAAGATAATTTAATTTATTTGTACAATTTTATTGAAATTTTTGCATTGCAATATGCAAATAGTAGTTGCATGATATATGTATATAAAAATTTTTATTCAAGAATTAAGTTCTGTTTTGTTTTTTTTTTTTTTTTTTTTTTGTATTTTGTACTACTAGTTAAACTATTAGTTAAAGTATATTTTTTGGTTTATAACGTTTAAAGTATTATTAACTTATAATATAGTCTTTTTTTTCGTTTTGTAATAATTTCATTTAAATGTATAGTTTAACATTTTTATCTTATGATTTTGAAACTAGGGAGGTTTTGCTATGCCAATTGGCATATGTGATATATAAAAATTTTCGGTTTTTTTTTGTGTTTAAATTTAGATTTGTATGATTTTTGTTCTGCCTTCTTGGCTGTTTGTAAAGGAAATTTTTTTTTTGTTGTATATACGAGTTTAGTATAAACAAGTAGTTATTGATTTACCTTATTAATTTTATTTTTGTGTACAATCTTTTCTTTTCTTGTAACTTCATCAAAAATAGTTACATTAGGTTCGTTAATTTTTGCTATAGTGAACGGACCTTGATATATATTCCCGTGTTTATGATGTGGTTCTTTCTGTAAAAGTACTTTATCTCGGATTTTTACAATTAAAGGTCGTGCCGTTTTATCGTACATATTTTTACTTTGTACCTTATTTTTATTAATTAGGTTTTGTGCCATTTTGTGCGTTTTCTGCATCCTAAACTTGACTTCTTTGGCACAGTTTTCGACGTTATAAATTGAGTCAATTTTTTCTTTTGTTAATTCATTAGGCAAAGTTGCCTTTTTCCCAAAGACTAACTCGAAAGGAGAAAACTGATTGTCGAAAACTGTGCTACTCGTAGTATTGTGTAGGAAAGTAAAATATTTTAAATAAACATCCCAATGAGAAAAAGTATCTTTCAAATATGCACGTAAGTATTCATTAAAAACTCTATGATTACGTTAAATCGTGCCAACAGTTTCATGATGGTATGCAGTTGAAAAATTATGTTGAATATTTAAAAGTTTAGTTAATTCTTCAAATAATTCATTTTTAAATTCAGTACCTAAATCTGATTTTATCGCATTAATTGTGCCGTAAGTTAAAATGAATCCTTCAAAAATTGCTGAAGCGATTGTTTTTGCCGATTTGTCTGGTACAGCGACTGTTACCAGGTATTTAGTCATGTCGCAAATCATGGTAAGTGCGAACTTGTTACCATATTTGGACTCAGGTAGGGGTCCTATTGTGTCAATTACTAATATATCGAATGATTTACAAGGAGTTGGTGTTAAAACAAGTTCTCCTTTTGTTTTAGGTTTAACCTTGTTTAAAAGACAATCTTTACAATTTTTGATATATTTCGATATATCACGAGTCATGTTCTTCCAATAAAATTTTGTTCGCAATTTTGCGTAAAGTCTTTTCATTCCGCAATGTCCACCAGAAATTGGATCATTATGGTAAATTTTCATAAGTTTTCATTTTGTATCTTCACCTGTTACTGTCTCCACTGGATCTGTTAATATAATTTCTAATGATTTTAAAATTTTATTTCCAATATTTTTGAAATTTGTAATAGTGTAATGTTCGAACATAATATCGTTTTTAGGCCATTCAATTTGCTTAATCTTGTGTTTGCCGGCTTCTGATTCAAACCTCGAAAGTAATTTCTCTAAAGCCATTATTTCGTTAACAAGCTCAAAACTAAGTAACTCGAGTTTCTTATGTTTAATATGCGCAAAAATTCTTAAAGTTGTTGTTTTATTATATTTACCGTACGTAATTGCAGATCTTATTCGTGGAACTTTTTTAGAAAAATTAAATGAAAATTTGTCGTAGACATGTAAAGTAAGTTGTTTTTCATCGTTTTTGTCTGTTTTCCTATGTAAATTTTTGTCGTTCGCCTTTTTTGCCATGGCTCTTGTGTGTACTGCCAAAATTTGTTTGTTAGCTTCTTTAATCTCATGGATTGTTTAACGCGATAGTGCATCAGCACAAACGTTTGATTTACCTTTTATATATACAATAGTAAAGTTATATTCAGATAGTTCCAGTCTTATTCTTGAAAGTTCTGAAGATGGGTCTTTCATGTTGAATAAGTATACTAGAGGTCTATGGTCTGATTTTACAATGAAATGGGTGCCATAAACGTATGGTCGAAATTGCTTGATTGCAAAGTAAATAGCTAAAAGTTCTAATTCTATAATGGGTTTTTTCTGTTCGGCTTTATTAAATGCTTTAGAAGCGAAACAAATTGGTAAATCACACCTTGTTTTTCTTGACTCAAAATAGCGCCACATCCAGTTGTGGAAGCATCAACTGTAATAATGAATTGTTTAGTAGAATCTGGATATTGAAGTAATTTTGGTGAAAGTAACGCTGCTTTCAAAGATAAAAATGCTCTTTCGCACTCAACATCCCATACAAATTCAACTCTTTTTCTGCTTAATCGATTTAGAGGCGCTGCCAGAGACGTAAAATTAGGTATAAACCGTCTGTAATAGTTTGCAAACGCGACGAATCGTCGTACCGCGTCTTTGTCAGTCGGTTTTGTATACTTTTTAATTGCGTTTATTTTATAGTCGTCTGGCAACAAACCTTTGGCTGAAAATTTGTGACCTAAAAATGTAACTTCTGGTCGTAAAAAGTAGCATTTATTTGGGTTAAGTTTGAGATTAAAAGATCTACAAGTGTCGAAGACTTTTGAAAGATTTTTAATATGGTGTGCTTCACTACAACCTATGACAATGATATCGTCGACGTACAAAAAAGCGACATTGGGTGGTATACCCGAAAAAGCTATGGTCACCATTCGTGAGAATGAATTTGGTGCTATATTTAAGCCGAATGGAAGCACTTTCCATCTAAATGCGCCACGGTCAGTGCTGAAAAATCTTATTTCTAAAATTTTGATGTTGCTTTGCCCGGGAGTTGAACCCAGGGCATACGGTGTGATAGGCGGAGCACGCTACCATCACACCACGGTGGCCGCCAGTTTTTTGTTTACTGCGCGAAAATCTACGCACATACGATATGCTTTTTGACCCTTAGTATCTTTATTTGGGACTACAATCAAAGGACTATTGTAATTTGAATAACTGGGTTCAATCAATTCATTGTCTAACAATTTATTTATTTGTCGATTTATTTCTTCGCGTTGAGAGTATGGCAATCTATAGTTTTTAATATATACCGGTTCGTTGTCTGTCAGTCTTAATTTTTGCTCGTAAAAGTTATTTAAAGTCATTTTGTCCGTGCCAAGAGCGAAAATGTCGACATAATCTATGCAAGGGCAATTAATTTACTATGAGCATGTTGAGGTATTTGATTTTTCAAAATCGAAATTAGGTTTTTGGTACGTTTGTCTTCTGTTTCTGTCTTGTTAATTGTATAAACATTGTAGTTTGAAAGTTTTTCTGTCCGAATACTTTTTCTTTTGACATACTTTATATCATCCGTGGTATTTATAACTTTATTAATTGGGTTACTGGAATTAACAATGCACCTAGCTGTGAAAACACCTTTTTCAATTTCCTGCGAGTCCACGAAAAGTGGCTCGGGTGAATCTCCTAAATCAAAAAGTCTGAATATTTCACATCTTGGTGGAATGATACAACTGTCGCTTTCTGTTCCGTGCTGGATTGGTATCGCGACTTGTTCATTACCTACCCAAAAGGATATACTATTTCTTTCATAAATAATAATGCATTTGTTAATTTTCAGAAAATCTTTACCCAGTATGCCATCGGATTGAATATTAAAATCTTCATTTACTACATGTAAAGTATGTTTAATAGAAAAGTTTGAAAAATTTAAATTTGCTGTAATTTTACATAAAGTAGAAACTGAATTAAAAGTGACACCGGTAATGTTAATAATGTCCTTCGTATTTAAGGAAATATTTCTGTCTAGACATGATATTTTTATTAAAGAAATGTCGGCTTGAGTGTCTACTAGGAAAGAACAAAATTTTTGTGACTCGTTTAGTTGTAATTCTATGAAATCTGAGTAATTTAAATTTAAACAATAGATAGCTATTGGTGCGGGAAGTTCGCTTACTCGCTTAATTCGTCCTCCCTCAGTGTTCGCTCCTGAGGGGCACTGGCGTTTAAAGTGCGAACGTTTGCGTTTCGAGCTCTACCATTGGCTGATCTCGAATTGTTACCTCTATTGTTACCATTATTTGTATTTGAATTGGAATTTGTAATTGGACGCGTATTGTTGCTGTTGTTATTCTGGTATTTATTTTATAATTTCTATTATTATTTCTGGTATTTTCGTTATAATTTCTATATCTTTGATTGTTGTTACCGTTGTACTTACTATTATATGAAAATGAACTATTATTTCTATAACCAGTATAGCCGCGGTTTGGGTAAAAGCCTCGATAACTACCACGTGCATTTTTGAATGTGTTGTTACCACGTGATCGAAAAGCTAAAACCTGACGTTCAGTTACTTCATTGTTTTGTTCTACAATTAATTTTGCTACCACGTCTTTCGGATCTGTAAATGCCGTTGAGGTTAAAATGGTTTTTACTAAATTGGATTTTGCGTTTAAACGACACACGTTAACAGTTTGTTCGACTGCCAATTCATGAGCTTTCGTTTGAGTGTTCCCTTCAATAATAAGAGACCGCTCAAGTGAGTCAGCTAAATCTTCAACTTTTTTGGCAAAATCTGTATAATTGTTACCGTTAACATGCAATGCTGCCATTCTCCCTGCTACAACTTTCGAGTTGTCTGGTTTTATCCTATTACGTAGAGTTGTTTTAATTTCATTTACTGTAGTTACTTGTGTTGGTATTGCTTCACGAGCTTTACCCTCTTATTTTGATTTTAAGAACGCTATAAAAGTATCGGTTAAATCTGCATTATCGAATTGTTCGAGTAATGCAATTTTGTCTATGAAAGAATCAAGTGCTAGTGGATCACCACTGTAGTTTTCTCTAATAGAATTAGCAATGTGTTAATAAAAATTCTCTTTTCCTCACTTTATAACACACATAACCTTTAAAGTTTACATGCAAAAGAAAATATACGTGTGTAATAATGATTGTATACATGTAAGCTAAACAAGTGTAGTATGTTCGAATAGATGTGTTTAATATTTATGCAATATTTCCCATTTAGCATTTTACCAATTATGTAAAACAAATATAATTTTAACACTAGTTTTAAGCAGAAGTAGTTCGTACTAATTTGAAAAGAAAAATTGGGGTTGCAGCTGGTTTTAGGCAAAGTAGTTTTAAATGTGAAGAATTAGTAGTAATTTCAAACAAAAGTAGTTGTAGTGAAGTAGTTTTGATATATCGTATTTTTAACTATAACTTTAGTTAACAAAATGATTTTTTTTCTTCTTCGCGCCAAATATTTATATTAACAAAAGGTGTTAAGTTGAAGTTAGCATTGTATACTTAGTCACTTAATTTAAGCTAATATAGTTTTAAGTTTATAAAATTAACATATTTGGAAAAATGAGCCTCGTGGGACTAGTACTGGTCGCACAAAAGTACTGATGCAATTAAGTAAGGTTATTTTACGTGCTCCCACGCTGCAGTCATGAAAAGTGAGGTTATTTTGGGTGCTCCCGCGCCGCAGTCACAAAAGTAAGGTTATTATATATGGCGTGCTTTTGCTGCCCATTAGCCGAAAAAGAAAATGGCGTTTTTCTGCGCCCACAAATGGCATTTTTCTGCACACACGGGTATAGATGCCCCTTTTTAGGTTCTCCAAAGCAAATTTTTCTAGCGGCTGGCCCGCGCGTAACGGTCGCCATGTGAAACAATGTGGTTATGTATATTGTAATAATTACCCACAGTGTCCCTTTGTAATTTTGTCAAATTGCTTCATGCTTATAATTGTTCCAAAAACCCACTCGAAGCACCGCAGCCACAAACAATAGAGAAATATATCACTAATATGTGTTTAATAAAAGTTTTCGCCGTAGGTACTTTTTATTTAAATTTTATATGTTTTGTGTTTTTACAATTTTATATAATATGTGAAATTCAGGTGTTGATTTACCAGTTGCCAAATTATAATGGCCGAGCCACTCACACGCCGGGTTGCATTCGCCCGTGCGAGCGTGTTCGGTCAACTAGTACATACTGAACAAATGTGGTCTTTCTTCGCTACACTTAACACTTCCAATTAAAAAGGTTTATAGTTTTTCTTTAAAACGTTATAAATTCACTTATTTTATTTCTTCAAAGCTAACAGTTATACATTATTTTAAAACTTCAACTTCAAAAATTTAATTTTAGACTTTAATTTTAGACTTTGGATAACTCGAAGCAGTTATATAAAAGTATATTCATGTGTAAAGGAGCGTGTCCGCAATTGACCGTTGATAGTACAAGACTGTCGAATGCCATATATAATTGGTGACGATGGTAGTGTATGCGCGTTGGCGCCTTTCCATTCGCCGCGCACGGCTGCGCATAAGGATTTCGCCGCCGTATAAATTATGAAGGAGGCGGCTTAAACATCCTGCCCGCCCTGCAGGGAGGTGCCAGTAAGCACCTTCTGCAGTTCCTGCAGGGCGCGGATGGTAGTATCTAAGGCGCGAATCGTGTTGCGCCGTTGGCATTGCGCCGTTTGCAGGCCTTGAGGGGTGCGCGCGATCGTGCGCTTGGCCGTCTTTGCGAGTTTGAGGGTTGCCGCTGTTTTAAATGCAGGATGCGCCTTTTGGGCGCTGCAGGCGCAGGTCGGGGTCCTCTCTTTTTCCTTCTTCGGCTTGGGTTTCGGCTTGCGGGATGCTTGGGGGGTTTTCCGTAGAGGGGCTTTGCGCTGCCCACGTCGGCCTTTTGGCCTCTCGTGCAGGAGGGTGTGATGTGCCAGGCCGCAAATTTTGCACAACCCTCGGGAGTCGCATTCCCCCGTGGTGTGCGTGAGTGCCAGACAATTGAAACAATAGCCCTGTGTCCTGGCCACTGTAGCACGCTGCGGTGGCCGCATCGCCTTAAAAGCCGGGCAGGTCCGCAGCGCGGTGTAGTGGTGGCAGAGCCGACACTGGAGGCAGTTATCGGTTTCTGCTGTGGGAGCCAGTGGGCATGCTGGTCGAGATGCCATGATGGTGTCGTCCTGAAAGTACAAGAGCAGAGAGAGAAACGAGAAGTAGTTGGATACAGCGGATGATACGGAAATTTAAATTTACAGGGGAAACGTATATAAGTTAGAGCGCTGTGCTCGAAGAGTGCTCCATTGGAAGAAAGCACAGTTTAACTAAGGGGCGCATGACAAGCCCATTTTGGGTGCGAACCTCTACAACCCGAACATGGTTGTCAGGTCCGTGGCGAACGTTCTCGATTCGTCCCAGACGCCACTCGGTGGGTGGGAGTGAAACTTCTTTAATTACGACGAGGTCGCCTGGTTGAGGATTTCGCTGTGGCGTTTGCCATTTATAGCGTTTCTGAAGGTCCTTCAGATAATCCTCTTTCCAGCGTCGACTGAATTGGTGATGAAGCGATTTGAGCTTTTCCCATCGATTTATCCAGGAGAGGTCTTCCGCGTTTGGCTCAGGAATGGCTAATAGCGGTGCACCTCGAAGGAAGTGACCCGGAGTGAGCGCTGTGAAGTCAGCTGGGTCCTGGGATAGTGAGGTTAGAGTCCTCGAATTGAGAACTGCTTCAATACGCACCAACAGCGTCGTGAATTCTTCGAATGTAAACTTGTGGGATGCAGCGGTTTTTTTGAAGTGGGTTTTAAAACCTTTTACTGCGGATTCCCAAAAGCCGCCCATATGAGGGGCGCTGGGTGGAATATATTGCCAGTTTATTCCCTGGGGGGCATATTTCTGTACAATGTTCGCAGAGCATTCGTTAAGAAATTTAACGAAGTCGCGTTCGAGTGCGCGCTGAGCGCCAATGAACGTTTTACCATTGTCGCTCATCATTTTTGAGGGATAACCTCGTCTGCCAACGAATCGGGCGAATGCTGCGCGAAAGGCTTCGGTGGTAAGGTCGGAGCATAGCTCGAGGTGTACTGCCTTTGTGGAAAAACAGACGAATGCAGCCACGTACCCTTTTATGATAGTGGTCGGCCTCAGAACCGATGCTTTTATTTGGAATGGACCTGCAAAGTCTACTCCTGTTGTGGAAAAGGGGAGTGAGAAATTCCAGCGCTCAGGTGGTAGAGCTGCCATTATTTGCGTGCGCGTTTTCTGTTTGAAAAGCGTGCAAGATTTGCATTGAAAAATGCATTTCTTTATAAGAGGCTTTAGTTTTGGTACGTAGTACTCTTGCCTCACCATTTGGAGCATTAGCCGCATTTCTGCATGAAGAAGCAGGCGGTGTAAAAACTCCAGATACAACTGGCAGAGCCTTGAATCCGGAGGAAGGATTACTGGATGCTTCTCGTTGTATTGCATTGTAGAATGTTCCAATCTTCCACCGATACGTAGGAGCCCGTATCCATCCAGAAATGGGTCAAGAACCAGAAGGGAACTCTCTTTGCTTATTGGCATATTGTTTTGTAAGGCGCTCTTTTCCGCCCCGAAATGGCGAGATTGTGCCATTGCCACAAGCCGCGTTTTCACATGTTGCAACTCTTTGTACGTCAGATGGGGATTATGTGTTGTTGCCACCGATTTGGATTTGTTGCAGGCATTTTTCGCAAAGCGGAACACGTATGCAATCACACGGAGAGCTCGAGGGTATGAGGAGAAACGTTGAAGAATGTCGTCCTCTTCCTCGAGTGCGTGATATGCTTCGACCTTGCGTTTCTCAGGTGGAGAAGCGCTACCTGCTTTCGGATTTGGCCATGCCGAAATGTGGCAAGAAAGTCATTGTGGTCCGTGCCACCAAAGTGAAGAGCCTATCAAATCATGCGGCTTGCAACCACGTGTGCCAAGATCAGCAGGGTTGTCTTGGCTAGATACATGGCGCCAGGTGCCGCTGGGAAGATATTCTCGAATTTGAGAGGTACGGTTGGCCACATAAGTCTTCCAGGTCGATGGAGATTTCTCTAGCCAGGCTAGTACAATCTCAGAATCTGACCATAAGAATATGTTGCATGCTTGTAAGTCGAGCTGTTTTCGAACAGTTGAAGCCAATTTTGCGAGTAGGACTGCACCACATAGCTCTAAGCGGGGTAAGCTTACAGTTTTTATGGGGGCAACTTTGCCTTTCGCAACCAAAAGAGAAGATTTTATTTGGTTGCCCACATGTGTGCGGATGTAAATCGCTGCGCAATATGCTTTTTCCGAGGCATCACAGAACCCGTGGATTTGGGTGTCTTGCCCTGGAACGACATTAACCCATCGAGGGATTTCGATGTGGCAAATGTTGCCATTTTGATAATGTCGCGGGTTTGGCGCTTTCATCCCAATCGCTTCCATCCAGCCAGATTTCTTGGAGAAGCATCTTGGCCTGGATCATAACTGGCGACAGCCATCCTGCCGGGTCAAAAAGTTTTGCAACAGAAGATATAATTTGTCGCTTTGTGACCGCATTTTGGGTGTGTTCCGGCAGCATGGTGTATGAAAATTTATCCATGAGCGCGTTCCATCGAATGCCAAGAGTTTTGGTGTTGGAGGTGCTCTCAAATTTTAAGAAGTTGGAGTCTAGAAGATCCTCCTTCGGAAACTGTTCTAATATGGCTGGGTGATTAGCCGTTAATTTCTTTAGTATGAAACCAGCTGATTTTAGGGCGTTTATCACTTGAACGAGTGATTCAGTGGTGTTATCGATAGTATGACTTCCGGATAGGATGTCGTCGACATACGTTTGCGTCTTGAGAATTGTTGCAGCCAACGGGAATGTCGCTTTCGTGTCATCGGATAGTTGATGCAACGTACGAATAGCGAGATATGGTGCACAATTGACGCCGAATGTAACCGTTTTTAGATTGAAATCGCTAACATTGGAGTTGGCCGATTTGCGAAATAGGATTCGCTGAAAATCTTTGTCGTCCTCGTGTATAAGGATCTGACGGTACATTTCTTCAATGTCTCCATTGAACACATACTTATGCATGCGCCACTGTAGAATTAGTAGCATGAGATCTGGTTGGAGAGTTGGACCAGTGCATAGCACGTCATTCAGAAATTTTCCTGACCCAGATTTTTTAGAGGCGTTGAAAACCACACGAACTTTGGTGGTGACCTTATCTGGTTTGACTACCGCATGATGTGGCAAGTAAAATGAGAAGACCTTGCCATTCGAAGTTATTTCGCATGGGTTGGTAGATTCCATGTGATCAAGGTCGAGATATTCTTGCAACACATTGTTGTACATTGTACCTAACTCCCCCTTTTTCTGAAGCGATCGCTCCATGCTGAAAAACTGCTGCAGAGCAGCCGGGCGGGATTTGCCGAGGGAGAGTTTTTCAGGAAACTCTTCCTTGAATGGAAGTCGCACAATGTATCGACCGTTTGGGGCACGTGTCGTGGTTGTAGCGTATATCTGCTCACACGCTTGATCCTCGGGGGATATCTGTGGAGGTTGTGGAATTTCCTCCTCTTCCCAAAATTTCCTCAGTTGAGAACTGAGTGTCTCGTTTGACGCTTGGACTTGCGTCGAGAATGACATAACATTTTCAGTTATTGAACCACTGAGAATCTAACCCAAAATGTTTTGTTGCGCAAGTATGCTACCGCACACCTTTTTTATACCTTCCAGCAGAATTTGTGGAAGTATGTCGCTGCCAATGACCATGTCAGTCTGACCCGGTATGTGGCAACTGGGATCAGCGAGCTCAAGGAGTTTGAACTGCTGCCAGATTTTGCAACTAATGGTGGATGTTGGCAGATTTTTTGTCAGTTGCGGCAACACAATGGCATGAGCCTTTATCCTTTTCATGGCTTTGGATGCAACCAGTGTCAAAGGACAAAGCTTGGAGGACTTTTGTATGACTTGTCCACCCATGCCAGAGATTTCGAATTTTGAATGTTCGAATGGAATATTCAAACGTTTTTGAACTTTCGAGGAAATGAAAGTTCTTTCCGAGCCCTTATCAATAAGGGCTCTCAGTTGAAATAATTCCCCTGCGATGCGACCATAGCAGTAGGAAGGAGAATTTGGTTATCATTGGCTGCATGCAATGATTGAACAGGTGCGTGTTTTGAACAACACGGTAGCTCGCTAGAATCGGAGCTATTCTGCGTTTGTCGAACGGGAGATGTTGACTCAGCAGTTGTGTGCTGCACGTTTGGTGCATTCGTTCGCGGGGTGGAACGTTGAGCTTGTGGGCTCGCATGCAACAGCGTGTGATGCCGTTGATGACATGTCGAACATGACCACTTGCTCGTCCACTCATTGATGATATGAGTGCTGCTAAGGCAGTTTGTACACAGCTTAGCTTGTTTTATGAATTGTATCCGGTTTTGCGCAGACATTCGTTTGAATCCTGGACAGAATCTAATAAAATGCGGGGAGTTGCAACATTGGCAAGTTTCCTTTTTAGATTCTGCCACAAGGGTTTGCGTCCTGTTGAAGGACCTGTTTTGCGTAGAATTTTGATGAGCGACCGGTTTTTGTTTGCTTGGTTGAAGCCTATTGACCCTTTCAACGACTTCATATATCGAGATGAGAAAGTCGTTCATTTGCGACCATGAGGGTAGATCTCTTCGAGAAGAGAGAGATTGTTCCCAAAGTGACAGGGTTGTTTCGGGGAGCTTTTATGAACAAATGTACACCAGAATCGGATCCCAACTGTCTTGCGTAACTCCTTGGGAGTGAAGGACGGATAGGCAGTTGTTGATTGTATTTTGCAATTTCTGAAGTTGCTCACTGTTTTCGGATGGAATAGTGGCAAGAGTCAGTAAGGATTTGATCTGGTTGTCAACCAGGATCCGCTTGTTTTCGTATCGTGACCGTAAAGCTTCCCAGGCAAGGTCAAAGTTATCATCGCTCAACGCATATTGCTTGACGATGGAGCCGGCTTTGCCTTGCGTTTTGTACCGGAGATGGTACAATTTCTGAGCAGGGGAGAGTCTTGGGTGGTTAATGTACACCGCTGTGAACATGTCACGAAAAGCGGGCCATTCCTCATAGCCACCATAAAAGGTCTCCGTGTCGCATGCTGGGACTTTAAGGTAAATATTTGCCTCAGACGGGGGTTGTTCCATGCGGGGTGGTGGACTCGGCGTTGCCATCATTTTGATCAACGAAAGTTCATCGGCAATCTTTGCTTTAGTCACTTCATACGTATCAAGACAGGCGCATTGTTTGCCATGCACTGAACTCTTGAAGTCTTCAGGGAAACTTTCGTCTGATTTCGAAAATACCAGATCGTAAACCGATTGAAGTCGTGCCCAATAATCATCTAGTGATTTGTCCTTTATCATGAGATACGATTCAGTGTGATCCTGAATCGGTGCTTCGTTGAATTTTGCACAGTATCTCATCAGATTTTCACTTTCCGCTATGAACTTTTGCGCGGATGGGTCAACTGATTTGGATTTCTGGCGGGGGGATGTTGACCTTTCCTTGGCCGTTTCTTCCTTTGGGCCACCTTTTGGCTTTTTTCCGGTTTCGGGCGTTTTTGGGGGACTGAGAGGCATTTTATGCAAACTTTTGGGTTTTCACCAAAAAAAACCGAATAAAATATTTGTCCGCTCAGAGAACGTTCGCAAAATTAGAAGATGGAAAACTCTTCGTGCTACAGAAATTTAAAAAAGGGAATTTAAATTGGTGGCGGTGTTTGTGTTTTTTTTTTTTTTTTTGAACAATAGAGCCAAGCACGGACAACGGGACGTTCCTTAAATGATTTAAATCCGCGAAATTCGGAATTTAATAGGATGTATTTTGTTTTGTAAAAACAAAAAGTGTTAAAATTAAAAAAAAAAATCACAAACACTTTTAACTAATATATACGTGTAAATATACGTGTGGAAATAAACGTGTATTTGTAAATTACTGGTATATATAGGGATGTATATATTAGAAAATAATATAACTTTGAGGTCTGTAGGGATATTTTTTGAAAAGTTCCTATAAGGACGAAAATATCTCAAACTTAGTTCGACAGAATAAGTACAAATGTACATGCGCAATATACAAACGTATGTATGTATATATGTTTGGTTGTGCGAACGTATGCACGTGAATCAGATGAGCTTCTCTGTTTATGTTTACAAACAGAAGAGTTTGTTTTGATTCGCTTCTTCCTCGCTTTAATGTCGCGTTTCTTTGTGAAGCTGAGTGCGCTTGATTGCACTGTTGGGAGAGTGCAGCAAAGAAAGATGAAACAATTGCAAATATGAGAGAGGTTGAGAACTTTGAGCAGCAGTACACAGCTCTCGTTGCTAATGTAGCTATATGTGCTGGGAGAATGTCGCTGGAAGAGCGACTTGAACGTGTGAGTAAACACGTATGATGTTCTCAGAGTATGAATGATGGAAAAGTAACTTGAAATTATTTGTACATGTATGTAAGTATGTACGTACGAATATTATGATTTTTATATATGCTGGCAAGCGAGAAAAAATGACTTGGAAGAAGTTGAACTGTATCGACAAGTTCAACGCTCTGTGCGAACAACGGAGTAAACTCAGCTGTAGAAGAAGTTTTTGCTGATGTTGTTCTTGCACAGTGTGTTTGAGTAGGCCAGTAAACTGCAATTTTTTGTTGGTTAAATACCACTAGAAATATGTATACATATATATATATAATTGGCGGATTTTGCCTATTGGTATAGCGGAATAATTTCTACCAATTTTTGGTTGCAAAAAAGTTGCAGTAAAACCAACGTTAAGAAAATTTCCGCAATATTCATGTATATATGTGGATATATATATATATATATATGTTTTTGCAGTTTACAAAAATAATATAACTTTTGTGGAAAAAAAGTTTTATTATTTTTTATATATTTTTTATGAAAAATAAAAAACTGCCTACTCACCGATTCCTGTATTCTGTTGCTTCTTATTTATGTATGTTGTTGTTGATTGTTGCTGATGATTAGCTGGCTGCTGTTGCTGCTGCTTGGAGAGCTGGTTTTTAGATGATTTTTTGATTGTTTTGTATTGTGTTGTATTGTAAAATAATTTTCGCACCAAAAAATAATTTTCGCAAACTTTTTTTGTGAATATATGTAGTTGCTTGTATTACTACGTATGTATATCGGCACTTATATATGATGCGCCCACAATTTACAAAAACTTTTCCTCTCTTTTTTTTTTAAGAAATTTCGATTTTTTTCTTTTTCCAGCAATCTTTTTGTTTTTGGTAAATGTATAAGTGTATATTTTCTTCTTTTCCAACAAAGGACTTTGAAACTGTGTAAATGAGGTTTCCTTTCTAGATATTTTTTTTGTGTTTTTGTATAAAAGCACAGTTTACAGGAAAAAAAAATTTTTTTTTTTCGTTTTTTATTTCGTATATGTTTTTTGTATGTATATATAACCACTGTTTTCACACTTTTGTGTAGTTTTGTTTTAAATTTTTTATTATTTTGTTTTTTGGCGAACGAAAACGAAAAGCGCGATTTAAATTTATAATTTTTGTTTGTAATTTTTAGGGCGGGCCAAAGATGGCTGCGAAGGACCATGAATAAATCCACTTGGTCTCTCTTCGCTACACTCCACTTCACTAAATAAAAAGATGGTTGTTTTTCTTTAAAACGTTATAATTTTCCAAATTCAATTTACACAGTTTATATTACTTTAATTATTATACTTTAATTTCAAACTTCAAAAACAAACGCATATGTTTAAAAGAATTGAATATGAATGTTGTGTACATAACTATACAAAAGCAGCGCGTCCACGGTTGCCGAGTAATAATGCTAGACTGTCGAATGCCATATATAATTGGTGACGATGGTAGTGTATGCGCGTTGGCTGTTTAAAATAAGCCCTTGTAGAGGAATTTGGTGAAAGATTATGCGCCTCAAAGGTGTACCGCGCGCTTAGAAATAGAAGAAGGCAGACAAAGGAAAGCCTTCACGAGTATTTATATGCACTCATAGAGATAGAGAAGCCAATCCACCTCGATGAAAAGAGCGTTGTGGAATATTTCGTAGAGGGTGTGCCAGATACGCGGTGCTATACCAAGTGAAAAGCCTCAGTGAGCTCAAAGAAGAAATACAAACAGATTGGGTACGCCTCAGACAGAGTCGGAGAAAAGTGGTGGCGGAAAAGGGTACCAAAATAAGAAATGTTTTAAATGTGAAAAGGAAGGTCACTTGGCAAGAGAATGCCAGGGTTCAGATTCAAGCGAGATGACGTGCTTCAAATGCAAACAAAATGGCAACTATGCCAAATATTGCAAGTCGGGTACAGGAAATACAGCGGTTAAAGATGAGCGCTCAAATACGTTAGGGCAACAGGCCGGGGGCAAATGGAGAAGTAACTTTATATTTATTGACGTAACAATGAACGGGTTCACTTTTAGCACGTTGGTAGATACGGGCTGCGATTCTTGTATAATGCGATACGATACGCTCATGATGCTAGGATATATTGAGCTAAGTAAGGAGAGGCGTCAATTGTTCGGAATAGGAAAGGGGCAACTCACGACATTGGGTAGCTTCGAAGCCGAAATCGAAATTGGTGGAATGAAATTGGAAGTAACATTCCACGTGGTGAGAGAACGCGACATGCCGTATGCCGCTATAATAGGTGGTGATGTGCTCAAAGACGTAGAGTCAGTCTTAAGAAAAGGGTAAGTAGAGTTCCGAAAACCGAGTACGCAAGGCATCGCTGACAGTAGTGGTGAAAAAGGGAACCACGAAGTGGCTCTCCAAGTGGCGTATCTGGAGTGTTTGAGCCAGATCGTAGAGATGTGAAGACACCAACGATGCTAGTGGGCGAAATCGCATAGACGGTCCGAGTAGACAATAAAAGCGGTGACACCATAAGAGATGGTGCCATGGCAAGTGCATCAAATAGAAATGAGCTAAAGCTGACGAGGTTAACTCAGAGTGAGGTTTCAAAGGAAGGGAATAGCAAAGATGGCGAGATGGATCTCTTTATTGAGTTCAAAGTTTTGTGTTTGATGAAAGAGATGATCCAAAGAAAGAAGCATGTGATATAGACGTATCGCACCTAGACGGAAAAACTGCTGAAGAGGTAAGGAAACTGGAAACTTACTGCCTACGTACCCGGAAAACAAACCAGTGTACCAGTGCAAATGAAGCTTACCCTTACAGATGATAGTCCCGTGTATCAGCGGCCACGTCGAGTGTCCTATGAGGATCAGCGTTATATAGACAAGCAGGTAGAAGATATGATTAAAGAGGGAATTATACAATGTAGTACTTCGGAATATGCGTCGCCGGTAGTGTTGACAAAGAAAAAAGATGGGACGAAAAGATTTTGTTGTGATTTTCGTAAGGTAAATGAGAAAATTGTTAGGGATAATTTTCCGATGACGTTAATCGACGAGGTGTTAGACAAGTTGCAGGGTGCAAAAGTCTTCACTACACTCGACATAAGAAATGGAATTTATCACGTTCCAATAGAGCCAAATTCGCGAAAGTATACCGCATTTGTTACACAAAGCGGACAGTTTGAATTTTGTTTCGTTCCACTTGGGATTACCAACTCGCCGGCTGTATTCTGCAGATATATCCGCGCAGTATTTTAGGACTTGTTGCAAGATGGCACGATTATCGCATACATGGACGACATTGTAATTCCCGCCATGGATAAGCAAGAGTCGTTAGGAAAATTACAAAAAGTGCTGGACAGGGCTGGAGAATACGGATTGAAAATCAAATGGGAGAAATGTCAGTTTCTTAGGAGGCAAATTAACTGGTTAGGGTATATAGTGGAAAATGGAGAAATATTACCGTCAGCGGAAAAGAACAAAGCCGTAAAATACTTCCCTATATCGTCAAGTAGAAAGGAAATACAGCGCTTTTTAGGATTGACATCGTTCATTAGGCGTTTTATTCAAAACTACGCAATTATCGCGAAGCCATTGTCAGATCTGCTTAGGAGTTGAAGAAAGCTTTATTAAATGCACCCTCCCTAAAGCTTTTTCATCCATCGGCAGAAACGGAGATACACCCCGATGCATCAAAGTACGGATTTGGAGCGGTGTTATTGCAAAGAGATTCAGAGGACCGGTTTTTTCACCCAGTAGAGTTCATGAGCAGAAAAACCTCAGGGGCAGAGGAAAATTACTGGAGGGTTTGGCAATGATTAAGGCCTTAAAGAAATGGCATATTTATGTGAAAGATAGAAAGTTCAAAATAGTGAGCGATTGCAACGCGTTCACCATGACGGTTAAGAAAACCGACGTGCAAGATAGGGTAATGCGGTGGGCCATGTACTTGCAAGAGTACGACTACGTGGTAGAGCACAGGTCGGGCTCGCGCATAAGGCATGTAGATACCTTGAGCCGTATATATTGTATGATTGTCGAAGATGTGCTAACATTTAGACTGAGAGAGGCACAGGGACAGGATGCTTGAATAAAAGCTGTGAAGAAGGTTTTGGAATCGGGAATTTATGAAGATTTTTTTCCAAGGAAGGGTATACTGTACAAGGATATCGTTAATGAGTTACTGGTGGCACCATCCAGCATGGAGGTCGAAATAATCAAGCTGGCACACGACCAGAATCATTTCACGACTAAGAAAACACAAAAGTTACTGGAGAAAAATTATTACGTGCCCAACTTGATTGAGAAGGTAACCAAAGTGGTGAAAGGCTGCGTTGAATGTATAATTATTGACGCGAAAATAGGCAAAAAAGAGAGGCTGTTAAATCCAATTGATAAAGCGTGTGAACCATTAGGGACTTATCACGTCGACCACGTTGGGCCGTTAACCGAAACGAAGAAAACATATAATCATATTCTAGTGATAGTGGACGGGTTTTCGAAATTCACGTGGTTATATCCGACAAAGTTTACAGGGGTCGAAGAGGTTATAGATAGGCTAGAAAAACAGGCTAAGCGCATCATAAGTGATAGGGGCGCAGCGTTTACATCAAACAGTTTTAAAGATTATTGCAACAGCGAAAATATACAACACTTACAAATCGCAACGGGGGTACCTCGAGGAAATGGGCAAGTGGAACGTATCCACAAAAATGTCATTCCAATGATCTCAAAGAAGTGTCAAAACAACCCCGCCCAGTGGTACAACCATGTGGCCAAAGTACAACAGGTGCTGACTAACAATTATTCCACGCAGCAGCGAAACAACGCCATTTAAATTCTTACCGGATTAGACATGCGGCTACCCGGATTTGCGTCAAATGTTAGACGATTTAACAGTAGAGGACCTAGATAGGGATAGGGACTTAGTAAGGGAAGAAGCCAAAGAAAATATATGGAAAATACAAAACGAAAATTGTAGAACCTTCAACAAAAACAGAAAAGTAGAAGTAACTTATAATATTAATGATTTAGTGGCTATTAAAAAAACTCAATTCGGTACTGCCATGAAGGTGAGACCAAAGTATCTAGGGCCGTATAGGGTAACCCTCAAGTTAAACCACAGCAGATATGAAGTGGAGAAGGTCGGCAACCAAGAAGGACCGATGAAAACTACAACCGTAGCCGAAAACATGAAGCCGTGATCCTAGTTATTCAGGGTCGAATAACCTGTCAGGACGGCCGATTGTAAGAAGGGATTTACGTTAAGAGTTAGGTTGAAGTATAGCTAGCAATTAAATGTACATCTGGCAACCCATAGAGTAGTTCACCCAAGGGTTAAGCGGCAACCTGCCGAAAATATAACGAAGCGTCTAATAGGCAAAATCCAAGCGCGGCCATCGTTTGAACAGTTGAGTTCAGTTTTAATACGAGGAATGGAAATTCGCAGACGTTAATCTGTGAGCGCTAACAAATTAAAACCCTATAATTTAATCTAAGTGCGAATGTAACTAAAAAATACTATTAGCATTAATTAAAACTTATAAATAACCAGCAAAATCAACCGGGAGTGTTTTATTTACCACATATATGTACTAACCTAATTGTATGCAACAAAGGAAACCAGCCAACGTTTACGAATAGAATTAAAGAGGAAGTCATAGATATCACCCTGGCCACAGACTCTCTCGCTGTAAGAATCGATGACTGGAGAGTGTCAGACACATGCTCCTTCTCGGACCACAGTAGGATACTCTTCAACATCGATCTTGAAGTGGAAGTTCCCCTGCCATATAGAAATCCAAGAAAAACAGACTGGAACAAATATTCTGAAGTAGTATCTCACACTGGCATCCACGTAAATGGAAGTAAGACGGGGAGCTAACAATATAGAGAGAGCGGTAAACCGACTGACAACGAACACTTTTGAACTCTGTTGTGCCCTTACTAGACCACGGGTAAGACCTAGAACTACGTGGTGGAACACAGAGCTAAGCCAATTCAGACCAACAACAAGAAAACTCTTCAACAAAGCCAAACAAAGCTGGCTGGAAAAGGTCTAGGATGCCTACAAATGTAGCTTTAACGAATACAAAAGCTGCATCAAGAAGGCAAAAGATATAATGGGAGCAATACTGTGAGAACTTGGCGACGACAAATGAGGCATCAAGACTTCGCATAACACTTAAGGTTCTAGTTCAGCCCCTAGTAGCATAAGGAAGTCTGATGGCTCATGGACCGTCTCCAACTTTCCTGGATGCACGGATACGACAGGCACGAAGATGCCAGAAAACCACGCATACCCTCTGGAAACCGACGTCACGGACATCGTTGACCGGGATTAAATATCATGGGCTATAAAATCATTCGAACCCTACAAATCGGCGGGACCAGATGGTATGATACCGGCTAAGCCGCTTGTGACGAACTGATACCATATCTACACGGAATCTTCTCAAGATGCATACAAGATGGATATGTACGAGAAGCCTTGAGAAATGTACGGGTGGTTTTCATACCCAAAGCAGGAAATCTTAACCACTCGGAAGCCAAGTACTATAGACCAATAAGCCTCTCCTCCTTTATCTTTAAAACACTGGAGAGACTTATCGATCTACACATTAGAAGCAATGCCAATCTCTGGCAGATAGATGCAGCACAGCATGCACACCAAAAAGGCAAATCAGTTGAAAATGCCCTTCGTGAGGCAGTCAGTGCCATCGAGAACTCACGAAGCTGCAAGGAATACACACTGGCAGCTTTCCTCGACATCGAGGGCGCTTTCAACAATGTGCAGACGGAGGCCATCTGTAAGGCTCTTATACGATATGGAACCCAAAGCTCTATAGTTGCATGGATCGATTCTATGCTTAGAAGTAGAGTTGTCCACGCGACTTTAGGGACTGATTCTATTGGCAAAATGACCACCAGAGGCTCCCCCCAAGGCGGGGTGCTATCGCCTCTTCTCTCGATTTTGGTGGTCAACGAAATTCTTGAAATCTGTAGGAAAGGAGAAAAGGAAGAAAGTTAGTTGCATACGCCGATGACTTAGTGATTCTGATCACAAGCAAATTGTTTCCAACTATCAGGGAACTCATGGAATCGGCACTTTGCGACATTTCGCGATGGGCAGGGCAAAATGGACTGGGGGTAAACCCAACAAAAACCGAACTTGTCCTGTTCACAACAAAGAAAAAGATACCCTCCTTTAACTTACCGAGGCTAAACGGCACAACGTTAAACCTATCTTCGGAAGCGAAATATCTTGGAATTATACTCGATTCCAAGTTAAGAGATGGAACGTTGAGATGAGATCAAATAAAGCTTTAGCAGCATACTACGCCTGCAAAAGGCCTTTTGGGCGGAACTGGGTGTAGGGTCTTTATTAAGTTGTTCATTTTGTTTATATTAATACTTTTACTTGTTTCTTACTTGTGATTTTTCAATTGTTTTAAAATAATTAAGTTACCTTTTTTTAAATGAAAATTTTTGAAGTTATCAAAATAAGAAAATTTTGGAGTTTTATAAAATTTTGTTAAACAAACTGATTTTTAAATAATTAAATAAAAATATTTATATTAAAATAGTTTATTTTAAATAATAGCTATATATGGCGATCCTTCCATCGAACCAAAGGAATTGTATAAAAACTATCCTCGAACCTTTAGTGTACTGCGTATTTTCATTAATATATTTAAAACTTGTGTGCAATAACAATACATCCATCTTATACTACAAGTTGATTGCTCGCTCTTTGTCATATTTAAATACCCTATAAACTATAAATGACGATCTTCGAACCTTTTAATATAGTACGTAACTAATGAACATGTACCAATGGTGGACAAAAGTGAATATATAAAATACCAAGCAAAATAGTGTAAAATGTAAAAATAAATCGACGTCCAAGCAACTCATTTGTTACAACAAAACAAAACTAACCAGACATTTTAAACTTTTTATCTAACAAATATATTGTTATTTACAACATTTAATACAATATGCTGTTTAAGTTAGTTCAGTTATGAGAAGCAGAAATCACCGGTCCTAAATAATTTATTTAAATAAATATTAAACCAATTATCTTACAATTGAAACAAATGAAAATTAAAGTGTATAGTCCATTTGAAAAATATTTGCCAAAATTAATTCATCTATACATGGGAACAAACTAACCTATTCTGATTTATTGCACAAATAAGAGTTAATACATATTAAACAGTTTCAAAGGTCTCATCTTCAAGTAATATTACGTCACTCTCAAGTACTTCCTACCTATAAACGACTCTTTTATTCGTTTATTTAATATTTTTATTGCTGTTACAACGTATGCTTCCTCTTGTTTTTATTAATTAATTACACATAATATCGACGTCTAATTTTGATCTAAATGCGGATGATCTCATACAGTAGTTCTTTGAACGAAAATTGCAATGAAATTTTTATAAATGAAAGCCATTGCAATACCAACAATCAACAATTTAAATAAAAATAATTTATAAATATCACTGTATGTAAGTGCGAATATAAATATATATTTTTATATGAATAAAAAATTTTAATCAAAATTAAATAATATTAAATTTATATATATATATATATATATATATATATATATATATTTATTTATAAACAAATTATTTTAATTTATTATAAAATTTAATTTTTTTTGTTGTTTTGTTTTTAACTTTACTTCACGTTAAGTATTAGTTTTTCTCTTGTTAACTTCCTTTCCAGGGAACAATTGCATTTTTAAATTTTAATGGGGTTACGTTCACCAATTAAAACTCGTTCTTTTACATCTTCAGAGAATTTAAATAATAACTCGAATAACGCAATGTCTTTAAATCAAACACAAAATACAAACATTAATACTACTCCAGACACACATTCAGACAATTCTACACAAGGAGGTAACTTTAGATTCCATTCAAATAAATCCCTTAAATTACCTCAATTTTGGTCAGATTGTCCTGAAACATGGTTTTTACTTATTGAAGGACAATTTGAAATAAATAACATTATTGATGATAATATCAAATTTCAAAATGTTCTTATTTCACTACAACAAGAAACAATATCCAAAATTGTTGATGTTATCAATCCTCCTCCCTCTATTAATAAATATGATACAATTAAAAAAATTCTTTGTGAAAGATTTTCTCTTACACCCCTATTATGAGTTTTTATACGATAGACGATAAACGCTTGCTAGCGTATCGTAAAAAATTAGCTTTCATATTGCGATTTCCACACGCCCGATAGATGTACTATTGTGAATGACAGCAGAGTTTTGTTTACAAATTTTTGTGAATCGATACGAAACAGATATCAAAACAAAACGTAAATACTAACAATTCATTTATCTCGTACGTGAAAGTGGCAAAAGTTTTTAAAAGCTGTAATAATAAAATGTTTTGTGCAACCTCTGTTACCTTTTATATAAACTCAAATGAACAATTTGACGAAACTTGCATAGATGCCATAGAAAGAAGAAAATTGAGAGATGCTTCCAATTTTCTTGAAATGAACTCTACACTGTAAGTCCCTGACATACTAAAAGTAAAGAAAAAGTTTAATAAACAAAATTGATGTTAGAGTATGTCTTAACAGAAATAGAAGGCAGTTTGCGCGCCCGTAAAAATAGGTCATCCATCCCAAATATTTTGAAGGTTTGTGCCACTTTAAGGCTTCTTGCCCAGGGTGTTGCAACAGAGTGTTGGGAATGAGGCTTTAGTTGGGTCCTTTAGATTTTGTAATAATTTTATATTTACTTTTATTTAAATAGCTCCCAACGTATCGTGCAAAAATTTATCAACGATGGCTAGCGTAGAAAATTGAACAGTTGATGCGATAGTTAGCGTATGGCAATACCACGATAAACGATAAACGCTAACGATCGGGTTTCACACGCTAGCATTTATTTCATAATATGGTATAACAGATTGCAAGCGTTTATCGTGTATCGTATGAGTTCATAATAGGGGTGTAAGTGAAGAAAAAATACTTGAAAAATTATTTTCAAATACTGAATTGGGAGATCGATCTCCATCTGAACATTTTAGATATATAAAATCACTAACAAGTTCATCATCTATTTTTAATCAGGAATTTCTTTTCAAATTATGGATCAGAAAATTACCACAAGATATTCAAATACATTTAACTTCAAGTTATATTAAAAATATTACTGATATAATTTCACTTGCAGACAAACTTTTTGATTTAATTAATAAACCACATTCTTCTAAAATTTCTTCAATAACTAGTATTGAAAACAATGTTCTTACACAATGTGTAAAAAATTTAACTGATTTACTACTACAATTTTTCAAAATTTAAATCAAATTACTACCGATATCAATGAATTAAAAATTCGATCTAGATCTAGAGAAAGAAATCAATTTGACTTCAGAAATTTTTCTAGATCTTGAAGCTTTAATAATGATAATAATATATGTTGGTATCATCGAAAATTTAAACATAATGCTTACAAATGTATTAAACCCTGTAATTTCAATGTAAATAAAAATAATCTAAATTCAAAATCAAATTCTTTAAACTAAACAAATCCGTTATGACTGTGGGTAATAATGGAGTTAATAATCAATCGTCCCACCGTCTTTTCATATTTGATAAATTCAATAAATTAAATTTTTTTATTGATACAGGTGCTATAGTTTCAGTTATTCCTTCATCAAAATTTAAAACTTATAAACGTTTTTCTGACCTTAAACTTTCGGCAGCTAATGGATCTAGCCTAGAAACTTTTGGAACAAAACTTTTAAAAATTGATTTAGGTCTTAGAAGAGATTTTGAATTCCCTTTCATTCTTGCAGATATTTCTACTCCCATTATCGGTGCAAATTTTTTAGAAAAATTTGGTATTTTGGTAGATATTAAAAATAAAGAAATTACAGATTTGAAAACAAAATTAAAAGTTTCTGGATCTTCTGGTTTTTGCGATATATTTTCCCTTAAGATTCCTATTTCGGTAAATAAATTTACAAATATTTTAAATGAATTTCCTCTTATTACGTGAGAACCTAATTATACTGAAAAAGTACAACACAAACCATTTCACCGAATAGAAATAAAAGGAGTATCTCCTATTTCTAAACCTCGTCGCCTAGATCCTATTAAATTAAAAATAGCAAAAACTGAATTTGAATTTTTAGTCAAAACTGGTATATGTAGACCTTCTAACTCTCACATCGCTTCTCCACTCGATCTGGTCCCTAAGAAAGATCCAAATGACTGGAGACCTTGTGGAGATTACAGACGACTTAATTTTATAACAATACCAGATAGGTATCCTTTACTTCATATTCATGACCTTAACATAAAAAATAAAAAGATATTTCCAAAAATTGACCTCATTCGTGCATATCACCAAATACCAATGGCAGAAGAAGATATTCACAAAACATATAACAACTCCATTCGGAATGTTTGAATTCGTACGAATGCCATTTGGATTACGAAACAGTGCTCAAACATTTCAACGTTTCATAAACGAAGTATTTTCAGGTTTAGATTTTGTCTTTGTATATATTGACGACATATTAGTAGCTAGTAATAATGAGGAAGAACATATAGAACATTTAAAAACAGTTTTTAAAAGACTTGAGAAATATAATTTAAATATTAAACCTACAAAATGTATTTTCGGAGTTGAAAAATTGGACTTTCTAAGTTATGAAATTTCTAGTGAAGGAATCAGGCCTTCTTTTGAACGAGTTGAAATAATTTCTAATTTTGAAAAACCTCTCTCAATTAATAAATTACAAAATTTTTTAGGTATGGTGAATTATTACCATAGATATATTAAAATGTTAGCAAAAGAACTTAGTCCACTACATGAAATGTAAAATTTTGCTATCAAAAATAAACTTAAAGAATTAAATTGGACAGAAAAAACTACTTCAGCTTTTGAAAATGTTAAGAAACTCTTTACACAAAAAACACTACTCACTCACTTTGATAAAAATGGTCAACTATCACTTGCTGTAGATGCATCAAATGTTGCAATTGAAGCAGTTCTACAACAAATAACTAACAACTCCTTAGAACCACTTGCATATTTTTCAAGAAAATTAACTCAAACTGAAATAAATTACTCTACTTTTGATAGAGAACTTCTAGCAATATACAACTCTATTAAACACTTTAGACATTTTCTTGAAGGAAGAACATTTACTATATACACTGATCATAAACCTTTAACACATGTTTTAAATTCAAAAACAGACAGATCACCTCGTCAAACTCGTCATCTTGAATACATTGCACAATTCACCAATGACATTCAATACATTTCTGGCAAAATAATACAGTAGCTGATACTCTCTCACGGATTACAGATATTAATACAATTTTAACAAAAGAAACATTATATGATGAACAACAAAAAGATGAAATTCTTAAAAAATTAACTTCAGATCTTAGTTCCAAAAATAATTTAAAAGAAATTAATATTCCTCTTCTAAATCTCAATATTTGGTGTGACATTTCTCAAAAACCTTTTAGACCATATGTTCCTAATTCAATGAGAAAAATTATATTTGACAAAATTCATTGTTTATCTCACCCAAGTGTTCGAACAACTAGACGTCTCATACAATCTAAATATTTTTGGCCAGAAATGCGTAAGGAAATTCATAATTGGGCTGTTAGTTGTATCAATTGTCAAAAATGTAAAATTTCTAAATATACGAAAAGTCCTATTAAAAAATTGATATTCCTTCAGGACGATTTGAACATATACATATGGATCTAGTTGGTCCACTACCTATATCTAAAGCAAATCGGTATATATTGACTATTATCGATAGACATACACGTTGGCCAGAAGCATATCCATTAAAAGATATTTCAGCAAAAACAGTATCAACTACATTTGTTCAAAATTATGTTCCTCGTTTCGGTATTCCACTCAAAATTACAGTAGATCAAGGTTCACAATTTACATCTAAATTATTCACTGAATTAACTGTTTTATTAGGGGCTCATAAAATTCACACTTCTCCATATCACCCACAGTCAAATGGAATGATTGAAAGATTTCATAGAACTTTAAAAACTGCAATTACAGCTTCGGACGACTCTACACATTGGTCAGAGATTTTACCTTGGATACTTTTAGGTTTACGAACTTCTATTAAAGAAGATTTGAAATGCTCTTCCGCTGAACTTGTATATGGACAAATAATTAGACTTCCTGGTGAATTAGTTGTTTCTAATTATAATAATGAAATTGATAACACAAATGAAACTCTTACTAAACTTAGAAAACATTTCTCAATTGTTCGATCAAAAATAACTCGTCATATCAAAGAAAATGATTTTATTCCCAAAAATTTAGACACATGTGAATACGTATTTCTTAAAATTTTTCATAAGTCTAATTTGCAACCACCTTACGAGGGACCATTTGAAGTTATTTCCAGACAAAATAAAACATTCAAAATTCAACATGGTAATACTATAAAAACTGTTTCCATAGATTTACTTAAACCTGCACATACAAGTATGACTAATACACGAAACAAAAATACACTACACTCCACAAAAAAAATTTCATTTAACATTAATTAATATTTAATTTTATTGATCGTTTCACTGGAGGGGGAGTAAATGTAGGGTCTTTATTAAGTTGTTTATTTTATTTATATTAATACTTTTACTTGTTTCTTACTTGTGATTTTTCAATTGTTTTAAAATAATTAAGTTACCTTTTTTTAAATGAAAATTTTTGAAGTTATCAAAATAAGAAAATTTTGGAGTTTTATAAAATTTTGTTAAACAAACTGATTTTTAAATAATTAAATAAAAATATTTATATTAAAACAGTTTATTTTAAATAATAGCTATACTGGGGACTGGCACCACATGTCATTCATGGCATGTACAGCACAGTCATTCGACCGATACTAACATATGGAGCTCTAGTCTGGTGGAAGGCGCTAGACAAAAAAAGTAATCAGCTGAGGATCGGGAAGGTACAAAGGCTGACATGCCTGGGAAGCGCTAAATGTCATCTTTCACTTGACGCCTCTACAAGTCTTCGTGCAGGGATTAGCCGCTAGAGGAGCCCTACGACTAAGAGAATCCAACATGTGGAAAACTGCTAAGCGCGGAAACGCGACGATTCTGGAAGGGGCAATTAAAAGGAATAATAACCGACCTAACATACCAAACAGACCACCTTGTTACACATAGCGAACAGTTTGAATTTTGTTTCGTTGCATTCGGGATTACCAACTCGCCGGCTGTATTCTGCAGATATATCCGCGCAGTATTTCAGGACTTATTGCAAGATGGCACGATTATCGCATACATGGACGACATTGTAATTCCCGCCATGGATAAGCAAGAGTCGTTAGGAAAATTACAAAAAGTGCTGGACAGGGCTGGAGAATACGGATTGAAAATCAAATGGGAGAACTGTCAGTTTCTTCGGAGGCAAATTAACTGGTTAGGGTATATAGTGGAAAATGGAGAAATATTACCGTCAGCGGAAATGACTAAAGCCGTAAAAAACTTTCCTATACCACCAAGTAGAAAGGAAATACAGCGCTTTTTAGGATTGACATCGTTCATTAGGCGTTTTATTCAAAACTTCGCAATTATCGCGAAGCCATTGTCAGATCTGCTTAGGACTTGAAGAGAGCTTTATTAAACGCACCCTCCCTAAAGCTTTTTCGTCCATCGGCAGAAACGGTGATACACGCCGATGCATCAAAGTACGGATTTGGAGCGGTGTTATTGCAAAGAGATTCAGAGGACCGGTTGTTTCACTCAGTAGAGTTCATGAGCAGAAAAACCACAGTGGCAGAGGAAAAGTACAGCGCCTTTGAACTGGAGGTTTAAGCAGTGATTAAGGCCTTAAAGAAATGGCATATTTATGTGAACGATAGAAAGTTCAAAATAGTGAGCGATTGCAACGCGTTCACCATGACGGTTAAGAAAACCGACGTGCCAGATAGGGTAATGCGGTGGGCCATGTACTTGCAAGAGTACGACTACGTGGTAGAGCACAGGTCGGGCTCGCGCGTAAGGCATGTAGATGCCTTGAGCCGTATATATTGTATGATTGTCGAAGATGTGCTAACGTTTAGACTGAGAGAGGCACCGGGACAGGATGCTTGGATAAAAGCTGTCAAGAAGGTTTTGGAATCGGGAAGTTATGAAGATTTTTTTCTAAAGAACGGTATACTGTACAAGGATATCGTTAGTGAGTTGCTGGTGGCACCATCCAACATGGAGGTCGAAATAATCAAGTTGGCACACGACCAGAATCATTTCGCGACTAATAAAACACAAAAGTTACTGGAGAAAAATTATTACGTGCCCAACTGGATTGAAAAGGTAACCAAAGTGGTGAAAGGCTGCGTTGAATGTATAATTATTGACGCGAAAAGAGGAAAAAAAGAGGGGCTGTTAAATCCAATTGATAAAGCGTGTGAGCCATTAGGGACTTATCACGTCGACCACGTTGGGCCGTTAGATAGGCTAGAAAAGCAGGCGTCGGTATTTGGAAGTTCTAAGCGCATCATAAGTGATAGGGGCGCAGCGTTTACATCAAACAGTTTTAAAGATTATTGCAACAGGGAAAATATACAACACTTACAAATCGCAACAGGGGTACCTCGAGGAAATGGGCAAGTGGAACGTATCCACAAAAATGTCATTTCAATGATCTCAGAGAAGTGTCAAAACAACACCGCCCAGTGGTACAAC
This sequence comes from Eurosta solidaginis, assembly GCF_040869045.1. NCBI lineage: Eukaryota > Metazoa > Arthropoda > Insecta > Diptera > Tephritidae > Eurosta > Eurosta solidaginis. The sequence goes on along the minus strand of NC_090320.1, from coordinate 155,728,514 downwards.
CATGTGGCCAAAGTACAACAGGTGCTGAATAACATTATTCCACGCAGCACCAAAACAACGCCATTTAAATTCTTACCGGATTAGACATGCGGTTACCCGGATTTGCGTCAAATGTTAGACGATTTAACAGCAGAGGACCTAGATAGAGAAAGGGAATTAGTAAGCGAAGAAGCCAAAGAAAATATATGGAAAATACAAAACGAAAATTGTAGAACCTTCAATAAAAACAGAAAAGTAGAAGTAACTTATAATATTAATGATTTAGTGGCTATTAAAAAAACTCAATTCGGTACTGCCATGCAGTTGAGACCAAAGTATCTAGGGCCGTATAGGGTAACCCTCAAGTTAAACCACGGCAGATATGAATTGGGGAAGGTCAGCAACCAAGAAGGACCGATGAAAACTGCAACCGTAGCCGAAAACATGAAGCCGTGGTCCTAGATATTCAGGGTCGAATAACCTGTCAGGACGGCCGATTGTAAGAAGGGTTTTACGTTAGGAGTTAGGTTTAAGTATAGCTAGCAATTAAATGTACAGCTGGCAACCCATAGAGTAGTTCACCCAAGGGTTAAGCGGCAACCTGTCGAAAATATAACTAAGCGTCTAATAAGCAAAATCGAAGCGCGGCCATCGTTTGAACAGTTGAGTTCAATTTTAGTACTAGGAATAGAAATTCGCAAACGTTAATCTGTGAGCGCTAACAAATTAAAACCCTATAATTTAATCTAAGTGCGAATGTAACTAAAAATACTATTAGCATTAATTAAAACTTATAAATAACCAGCAAAATCAACCGGGAGTGTTTTATTTACCACATATATGTACTAACCTAATTGTATGCAACAAAGGAAACCAGCCAACGTTTACGAATAGAATTAGAGAGGAAGTCATAGATATCACCCTGGCCGCAGACTCTCCCGCTGTGAGAATCGATGACTGGAGAGTATCAGACACATGCTCCTTCTCGGACCAAAGTAGGATACTCTTCTACATCGATCTTGAAGTGGAAGTTCCCCTGCCATATAGAAATCCAAGAAAAACAGACTGGAACAAATATTCTGAAGTAGTATCTCACAAATTGGCCTCCACGGAAATGGAAGTAAGACGGGGAGCTAACAATATAGACAGAGCGGTAAACCGACTGACAGCGAACACTTTTGAACTCTGGTGTCCCCTTACTAGACCACGGGCAAGACCTAGAACTTCGTGGTGGAACACAGAGCTAAGCCAATTCAGACCAACAACAAGAAAACTCTTTAACAAAGCCAAACATAAGCTGGCTGGAAAAGGTCTGGGATGCCTACAGATGTAGCTTTAACGAATACAAAAGCTGCATCAAAAAGGCATAATGGGATATAATGGGAGCAATACTGTGCGAACTTGGCGAACAAATGAGGCATCAAGACTTCGCATAATACTATCAGGTTATAGTTCAGCCCCTAGTAGCATAAGGAAGTCTGATGGCTCATGGACCGTCTCCAACTTTCCTGGATGCACGGATACGACAGGCACGAAGATGCCAGAAAACCGCGCATACCCTCTAGAAACCGACGTCACGGACATCGTTGACCGGGATAAAATATCACGGGCTATAAAATCATTCGAACCCTACAAATCGGCGGGACCAGATGGTGTGATACCGGCTTAGCCGGCTTGTGACGAACTGATACCATATCTACACGGCATCTTCTCAAGATGCATACAAGATGGATATGTACGAGAAGCCTTGAGAAATGTACGGGTGGTTTTCATTCCCAAAGAAGGAAATCTTAACCACTCGGAAGCCAAGTACTATAGACCAATAAGCCTCTCCTCCTTTATCCTTAAAACACTGGAGAGACTTATCGATCTCCACATTAGAAGAAATGCCAATCTCTGGCAGATAGATGCAGCACAGCATGCATACCAAAAAGGCAAATCAGTTGAAAATGCCCTTCGTGAGGCAGTCAGTGCCATCGAGAACTCACTAAGCTGCAAGGAATACACGCTGGCATCTTTCCTCGACATCGAGGGCGCTTTCAACAATGTGCAGACGGAGACCATCTGTAAGGCTCTTATACGATATGGAACCCAAAGCTCTATAGTTGAATGGATCGATTCTATGCTTAGAAGTAAAGTTGTCCACGCGACTTTAGGGTCTGATTCTATTGGCAAAATGACCACCAGAAGCACCACCCCAAGGCGTGGTGCTATCGCCTCTTCTCTCGATTTTGGGGGTCAACGAAGTTCTTGAAATCTGTAGGAAAGGAGAAAAGGAAGAAAGGTAGTTGCATACGCCCATGACTTAGTGATTCTGATCACAAGCAAATTCTTTCTAACTATCAGGGAACTCATGGAATCGGCACTTTGCGACATTTCGCGATGGGCAGGGCAAAATGGACTGGGGATAAACCCAACAAAAACCGAACTTGTCCTGTTCACGACAAAGTAAAAGATACCCTCCTTTAACTTACCGAGGCTAAACGGCACAACGTTAAACCTATCTTCGGAAGCGAAATATCTTGGAATTATAATCGTTTCCAAGCTAAGAGAAGGAACGTTGAGATGAGATCAAAGAAAGCTTTAGCAGCATACTACGCCTGCAAAAGGCCTTTTGGGCGGAACTGGGGACTGGCACCACATCTCATTCATGGCATGTACAGCACAGTCATTCGACCGATACTAACATATGGAGCTCTAGTCTGGTAGAAGGCGCTAGACAAAAAGAGTAATCAGCTGAGGATCGGGAAGGTACAAAGGCTGGCATGCCTGAGAATGTCAAGCGCTAAATGTCATCTTTCGCTCGAAGCCTCTACAAGTCTTCGTGCAGGGATTAGCCGCTAGAGGAGCTCTACGACTAAGAGAATCCAACATTTGGAAAACAGCTAAGCACGGAAACGCGACGATTCTGGAAGGGGCAATTAAAAGGAATAATAACCGGCCTAACATACCAAACAGACCACATCACAGGGGTTTTGGACTTCCAGGTTCAGGACATATGATATCCTTCAAGGGAGGAATGGGGAGAAGGCCTATACAACGGCAGGAGCACAACAATATACACCGACGGCTCGAAAATGGAAAAGGGAACTGGAGCTAGGATGTACTCGACACATCTATAGCTAAGCCAATCATTCCGACTTCCTGACGCATGAATTAATTTTATCATAACAAAAGTGATATTTTTTAAACAAAAAAAATATGTAGCCCGAACGCAATGATTACAAGTGGTCCTATTTTTTTCCTAGGTAAAGTTTAAATTATCGCGTACATTTAAGTTGCAAAGGTTTTCAGTGAGCTTTTCTAAAGGGAAAGAAAAGAAAGGGTAGTAAAGAAGAGGAAATGAAAAGAAAGGAAAGGAAAGGAGAGGAAAGGAAAGGAAAGTAAAGAAAGAAAGAAACTGAGAAAGGGATCGAGTTAGATGAAGATGTACAGATAGAGATAGATGGACCGGAGTAGTAAGGAGAGGGAGTAGAGAGAAAAGAAGGGTGGGAAAAGCAAAGGGGGAGAAAGAGGACCAGAAAGAGAGAAAGACAGAGAGAGTAGTGAATGAAAGGATAGAGAAAATGGGGAGAGAGGGGGAAGGAGAGTAAGAATAAAAACTTCCTAAAAGTTATGCAGATACGAGTAGATCAAAGTTAGGGTAGAACAAAGTCTGCCGGGTCTGTTAGTTAATAATATAAAAATGAACAATTGGACCGATTTAGCTATTTATTTTTTTAGGATATTCCTTTAAGTACGAGGATGATTCTTACGGAGAGAAAAATTCTTTCCAAGAAGTGGACCAGAGACCTATCCATTGGGATGACTTCTATTCATGGTTCGATTTGCCTGAAATTAAGTGTTTAGGTAGACCTTGACTAGATTAGTATTTACGAAACTTTTTTCCGGAAAGTGGAGCGGGGATTCGTTTGATTTTCCTGAAATTTCGTAAATAGGTACCCCTTTGGCTAGATTCGTATTTACGACACTTCGGGCCAGGGACCGATATATTCGAAAAAGTTCGGTTCATAGTTCGATTTGCTTGAAATTTGCTATATAAGTAACCCTTTGCCTACATTAGTAATACGATTCTTTTTTTCGGGAAGTGGACCAGGGACCGATCTATTCAAACATATTCTACTAATCGTTTGATTTGCCTAAAATTTGGTATATTGGTAGACCTTTACCTAAATTATTATTTACGAAACTTTTTTTCGAGGAAATGGACCAGGGATCGACTGGGAGTAGGGTTCAGATTGGAACTAGAACTGGAACTGGGATTGGGACTGTAACTGGGACTAGAACTGGGTGGGGGTGAGGTAAGAGTTAAGAGTTATGCAGATAGACCAAGGTTATGGAAGAGCAACGTCTGCGGGGTCTGTTTGAAATAGTATAAAAGTAGCATCCGATAACATCTGATGTTCAGAATTATGAAACACCTTGTTAAAGTTAATACATATATGGATTGAATAACCAATTTAAATTGCCGTGGATTTGTTACTACTTTTAATTTGTTAGGAAATGAGTTCCACAACTGCACGGCTCTAACGAAAAAGACCATCGAAGTAACTGAATATTTAAAGTGTGGCACTATAAGATTGCATGCTCTAGTTGAGTGTGAAAAAGTTTATTTCGAAACAAGTAAGGAAGGCTAAGTTCGGGTGTCAGCTGAGAGCTTAGCTGCGTTGGTTTCGTAGGGTTTCGTAGATAGTTTATAAGTGGTTTTTAATTCTATATCACATACGTTTGGGAAATACCGGCCAATTTTTAGACCAAAGGTGACATTTTTTGGAACGATATTACTTCATGCTTTGTTAAATAAGGGAAAATAACCATGTAGGAAAATGAACGTAGGGTAACCCTGGAATGTGTTTGTATAATATGGGCATAGAATGAAAGGTATTAGAGAGTATTTTAAAAGGGAGTGGGTCTTAGTTCTATAGGTGGACACCTTTTCGAGATATCGCCATAAAGGGGGACCAGGGGTGACTCTAGAATGTATTTGTACGATATGGGTATCAAATGAAAGGTGTTAATGAGTATTTTAAAAGGGAGTGGGCCTTAGTTCTATAGGTGGACGCCTTTTCGAGATATCGCCATAAAGGCGGACCAGGGGTGACTCTGTAATGTGTTCGTACGACATGGGTATCACATTAAAGGTATTAAAGAGAGTTTTAGAAGGGAGTGGCCCTTAGTTGTATATGTGAAGGCATTTTCGAGATATCTACCAAAATGTGGACCAGGGTGACCCAGAACATCATCTGTCGGGTATCGTTAATTTATTTTGTATATGTAATACCACGAACAGTATTCTCGTCATGATTCCAAGGGCTTTTGATATCGCCCTACAGAACTTTTTCATTTTCTTCTACTTGATATGGTAGGTGTCACACCTATTTTACAAAGTTTTTTCTAAAGTTATATTTTGCGTTAAAAATACAATCCAATCACTATATTTCATCCCTTTTTTCGTATTTCGTATAGAATTATGGCATTTTTTCATTTTTCGAAATTTTCGATATCGAAAAGTTGGGCGTGGTCATAGTCGGATTTCGTCCATTTTTAATACCAAGATAAAGTGAGTTCAGATAAGTGCGCGGACTAAGTTGAGTAAAGATATATAGATTTTTGTTCAAGTTATCGTGTTAGCGGCCGAGCGGAAGGACAGACGGTCGACTGTGTATAAAGACTGGGCGTGGCTTTAACCGATTTCGACCATTTTCACAGAAAACAGTTGTCGTCATAGAAGCTATGCCCTTACCTAATTTCACATGGATGTGTAAATTTTTGTTCCACTTATGGCATTATAAGTATTCTAGACAAAAAAAAAGGGCGGAGCCACGCCCATTTTAAAATTTTCTTTTATTTTTGTATTTTGTTGCACCATATCATTACTGGAGTTGAATGTTGACATAATTTACTTATATACTGTAAAGAAATTAAATTTTTTGTTAAAATTTGACTTTTAAAATTTTTTTTTAAAAAGTGGGCGTGTTCGTCAATCCAATTCGCTAATTTTTATTTAGCACACATATAGTAATAGGAGTAACGTTCCTGCCAAATTTTATCATGATATCTTTAATGACTGCCAAATTACAGCTTGCAAAACTTTTAAATTACCTTCTTTTAAAAGTGGGCGGTGCCACGCCTATTATCCAAAATGTTACCAATTTTCTATTCTGCGTTACCTTGGTTACCTACCAAGCTTCATCGCTTTATCCGTCTTTGGTAATGAATTATCGCACTTTTTCGGGTTTTCGAAATTTTCGATATTGAAAAAAATGGCGTGGTTATAGTCCGATTTCATTCATTTTAAATAGCGGTCTGAGATGAGTGCTCGGGAACTTATATACCAAAATTTCATTAAGATACCTTAAAATTTACTCAAGTTATCGTGTTAACGGACAGACGGACATGGCTAAATGAATTTCTTTTTTCGCCCAGATCTTTTTGATATATAGAAGTCTATATCTATCTCGATTAGTTTATGCCGTTATTCGAACAATATTAATATACTCTGGGAGCTCTGCTCAGCTGAGTATAAAAAAAATATTGCGAAATTGCCTGACGATGACGACGTGACGTGTTTCGAAATGGCACGATCGCTATATACCAGTATATGTTTCCTTCTTTTTAGTTTTCCCTAATAAATAAAAATAATAATTGAATAACACTATAATTGAATAACAAATATTATTTACCGGTGTAAAGCTCAATAAATCTTAAAAATATTAAAGAAAATTTAACACATCATTAAACATAAAAACCTATGAACATATAACTGTTCCGGTGTACGAAGTATTTTAAGCTTCTAGCTGTTAAATGGGACAAAAATGAAGAAAAGCTCCTTATCTGAACAATCGATTTCTATCCGATCTCGAGCATTTTTTCAGGCAACTTGTGTTTTTCTTGCGTATTTGGAGCCACTGCTAGTTCGCGATCTAACTCTTTACCATGCTTTCAACTAGCGAATTTAACATGGCGATGCCCGAGATGGTTGAAATTGTCCCCGTTGCATAACTTTTTCTGTAGTTCTGAACTAGATACAAATTTTCCAGATTAGAACTTGTTCTTTTATTGGTCATTAGTTTGGAATAAGTGTACAAATTTAAATGAGTTAAGCGGGGATTGCCGTATTGCTTTAAATGTATGAAAACATTTATTGAAGCAATTTTTCTTTTATAATTTATTAAATGATTTGGGAAAAATTTAAACTACGTGACATCAGGACGGACAAGGCGACAGCTGTTTCGATTATACCTTGTAAATCTCTTCCAAGCCTTTTCTCCCGGGAGTGGGATTTGAACCCGCACTCCAACGATGGGTGAAGTATTGCAAACGCATTCAGCCACGTCATGCCTTAGTTGTTGTAAAGTTTTTCCCAATTGCCTTCTTTTTGCATATTTAATCTTTTACACATTATATACTTCCTATGTAATTATGTGTTAAATCTATGCTTGTTGGTAAGGCGGTTTTCAAAGAATCTTGGTATTGTTGTTGTTTTTGGTGCTATTTATAGAACTACAGCGAATTACCCAATGTTGTCTATTTGTATGAGTTAAGCGGGGATTGCCCGTATTGCTTTAAATGTATGAAACCATTTATTTGAAGCAATTTTTAATTTTATAATTCATTAAATAATTTGGGGAAAATTTAAACAACGTGACAGCAGGACGGACAAGGCGATTGCTTAGGGCGGTCGAGTCTGATCCTGGAAGGAGTGGTAGACTTAAAAGAAACTCCAAGAGTAATGGCGAATTCGGTTCGTCGGGCATGAGTGAAAACGAAGGGAGAAAAATTACTGTGCAGGGGGTCGGATCTGCAGTACCGGCGGTAGATGGTGGGCGAGAAGGCCATCTGACGTGGAGATCCAGCGAATCCTCAGGCTGTGGAGCGGAACCCCAGGCTACACAGTGTACGAATGCTAGTGGGAGAACAAGAGCTCTGTTTGTCCGAGCACGCTATGTGAAGCACGGCAAAAGCAGGGTCTGAGTATGGTGATGAGGCAAGTGTTCGGTCTCGGTTGACGAGTCTAACCATCGTCAGCGCCACCGAGGATGAACTATCATCACTGGTAAGCGACGATGATGAAATATACTCCGAGGCTGAGAGAGTTCTGCTGATTGACCAAGCCCAGATGCTAGGAACTGCGGAGTACAAAGAGTCAGAATTGGAGAAGGTAAAGAGGGCGCAGAAAGCCCTGAAGGGTTACAAAAACTCTTCCTACTACCTTAGGAAAATGCAGAAGAAAGAACCTAACACTCTCACTGTGAGAGAAAAGGCTCTTATTAAGAAACACAGAAAGGTGGTAGCAAAGTACAAAGCAACTAACGCTGCTAAAGCTGACGGCCAGAAAGCGCCAAACGATCAGGCCAAGGACGCTAACCAAGCGTCCTCGTCTGGATCGATGGGCGCACAAGGCCGGAAAAGGATCAGATCCGATGAGAGATCTGAAAAGGACTCGAAAAAGCGACAACCTTACGCTACCTTCGACTTTAGACTTCAGGTCTACAAGTAGCCATCATCGACAAAATCAAGCCTGACGGGAAGATAACGCCGGAAAGGTGGCTGCTTGTAGAAGGCAAGCTAATGGAGAGGATGCTCAGGGCTGAAAGCGATGAGATATCCTTCGACGACAGGGGCTGGCAGAAGGGCGTCTAGGTCGTCGGCTGCTGCAACAAGAAATCTGTGGATTTCTTAACGAAGGCAGTCCAAGGCTTGGGCGCTATTTGGCCGGGAGCACAGTTGGAGGTAATCCCTCGCACCAGTTTACCGCTTTGTGCGGTGGTCTCAGTATGGCTGCTACCTCCAGTAATGGCAACGGAGTCCATACTGAAACTACTGGGCAAGCAGAATAAAGAGCTGAAGGCAGACCAATGGCAGATGGCCTCGATGACCCCTTCCAAGACAAGGGCGGGCAGCGACCTACTGATCGCAATCGATCAAACGTCGCTGCAAACCATAAAGAGGCTCAACGGGCTCGTTAGGTTTGTGCCTGTTGACAGGCCAGATGCCCCAAAGGGAGAAGCTCGCGGTGGTGGAGATTAATTTGCACCAATCAGCTTCCGCCTCCTTCGACCTAAAGAAATACATTGCAGAAAACGGAGTGAACGCAGCTCTAATCCAAAAACCCTGGCTGGTTAGGGGCAGGGTTTGCGGATTAGGGCTAGACGGCTACCGTCTACTTGCACCACAAGAGGGTAAAATTAGAGCATGCATTGAAACTAAGAAAAATATTTATCTATTTATCTCTACACAGCACTGCAACGGAGACCGCGTCACTGTAGTATGCGAACAAAAGCAGGGGCGCAAGCTGCTGCTATCGTCTGCATACTTCTCGTACGAGGGGGACACGCCACCACCGACACCAACGCATAGAACCGGCCTTGTCATCGGCTGCGACGCCAACGGACATCATGAGCTATGGGGGAGCAGCGACACAAACGCAAGAGGTGAGTCCATTTTTGACTACTTACTTACTACTAACCCATATATGTAATACTCCTATATTGCTAATAGAAAATGCTCGCAATGTGTTTTAAATTCAAAATCAAAACAAGACAGCCTATAAAATTTTTGTGATTGTATCAGCATAAGTCTGACAAGAAAAAATTGTAATTTAGGTATATTCGATTATTGAATACAAAAACAAAAACATTTAAACAGCAGTATATCGGCACTCTGATGTTTGGGAATGTACCTAGCCTTTTGTAGCAATATAGGAGTATTACATATACGAAGGAAGGGATTTAGGTTAAGAGTTAGGTTTAAGTATAGCTAGCAATTAAATGTACAGCTGGCAACCCATAGAGTAGTTCACCCAAGGGTTAAGCGGCAACCTGGTGAAAATATAACGAAGCGCCTGATAGACAAAATCGAAGCGCTGCCATCGTTTGAACAGTTGAGTTCAGTTTTAATACGAGGAATGGAAAATAATTAAAAGTTATAAATAACCAGCAAAATCAACAGGGAGTGTTTTATTTACCACAAATGTGGGCTCATCCTGGATCGAGGTGTCAGCGTTAAATGAAACCGCATAGAAAATTTTTTAAGGTAAGCGGAAAAGAACGCTTAAAAGTGGAAACTCGAATGCTAGTGCGAAAACCAAATAAGCACACGAAAAAACAAGCATCAAAAAGTGCAAACTAATAAAAAAAAAAAAACAAAATTGCGAGAAGTGAACTAGAAAATCCCCTAGAATCGAGTGTGTAAGATGTACTTCCAAAAGGTACGCGCATTCAGCGTCAAATTTTAAATTTTAGTGCTCCGACGGACTGCGCAGTTGACTCAGCTAAAAAGTGGGTGCTCCAAAGAACCGCGCAGCAGCGGCGAGAAAAGCAACAGCTTCGCGAGTTAAAATTAGCATTCGTGAAAACGAAGCAGAAAAGGCAGTGAACGAAGTGAACCGTGAACTGTTCCCAACAGAAGATATTCGAGTGCAAGTGCGCAAGCATCAGTAAGTATAGCAACAGTTACGCGACTCGAAATTAGGGTTCGCGAAAACGAAACAGAAAAGCATTGCACGAAGAAGTGATGTGTTCCCAAAGAAAAGAGCCGAGTGCAATTGTTTTCAAAACCAAATAGATGAAGCAGAAAAACTGTGCAACTGAAACAGTCGAAGTGCGCGAACTATTGTTAGAGTGCTAAGTCATGACGCATTATGCGAAAAGAGACAGAGATAAGTCTAACATCAAAGTGGCGTAAGCAAGCGTGTGCAAAAACATATAAACATACACATTTCGCTACAAACTAAGCGAAAGAAAGCAAAAACTATATCGTGTACATAGATACACATATTTCGCTTGGTAAAATTAAGCGAAACGAAATTACCATATTGTGGGTTGTAAGCGAACAACATAAAACAAAACAAACAAGCAACAAAAGAATAACAAGTAAGGCAAACTATCGTGACAGCAGAGGCAAAAGCAAGACGAGCAGCGGGTAGCAGGCAGCAGGAAAGCAGCGGTATAGTAGCTTTGTGTAGTTAGTCATAATATGTAATTCTTTCTTTCTTTTGCTGTTGGAAATATTAATATTGTATTTAGAATATATAATACACTTCATATATTTGTATGTATCAGATAGCGAATTTGCATTCCTTTTTTCGCGTGTCGGAGAATAATTGATAGGGTGTCATAAAATTGCCTGGTGTTTGTATGTGTGTAAGTTCGATTTTATTTACATTGTAGTGAAATCAGTGCATGTTCAAATGCGCATATGCATAGACTGGAGGGTTGAGTAGGAAGTTTAGGCAAGGAGAGTATATCGATATTTATATAATGTATGTACGATGGATACTGATACCATAAAGGCAGTGACCTTCGAAATGTTGAAAGAGAAGCTAAGGGAGCTTAATTTGAGTGTATGAGGTAAGAAAAAGGACTTGCAGTTGCGTTTGCTTCAGCATATAGGGCGAAGAAAGAGAAGAAGAGGTAGATGAAAATGAGTCGACAAACTCAGTATATGGGGATACGATTACTAATCTAAATGCGCAAAGGCGATGTTTACGCTGCATGATAGAGGATAGCGTCTCCTCATTTGCAGGTGACGGTACCCGTGGGGTGAACCTGTGAAACAATGTGGTTATGTATATTGTAATAATTACCCACAGTGTCCCTTTGTAATTTTGTCAAATTGCTTCATGCTTATAATTGTTCCAAAAATCCACTCGAAACACCGCAGCCACCAAACAATAGAGAAATATATCACTAATATGTGTTTTCGCCGTAGGTACTTTTTATATGAACTTTATATGTTTTGTGTTTTTACAATTTTATATAATATGTGAAATTCAGGTGTTGATTTACCAGTTGCCAAATTATAATGGCCGAGCCACTCACACGCCGGGTTGCATTCGCCCGTGCGAGCGTGTTCGGTCAACTAGTACATACATCAGCTGATGTATGGTTGATGTGGTGAGTTGCTCTTAGGGTGTCGTTACATCACCCTTCTTCTTGCCCGATATTATTCAATCTAAAATATGTTGTATATTGGACTCAAACATACATCAGCCTATGTTTTAATTAATACATAGTTTTATCGACTTAATTAATATGAGAAATAGTTTAAATTTAAGATAATTTAATTTATTTGTACAATTTTATTGAAATTTTTGCATTGCAATATGCAAATAGTAGTTGCATGATATATGTATATAAAAATTTTTATTCAAGAATTAAGTTCTTTTTTGTTTTTTTTTTTTTTTTTTTGTATTTTGTACTACTAGTTAAACTATTAGTTAAAGTATATTTTTTTGTTTATAACGTTTAAAGTATTATTAACTTATAATATAGTCTTTTTTTTCGTTTTGTAATAATTTCATTTAAATGTATAGTTTAACATTTTTATCTTATGATTTTGAAACTAGGGAGGTTTTGCTATGCCAATTGGCATATGTGATATATAAAAATTTTCGGTTTTTTTTTTGTGTTTAAATTTAGATTTGTATGATTTTTGTTCTGCCTTCTTGGCTGTTTGTAAAGGAAATTTTTTTTTTGTTGTATATACGAGTTTAGTATAAACAAGTAGTTATTGATTTACCTTATTAATTTTATTTTTGTGTACAATCTTTTCTTTTCTTGTAACTTCATCAAAAATAGTTACATTAGGTTCGTTAATTTTTGCTATAGTGAACGGACCTTGATATATATTCCCGTGTTTATGATGTGGTTCTTTCTGTAAAAGTACTTTATCTCGGATTTTTACAATTAAAGGTCGTGCCGTTTTATCGTACATATTTTTACTTTGTACCTTATTTTTATTAATTAGGTTTTGTGCCATTTTGTGCGTTTTCTGCATCCTAAACTTGACTTCTTTGGCACAGTTTTCGACGTTATAAATTGAGTCAATTTTTTCTTTTGTTAATTCATTAGGCAAAGTTGCCTTTTTCCCAAAGACTAACTCGAAAGGAGAAAACTGATTGTCGAAAACTGTGCTACTCGTAGTATTGTGTAGGAAAGTAAAATATTTTAAATAAACATCCCAATGAGAAAAAGTATCTTTCAAATATGCACGTAAGTATTCATTAAAAACTCTATGATTACGTTAAATCGTGCCAACAGTTTCATGATGGTATGCAGTTGAAAAATTATGTTGAATATTTAAAAGTTTAGTTAATTCTTCAAATAATTCATTTTTAAATTCAGTACCTAAATCTGATTTTATCGCATTAATTGTGCCGTAAGTTAAAATGAATCCTTCAAAAATTGCTGAAGCGATTGTTTTTGCCGATTTGTCTGGTACAGCGACTGTTACCAGGTATTTAGTCATGTCGCAAATCATGGTAAGTGCGAACTTGTTACCATATTTGGACTCAGGTAGGGGTCCTATTGTGTCAATTACTAATATATCGAATGATTTACAAGGAGTTGGTGTTAAAACAAGTTCTCCTTTTGTTTTAGGTTTAACCTTGTTTAAAAGACAATCTTTACAATTTTTGATATATTTCGATATATCACGAGTCATGTTCTTCCAATAAAATTTTGTTCGCAATTTTGCGTAAAGTCTTTTCATTCCGCAATGTCCACCAGAAATTGGATCATTATGGTAAATTTTCATAAGTTTTAATTTTGTATCTTCACCTGTTACTGTCTCCACTGGATCTGTTAATATAATTTCTAATGATTTTAAAATTTTATTTCCAATATTTTTGAAATTTGTAATAGTGTAATGTTCGAACATAATATCGTTTTTAGGCCATTCAATTTGCTTAATCTTGTGTTTGCCGGCTTCTGATTCAAACCTCGAAAGTAATTTCTCTAAAGCCATTATTTCGTTAACAAGCTCAAAACTAAGTAACTCGAGTTTCTTATGTTTAATATGCGCAAAAATTCTTAAAGTTGTTGTTTTATTATATTTACCGTACGTAATTGCAGATCTTATTCGTGGAACTTTTTTAGAAAAATTAAATGAAAATTTGTCGTAGACATGTAAAGTAAGTTGTTTTTCATCGTTTTTGTCTGTTTTCCTATGTAAATTTTTGTCGTTCGCCTTTTTTGCCATGGCTCTTGTGTGTACTGCCAAAATTTGTTTGTTAGCTTCTTTAACCTCATGGATTGTTTAACGCGATAGTGCATCAGCACAAACGTTTGATTTACCTTTTATATATACAATAGTAAAGTTATATTCAGATAGTTCCAGTCTTATTCTTGAAAGTTCTGAAGATGGGTCTTTCATGTTGAATAAGTATACTAGAGGTCTATGGTCTGATTTTACAATGAAATGGGTGCCATAAACGTATGGTCGAAATTGCTTGATTGCAAAGTAAATAGCTAAAAGTTCTAATTCTATAATGGGTTTTTTCTGTTCGGCTTTATTAAATGCTTTAGAAGCGAAACAAATTGGTAAATCACTACCTTGTTTTTCTTGACTCAAAATAGCGCCACATCCAGTTGTGGAAGCATCAACTGTAATAATGAATTGTTTAGTAGAATCTGGATATTGAAGTAATTTTGGTGAAAGTAACGCTGCTTTCAAAGATAAAAATGCTCTTTCGCACTCAACATCCCATACAAATTCAACTCTTTTTCTGCTTAATCGATTTAGAGGCGCTGCCAGAGACGTAAAATTAGGTATAAACCGTCTGTAATAGTTTGCAAACGCGACGAATCGTCGTACCGCGTCTTTGTCAGTCGGTTTTGTATACTTTTTAATTGCGTTTATTTTATAGTCGTCTGGCAACAAACCTTTGGCTGAAAATTTGTGACCTAAAAATGTAACTTCTGGTCGTAAAAAGTAGCATTTATTTGGGTTAAGTTTGAGATTAAAAGATCTACAAGTGCCGAAGACTTTTGAAAGATTTTTAATATGGTGTGCTTCACTACAACCTATGACAATGATATCGTCGACGTACAAAAAAGCGACATTGGGTGGTATACCCGAAAAAGCTATGGTCACCATTCGTGAGAATGAATTTGGTGCTATATTTAAGCCGAATGGAAGCACTTTCCATCTAAATGCGCCACGGTCAGTGCTGAAAAATCTTATTTCTAAAATTTTGATGTTGCTTTGCCCGGGAGTTGAACCCAGGGCATACGGTGTGATAGGCGGAGCACGCTACCATCACACCACGGTGGCCGCCAGTTTTTTGTTTACTGCGCGAAAATCTACGCACATACGATATGCTTTTTGACCCTTAGTATCTTTATTTGGGACTACAATCAAAGGACTATTGTAATTTGAATAACTGGGTTCAATCAATTCATTGTCTAACAATTTATTTATTTGTCGATTTATTTCTTCGCGTTGAGAGTATGGCAATCTATAGTTTTTAATATATACCGGTTCGTTGTCTGTCAGTCTTAATTTTTGCTCGTAAAAGTTATTTAAAGTCATTTTGTCCGTGCCAAGAGCGAAAATGTCGACATAATCTATGCAAGGGCAATTAATTTACTATGAGCATGTTGAGGTATTTGATTTTTCAAAATCGAAATTAGGTTTTTGGTACGTTTGTCTTCTGTTTCTGTCTTGTTAATTGTATAAACATTGTAGTTTGAAAGTTTTTCTGTCCGAATACTTTTTCTTTTGACATACTTTATATCATCCGTGGTATTTATAACTTTATTAATTGGGTTACTGGAATTAACAATGCACCTAGCTGTGAAAACACCTTTTTCAATTTCCTGCGAGTCCACGAAAAGTGGCTCGGGTGAATCTCCTAAATCAAAAAGTCTGAATATTTCACATCTTGGTGGAATGATACAACTGTCGCTTTCTGTTCCGTGCTGGATTGGTATCGCGACTTGTTCATTACCTACCCAAAAGGATATACTATTTCTTTCATAAATAATAATGCATTTGTTAATTTTCAGAAAATCTTTACCCAGTATGCCATCGGATTGAATATTAAAATCTTCATTTACTACATGTAAAGTATGTTTAATAGAAAAGTTTGAAAAATTTAAATTTGCTGTAATTTTACATAAAGTAGAAACTGAATTAAAAGTGACACCGGTAATGTTAATAATGTCCTTCGTATTTAAGGAAATATTTCTGTCTAGACATGATATTTTTATTAAAGAAATGTCGGCTTGAGTGTCTACTAGGAAAGAACAAAATTTTTGTGACTCGTTTAGTTGTAATTCTATGAAATCTGAGTAATTTAAATTTAAACAATAGATAGCTATTGGTGCGGGAAGTTCGCTTACTCGCTTAATTCGTCCTCCCTCAGTGTTCGCTCCTGAGGGGCACTGGCGTTTAAAGTGCGAACGTTTGCGTTTCGAGCTCTACCATTGGCTGATCTCGAATTGTTACCTCTATTGTTACCATTATTTGTATTTGAATTGGAATTTGTAATTGGACGCGTATTGTTGCTGTTGTTATTCTGGTATTTATTTTATAATTTCTATTATTATTTCTGGTATTTTCGTTATAATTTCTATATCTTTGATTGTTGTTACCGTTATACTTACTATTATATGAAAATGAACTATTATTTCTATAACCAGTATAGCCGCGGTTTGGGTAAAAGCCTCGATAACTACCACGTGCATTTTTGAATGTGTTGTTACCACGTGATCGAAAAGCTAAAACCTGACGTTCAGTTACTTCATTGTTTTGTTCTACAATTAATTTTGCTACCACGTCTTTCGGATCTGTAAATGCCGTTGAGGTTAAAATGGTTTTTACTAAATTGGATTTTGCGTTTAAACGACACACGTTAACAGTTTGTTCGACTGCCAATTCATGAGCTTTCGTTTGAGTGTTCCCTTCAATAATAAGAGACCGCTCAAGTGAGTCAGCTAAATCTTCAACTTTTTTGGCAAAATCTGTATAATTGTTACCGTTAACATGCAATGCTGCCATTCTCCCTGCTACAACTTTCGAGTTGTCTGGTTTTATCCTATTACGTAGAGTTGTTTTAATTTCATTTACTGTAGTTACTTGTGTTGGTATTGCTTCACGAGCTTTACCCTCTTATTTTGATTTTAAGAACGCTATAAAAGTATCGGTTAAATCTGCATTATCGAATTGTTCGAGTAATGCAATTTTGTCTATGAAAGAATCAAGTGCTAGTGGATCACCACTGTAGTTTTCTCTAATAGAATTAGCAATGTGTTAATAAAAATTCTCTTTTCCTCAGGTGTTGCCATGATTTGATCGTTAAGATCTGGAGCTGAATTAGCAGAAGATGAGGCCATGTTTGTACTAATTGGATCGTTAAGATCTGGGTTTACGTTAGTAGAAGGGTGAACTAAGTTTGTACTATTTGGGTCGGTAGGATCTGATTTTAAAGTAGAAGAAGTTAAAATTTCACTATTTGAATCATTAAGATTTGAAGTTAAATTAGAAGTTAAATTTTTAATGGAAGAATTTTCGAAGCCTGGAAAATCTGTTGATAAAGAAAATCTATTTTCCTGGTTTGTGACTTTTTCGGTCGAAGATGAATTGGTTTAAGAACACGTGAAGGGTCTAAGGAAATACCGTTTACAAAAATCGCACCTTTGGATTCACTTTAAATCACTTTATAACACACATAACCTTTAAAGTTTACATGCAAAAGAAAATATACGTGTGTAATAATGATTGTATACATGTAAGCTAAACAAGTGTAGTATGTTCGAATAGATGTGTTTAATATTTATGCAATATTTCCCATTTAGCATTTTACCAATTATGTAAAACAAATATAATTTTAACACTAGTTTTAAGCAGAAGTAGTTCGTACTAATTTGAAAAGAAAAATTGGGGTTGCAGCTGGTTTTAGGCAAAGTAGTTTTAAATGTGAAGAATTAGTAGTAATTTCAAACAAAAGTAGTTGTAGTGAAGTAGTTTTGATATATCGTATTTTTAACTATAACTTTAGTTAACAAAATGATTTTTTTTTTTCTTCGCGCCAAATATTTATATTAACAAAAGGTGTTAAGTTGAAGTTAGCATTGTATACTTAGTCACTTAATTTAAGCTAATATAGTTTTAAGTTTATAAAATTAACATATTTGGAAAAATGAGGCTCGTGGGACTAGTACTGGTCGCACAGAAGTACTGATGCAATTAAGTAAGGTTATTTTACGTGCTCCCACGCTGCAGTCATGAAAAGTGAGGTTATTTTGGGTGCTCCCGCGCCGCAGTCACAAAAGTAAGGTTATTATATATGGCGTGCTTTTGCTGCCCATTAGCCGAAAAAGAAAATGGCGTTTTTCTGCGCCCACAAATGGCATTTTTCTGCACACACGGGTATAGATGCCCCTTTTTAGGTTCTCCAAAGCAAATTTTTCTAGCGGCTGGCCCGCGCGTAACGGTCGCCATGTGAAACAATGTGGTTATGTATATTGTAATAATTACCCACAGTGTCCCTTTGTAATTTTGTCAAATTGCTTCATGCTTATAATTGTTCCAAAAACCCACTCGAAGCACCGCAGCCACCAAACAATAGAGAAATATATCACTAATATGTGTTTAATAAAAGTTTTCGCCGTAGGTACTTTTTATTTAAATTTTATATGTTTTGTGTTTTTACAATTTTATATAATATGTGAAATTCAGGTGTTGATTTACCAGTTGCCAAATTATAATGGCCGAGCCACTCACACGCCGGGTTGCATTCGCCCCTGCGAGCGTGTTCGGTCAACTAGTACATACTGAACAAATGTGGTCTTTCTTCGCTACACTTAACACTTCCAATTAAAAAGGTTTATAGTTTTTCTTTAAAACGTTATAAATTCACTTATTTTATTTCTTCAAAGCTAACAGTTATACATTATTTTAAAACTTCAACTTCAAAAATTTAATTTTAGACTTTAATTTTAGACTTTGGATAACTCGAAGCAGTTATATAAAAGTATATTCATGTGTAAAGGAGCGTGTCCGCAATTGACCGTTGATAGTACAAGACTGTCGAATGCCATATATAATTGGTGACGATGGTAGTGTATGCGCGTTGGCGCCTTTCCATTCGCCGCGCACGGCTGCGCATAAGGATTTCGCCGCCGTATAAATTATGAAGGAGGCGGCTTAAACATCCTGCCCGCCCTGCAGGGAGGTGCCAGTAAGCACCTTCTGCAGTTCCTGCAGGGCGCGGATGGTAGTATCTAAGGCGCGAATCGTGTTGCGCCGTTGGCATTGCGCCGTTTGCAGGCCTTGAGGGGTGCGCGCGATCGTGCGCTTGGCCGTCTTTGCGAGTTTGAGGGTTGCCGCTGTTTTAAATGCAGGATGCGCCTTTTGGGCGCTGCAGGCGCAGGTCGGGGTCCTCTCTTTTTCCTTCTTCGGCTTGGGTTTCGGCTTGCGGGATGCTTGGGGGGTTTTCCGTGGAGGGGCTTTGCGCTGCCCACGTCGGTCTTTTGGCCTCTCGTGCAGGAGGGTGTGATGTGCCAGGCCTCAAATTTTGCACAACCCTCGGGAGTCGCATTCCCCCGTGGTGTGCGTGAGTGCCAGACAATTGAAACAATAGCCCTGTGCCCTGGCCACTGTAGCACGCTGCGGTGGCCGCATCGCCTTAAAAGCCGGGCAGGTCCGCAGCGCGGTGTAGTGGTGGCAGAGCCGACACTGGAGGCAGTTATCGGTTTCTGCTGTGGGAGCCAGTGGGCATGCTGGTCGAGATGCCATGATGGTGTCGTCCTGAAAGTACAAGAGCAGAGAGAGAAACGAGAAGTAGTTGGATACAGCGGATGATACGGAAATTTAAATTTACAGGGGAAACGTATATAAGTTAGAGCGATGTGCTCGAAGAGTGCTCCATTGGAAGAAAGCACAGTTTAACTAAGGGGCGCATGACAAGCCCATTTTGGGTGCGAACCTCTACAACCCGAACATGGTTGTCAGGTCCGTGGCGAACGTTCTCGATTCGTCCCAGACGCCACTCGGTGGGTGGGAGTGAAACTTCTTTAATTACGACGAGGTCGCCTGGTTGAGGATTTCGCTGTGGCGTTTGCCATTTATAGCGTTTCTGAAGGTCCTTCAGATAATCCTCTTTCCAGCGTCGACTGAATTGGTGATGAAGCGATTTGAGCTTTTCCCATCGATTTATCCAGGAGAGGTCTTCCGCGTTTGGCTCAGGAATGGCTAATAGCGGTGCACCTCGAAGGAAGTGACCCGGAGTGAGCGCTGTGAAGTCAGCTGGGTCCTGGGATAGTGAGGTTAGAGTCCTCGAATTGAGAACTGCTTCAATACGCACCAACATCGTCGTGAATTCTTCGAATGTAAACTTGTGGGATGCAGCGGTTTTTTTGAAGTGGGTTTTAAAACCTTTTACTGCGGATTCCCAAAAGCCGCCCATATGAGGGGCGCTGGGTGGAATATATTGCCAGTTTATTCCCTGGGGGGCATATTTCTGTACAATGTTCGCAGAGCATTCGTTAAGAAATTTAACGAAGTCGCGTTCGAGTGCGCGCTGAGCGCCAATGAACGTTTTACCATTGTCGCTCATCATTTTTGAGGGATAACCTCGTCTGCCAACGAATCGGGCGAATGCTGCGCGAAAGGCTTCGGTGGTAAGGTCGGAGCATAGCTCGAGGTGTACTGCCTTTGTGGAAAAACAGACGAATGCAGCCACGTACCCTTTTATGATAGTGGTCGACCTCAGAACCGATGCTTTTATTTGGAATGGACCTGCAAAGTCTACTGCTGTTGTGGAAAAGGGGAGTGAGAAATTCCAGCGCTCAGGTGGTAGAGCTGCCATTATTTGCGTGCGCGTTTTCTGTTTGAAAAGCGTGCAAGATTTGCATTGAAAAATGCATTTCTTTATAAGAGGCTTTAGTTTTGGTACGTAGTACTCTTGCCTCACCATTTGGAGCATTAGCCGCATTTCTGCATGAAGAAGCAGGCGGTGTAAAAACTCCAGATACAACTGGCAGAGCCTTGAATCCGGAGGAAGGATTACTGGATGCTTCTCGTTGTATTGCATTGTAGAATGTTCCAATCTTCCACCGATACGTAGGAGCCCGTATCCATCCAGAAATGGGTCAAGAACCAGAAGGGAACTCTCTTTGCTTATTGGCATATTGTTTTGTAAGGCGCTCTTTTCCGCCCCGAAATGGCGAGATTGTGCCATTGCCACAAGCCGCGTTTTCACATGTTGCAACTCTTTGTACGTCAGATGGGGATTATGTGTTGTTGCCACCGATTTGGATTTGTTGCAGGCATTTTTCGCAAAGCGGAACACGTATGCAATCACACGGAGAGCTCGAGGGTATGAGGAGAAACGTTGAAGAATGTCGTCCTCTTCCTCGAGTGCGTGATATGATTCGACCTTGCGTTTCTCAGGTGGAGAAGCGCTACCTGCTTTCGGATTTGGCCATGCCGAAATGTGGCAAGAAAGTCATTGTGGTCCGTGCCACCAAAGTGAAGAGCCTATCAAATCATGCGGCTTGCAACCACGTGTGCCAAGATCAGCAGGGTTGTCTTGGCTAGATACATGGCGCCAGGTGCCGCTGGGAAGATATTCTCGAATTTGAGAGGTACGGTTGGCCACATAAGTCTTCCAGGTCGATGGAGATTTCTCTAGCCAGGCTAGTACAATCTCAGAATCTAGTACAAAATCAGAATATGTTGCATGCTTGTAAGTCGAGCTGTTTTCGAACAGTTGAAGCCAATTTTGCGAGTAGGACTGCACCACATAGCTCTAAGCGGGGTAAGCTTACAGTTTTTATGGGGGCAACTTTGCCTTTCGCAACCAAAAGAGAAGATTTTATTTGGTTGCCCACATGTGTGCGGATGTAAATCGCTGCGCAATATGCTTTTTCCGAGGCATCACAGAACCCGTGGATTTGGGTGTCTTGCCCTGGAACGACATTAACCCATCGAGGGATTTCGATGTGGCAAATGTTGCCATTTTGATAATGTCGCGGGTTTGGCGCTTTCATCCCAATCGCTTCCATCCAGCCAGATTTCTTGGAGAAGCATCTTGGCCTGGATCATAACTGGCGACAGCCATCCTGCCGGGTCAAAAAGTTTTGCAACAGAAGATATAATTTGTCGCTTTGTGACCGCATTTTGGGTGTGTTCCGGCAGCATGGTGTATGAAAATTTATCCATGAGCGCGTTCCATCGAATGCCAAGAGTTTTGGTGTTGGAGGTGCTCTCAAATTTTAAGAAGTTGGAGTCTAGAAGATCCTCCTTCGGAAACTGTTCTAATATGGCTGGGTGATTAGCCGTTAATTTCTTTAGTATGAAACCAGCTGATTTTAGGGCGTTTATCACTTGAACGAGTGATTCAGTGGTGTTATCGATAGTATGACTTCCGGATAGGATGTCGTCGACATACGTTTGCGTCTTGAGAATTGTTGCAGCCAACGGGAATGTCGCTTTCGTGTCATCGGATAGTTGATGCAACGTACGAATAGCGAGATATGGTGCACAATTGACGCCGAATGTAACCGTTTTTAGATTGAAATCGCTAACATTGGAGTTGGCCGATTTGCGAAATAGGATTCGCTGAAAATCTTTGTCGTCCTCGTGTATAAGGATCTGACGGTACATTTCTTCAATGTCTCCATTGAACACATACTTATGCATGCGCCACTGTAGAATTAGTAGCATGAGATCTGGTTGGAGAGTTGGACCAGTGCATAGCACGTCATTCAGAAATTTTCCTGACCCAGATTTTTTAGAGGCGTTGAAAACCACACGAACTTTGGTGGTGACCTTATCTGGTTTGACTACCGCATGATGTGGCAAGTAAAATGAGAAGACCTTGCCATTCGAAGTTATTTCGCATGGGTTGGTAGATTCCATGTGATCAAGGTCGAGATATTCTTGCAACACATTGTTGTACATTGTACCTAACTCCCCCTTTTTCTGAAGCGATCGCTCCATGCTGAAAAACTGCTGCAGAGCAGCCGGGCGGGATTTGCCGAGGGAGAGTTTTTCAGGAAACTCTTCCTTGAATGGAAGTCGCACAATGTATCGACCGTTTGGGGCACGTGTCGTGGTTGTAGCGTATATCTGCTCACACGCTTGATCCTCGGGGGATATCTGTGGAGGTTGTGGAATTTCCTCCTCTTCCCAAAATTTCCTCAGTTGAGAACTGAGTGTCTCGTTTGACGCTTGGACTTGCGTCGAGAATGACATAACATTTTCAGTTATTGAACCACTGAGAATCTAACCCAAAATGTTTTGTTGCGCAAGTATGCTACCGCACACCTTTTTTATACCTTCCAGCAGAATTTGTGGAAGTATGTCGCTGCCAATGACCATGTCAGTCTGACCCGGTATGTGGCAACTGGGATCAGCGAGCTCAAGGAGTTTGAACTGCTGCCAGATTTTGCAACTAATGGTGGATGTTGGCAGATTTTTTGTCAGTTGCGGCAACACAATGGCATGAGCCTTTATCCTTTTCATGGCTTTGGATGCAACCAGTGTCAAAGGACAAAGCTTGGAGGACTTTTGTATGACTTGTCCACCCATGCCAGAGATTTCGAACTTTGAATGTTCGAATGGAATATTCAAACGTTTTTGAACTTTCGAGGAAATGAAAGTTCTTTCCGAGCCCTTATCAATAAGGGCTATCAGTTGAAATAATTCCCCTGCGATGCGACCATAGCAGTAGGAAGGAGAATTTGGTTATCATTGGCTGCATGCAATGATTGAACAGGTGCGTGTTTTGAACAACACGGTAGCTCGCTAGAATCGGAGCTATTCTGCGTTTGTCGAACGGGAGATGTTGACTCAGCAGTTGTGTGCTGCACGTTTGGTGCATTCGTTCGCGGGGTGGAACGTTGAGCTTGTGGGCTCGCATGCAACAGCGTGTGATGCCGTTGATGACATGTCGAACATGACCACTTGCTCGTCCACTCATTGATGATATGAGTGCTGCTAAGGCAGTTTGTACACAGCTTAGCTTGTTTTATGAATTGTATCCGGTTTTGCGCAGACATTCGTTTGAATCCTGGACAGAATCTAATAAAATGCGGGGAGTTGCAACATTGGCAAGTTTCCTTTTTAGATTCTGCCACAAGGGTTTGCGTCCTGTTGAAGGACCTGTTTTGCGTAGAATTTTGATGAGCGACCGGTTTTTGTTTGCTTGGTTGAAGCCTATTGACCCTTTCAACGACTTCATATATCGAGATGAGAAAGTCGTTCATTTGCGACCATGAGGGTAGATCTCTTCGAGAAGAGAGAGATTGTTCCCAAAGTGACAGGGTTGTTTCGGGGAGCTTTTATGAACAAATGTACACCAGAATCGGATCCCAACTGTCTTGCGTAACTCCTTGGGAGTGAAGGACGGATAGGCAGTTGTTGATTGTATTTTGCAATTTCTGAAGTTGCTCACTGTTTTCGGATGGAATAGTGGCAAGAGTCAGTAAGGATTTGATCTGGTTGTCAACCAGGATCCGCTTGTTTTCGTATCGTGACCGTAAAGCTTCCCAGGCAAGGTCAAAGTTATCATCGCTCAACGCATATTGCTTGACGATGGAGCCGGCTTTGCCTTGCGTTTTGTACCGGAGATGGTACAATTTCTGAGCAGGGGAGAGTCTTGGGTGGTTAATGTACACCGCTGTGAACATGTCACGAAAAGCGGGCCATTCCTCATAGCCACCATAAAAGGTCTCCGTGTCGCATGCTGGGACTTTAAGGTAAATATTTGCCTCAGACGGGGGTTGTTCCATGCGGGGTGGTGGACTCGGCGTTGCCATCATTTTGATCAACGAAAGTTCATCGGCAATCTTTGCTTTAGTCACTTCATACGTATCAAGACAGGCGCATTATTTGCCATGCACTGAACTCTTGAAGTCTTCAGGGAAACTTTCGTCTGATTTCGAAAATACCAGATCGTAAACCGATTGAAGTCGTGCCCAATAATCATCTAGTGATTTGTCCTTTATCATGAGATACGATTCAGTGTGATCCTGAATCGGTGCTTCGTTGAATTTTGCACAGTATCTCATCAGATTTTCACTTTCCGCTATGAACTTTTGCGCGGATGGGTCAACTGATTTGGATTTCTGGCGGGGGGATGTTGACCTTTCCTTGGCCGTTTCTTCCTTTGGGCCACCTTTTGGCTTTTTTCCGGTTTCGGGCGTTTTTGGGGGACTGAGAGGCATTTTATGCAAACTTTTGGGTTTTCACCAAAAAAAACCGAATAAAATATTTGTCCGCTCAGAGAACGTTCGCAAAATTAGAAGATGGAAAACTCTTCGTGCTACAGAAATTTAAAAAAGGGAATTTAAATTGGTGGCGGTGTTTGTGTTTTTTTTTTTTTTTTTTTTGAACAATAGAGCCAAGCACGGACAACGGGACGTTCCTTAAATGATTTAAATCCGCGAAATTCGGAATTTAATAGGATGTATTTTGTTTTGTAAAAACAAAAAGTGTCAAAATTACAAAAAAAAATCACAAACACTTTTAACTAATATATACGTGTAAATATACGTGTGGAAATAAACGTGTATTTGTAAATTACTGGTATATATAGGGATGTATATATTAGAAAATAATATAACTTTGAGGTCTGTAGGGATATTTTTTGAAAAGTTCCTATAGGGACGAAAATATCTCAAACTTAGTTCGACAGAATAAGTACAAATGTACATGCGCAATATACAAACGTATGTATGTATATATGTTTGGTTGTGCGAACGTATGCACGTGAATCAGATGAGCTTCTCTGTTTATGTTTACAAACAGAAGAGTTTGTTTTGATTCGCTTCTTCCTCGCTTTAATGTCGCGTTTCTTTGTGAAGCTGAGTGCGCTTGATTGCACTGTTGGGAGAGTGCAGCAAAGAAAGATGAAACAATTGCAAATATGAGAGAGGTTGAGAACTTTGAGCAGCAGTACACAGCTCTCGTTGCTAATGTAGCTATATGTGCTGGGAGAATGTCGCTGGAAGAGCGACTTGAACGTGTGAGTAAACACGTATGATGTTCTCAGAGTATGAATGATGGAAAAGTAACTTGAAATTATTTGTACATGTATGTAAGTATGTACGTATGAATATTATGATTTTTATATATGCTGGCAAGCGAGAAAAAATGACTTGGAAGAAGTTGAACTGTATCGACAAGTTCAACGCTCTGTGCGAACAACGGAGTAAACTCAGCTGTAGAAGAAGTTTTTGCTGATGTTGTTCTTGCACAGTGTGTTTGAGTAGGCCAGTAAACTGCAATTTTTTGTTGGTTAAATACCACTAGAAATATGTATACATATATATATATAATTGGCGGATTTTGCCTATTGGTATAGCGGAATAATTTCTACCAATTTTTGGTTGCAAAAAAGTTGCAGTAAAACCAACGTTAAGAAAATTTCCGCAATATTCATGTATATATGTGGATATATATATATATATATATGTTTTTGCAGTTTACAAAAATAATATAACTTTTGTGGAAAAAAAGTTTTATTATTTTTTATATATTTTTTATGAAAAATAAAAAACTGCCTACTCACCGATTCCTGTATTCTGTTGCTTCTTATTTATGTATGTTGTTGTTGATTGTTGCTGATGATTAGCTGGCTGCTGTTGCTGCTGCTTGGAGAGCTGGTTTTTAGATGATTTTTTGATTGTTTTGTATTGTGTTGTATTGTAAAATAATTTTCGCACCAAAAAATAATTTTCGCAAACTTTTTTTGTGAATATATGTAGTTGCTTGTATTACTACGTATGTATATCGGCACTTATATATGATGCGCCCACAATTTACAAAAACTTTTCCTCTCTTTTTTTTTAAGAAATTTCGATTTTTTTCTTTTTCCAGCAATCTTTTTGTTTTTGGTAAATGTATAAGTGTATATTTTCTTCTTTTCCAACAAAGGACTTTGAAACTGTGTAAATGAGGTTTCCTTTCTAGATATTTTTTTTGTGTTTTTGTATAAAAGCACAGTTTACAGGAAAAAAAAATTTTTTTTTCGTTTTTTATTTCGTATATGTTTTTTGTATGTATATATAACCACTGTTTTCACACTTTTGTGTAGTTTTGTTTTAAATTTTTTATTATTTTGTTTTTTGGCGAACGAAAACGAAAAGCGCGATTTAAATTTATAATTTTTGTTTGTAATTTTTAGGGCGGGCCAAAGATGGCTGCGAAGGACCATGAATAAATCCACTTGGTCTCTCTTCGCTACACTCCACTTCACTAAATAAAAAGATGGTTGTTTTTCTTTAAAACGTTATAATTTTCCAAATTCAATTTACACAGTTTATATTACTTTAATTATTATACTTTAATTTCAAACTTCAAAAACAAACGCATATGTTTAAAAGAATTGAATATGAATGTTGTGTACATAACTATACAAAAGCAGCGCGTCCACGGTTGCCGAGTAATAATGCTAGACTGTCGAATGCCATATATAATTGGTGACGATGGTAGTGTATGCGCGTTGGCTGTTTAAAATAAGCCCTTGTAGAGGAATTTGGTGAAAGATTATGCGCCTCAAAGGTGTACCGCGCGCTTAGAAATAGAAGAAAGCAGACGAAGGAAAGCCTTCACGAGTATTTATATGCACTCATAGAGATAGGGAGGCCAACCCACCTCGATGAAAAGAGCGTTGTGGAATATTTCGTAGAGGGTGTGCCAGATACGCGGTTCTATATCAAGTGAAGAGCCTCAGTGAGCTCAAAGAAGAAATACAAACAGATTGGGTACGCCTCAGACAGGGTCGGAGAAAAGTGGTGACGGAAAAGGGTACCAAAATAAGAAATGTTTTAAATGTGAAAAAGAAGGTCACTTGGCAAGAGAATGCCAGAGTTCAGATTCAAGCAAGATGATGTGTTTCAAATGCAAACAAAATGGCCACTATGCCAAAGATTGCAAGTCGGCTACAGGAAATACAGCAGTTAAAGATGAGCGCTCAAATACGTTAGGGCAACAGGCCGGGGGCAAATCGAGAAGTAACCTTATATTTATTGACGTAACAATGAACGGGTTCACTTTTAGCGCGTTGGTAGATACGGGCTGCGATTCTTGTATAATGCGATACGATACGCTCATGATGCTAGGATATATTGAGCTAAGTAAGGAAAGGCGTCAATTGTTCGGAATAGGAAAGGGGCAACTTCGAAGACGAAATTGGTGGAATGAAATTGGAAGTAACATTCTACGTGGTGAGAGAACGCGACATGCCTTATGCCGCTATAATAGGTGGTGATGTGCTCAAAGACGTAGAGTTAGTCTTTAGAAAAGGGGAAGTAGAGTTCCGAAAACCGAGTAAGCAAGGCATCGCTGACAGTAGTGGTGAAAAAGGGAACCACGGAGTGGTTCTCCAAGTGGCGTATCTGGAGTGGTTGAGCCAGATCGTAGAGATGGGAAGACACCAGCGATGCTAGTGGGCGAAATCGCATAGACGGTCCGAGTAGACAATAAAAGCGGTCACACCATAAGAGATGGTGCCATGGGAAGTGCATCAAATAGAAATGAGCTAAAGCGGACGAGGTTAACTCAGAGTGAGGTTTCAAAGGAAGGGAGTAGCAAAGATGGCGAAATGGATCTCTTTAGCGAGTTCAAAGTTTTGTGTTTGCTGAAAGAGATGATTCAAAGAAAGAAGCATGTGATATAGACGTATCGCACCTAGAGGGAAAAACTGCTGAAGAGGTAAGGAAACTGGTTACTGCCTACGTACCCGGAAAACAAACCAGTGTACCAGTGGAAATGAAGCTTACCCTTACATATGATAGTCCCGTGTACCAGCGGCCACGTCGAGTGTCCTATGAGGATCAGCGTTATATAGACATGCAGGTAGAAGATATGCTTAAAGAGGGAATTATACAATGTAGTACTTTGGAGTTGCGTCGCCGGTGGTGTTGACAAAGAAAAAAGATGGGACGAAAAGATTTTGTTATGATTTTCGTAAGGTAAATGAGAAAATTGTTAGGGATAATTTTCCGATGACATTAATCGACGAGGTGTTAGACAAGATGCAGGGTGCAAAAGTCTTCACTACACTCGACTTAAGAAATGGATTTTATCACGTTCCAATAGAGCCAAATTCGCGAAAGTATACCGCATTTGTTACACATAGCGGACAGTTTGAATTTTGTGTCGTTCCATTCGGGATTACCAAGTCGCCGGCTGTATTCTGCAGATATATCCGCGCAGTATTTCAGGACTTGTTGCAAGATGGCACGATTATCGCATACATGGACTTCATTGTAATTCCCGCCATGGATAAGCAAGAGTCGTTAGGAAAATTACAAAAAGTGCTGAACAGGGCTGGAGAATACGGATTGAAAATCAAATGGGAGAAATGTCAGTT
The DNA here is from genome assembly GCF_040869045.1 of Eurosta solidaginis. Lineage (NCBI taxonomy): Eukaryota > Metazoa > Arthropoda > Insecta > Diptera > Tephritidae > Eurosta > Eurosta solidaginis. The sequence continues at coordinate 155,699,425 of NC_090320.1, read as the reverse complement.
TCTTAGGAGGCAAATTAGCTGGTTAGGGTAATAGTGGAAAATGGAGAAATATTACCGTCAGCGGAAAAGACTAAAGCCATAAAAAACCTCCCTATACCGTCAAGTAGAAAGGAAATACAGCGCTTTTAAGGATTGACATCGTTCTTTAGGCGTTTTATTCAAAACTACGCAATTATCGTGAAGCCATTGTCAGATCTGCTTAGGAGTTGAAGAAAGCTTTAATAAACGCACCCTCCCTAAAGCTTTTTCATCCATCAGCAGAAACGGAGATACACGCCCATGCATCAAAGCACGGATTTGGAGCGGTGTTATTGCAAAGAGATTCAGAGGACCGGTTGTTTCACCCAGTAGAGTTCATGAGCAGAAAAACCACAGTGGCAGAGGAAAAGTACAGCGCCTTTGAACTGTAGGTTTTGACAGTGATTGAGGCCTTAAAGAAATGGCATATTTATGTGAAAGATAGAAAGTTCAAAATAGTGAGCGATTGCAACGCGTTCACCATGACGGTTAAGAAAACCGACGTGCCAACAAGGGTAATGCGGTGGCCATGTACTTGCAAGAGTACGACTACGTGGTAGAGCACAGGTCGGGCTCGCGCATAAGGCATGTAGATGCCTTGAGCCGTATATATTGTATGGTTGTCGAAGATGTGCTAACATTTAGACTGAGAGAGGCGCAGGGACAGGATGCTTGGATAAAAGCTATGAAGAAGGTTTTGGAATCGGGAAGTTATGAAGATTTTTTTCTAAGGAACGGTATACTGTACAAGGATATCATTAATGAGTTACTGGTGGCACCATCCAGCATGGAGGTCGAAATAATCAAGTTGGCACACGACCAGAATCATTTCGCGACTAAGAAAGCACAAGAGTTACTGGAGAAAAATTATTATGTGACCAACTTGATTGAGAAGGTAACCAAAGTGGCGAAAGGCTGCGTTGAATGTTAAATCCAATTGATAAAGCGTGTGAACCATTAGGGACTTATCACGTCGACCAGGTTGGGCCGTTAACCGAAACGAAGAAAACTTATAATCGTATTCTAGTGATATTGGATGGGTTTTCGAAATTCACGTGGTTATACCAGACAAAGTTTACAGGGGTCGAAGAGGTTATAGATAGGCTAGAAAAACAGGCGTCGATATTTGGAAATCCTAAGCGCATCATAAGTGATAGGGGCGCAGCGTTTACATCAAACAGTTTTAAAGATTATTGCAACAGGGAAAATATACAACACTTACAAATCGCAACGGGGGTACCTCGAGGAAATGGGCAAGTGGAACTTATCCACAAAAATGTCATCCCAATGATCTCAAAGAAGTGTCAAAACAACCCCGCCCAGTGGTACAACCATGTGGCCAAAGTACAACAGGTGCTGAATAACATTATTCCACGCAGCACCAAAACAACACCATTTAAATTCTTACCGGATTAGACATGCGGTTACCCGGATTTGCGTCAAAGGTTAGACGATTTAACAGTAGAGGACCTAGATAGAGAAAGGGACTTAGTAAGGGAAGAAGCCAAAGAAAATATATGGAAAATACAAAACGAAAATTGTAGAACCTTCAACAAAAACAGAAAAGTAGAAGTAACTTATAATATTAATGATTTAGTGGCTATTAAAAGCTCAATTCGGTGCTGCCATGAAGTTGAGACCAAATTATCTAGGGCCGTATAGGGTAACCCTCAAGTTAAACCACGGCAGATATGAAGTGGAGAAGGTCGGCAACCAAGAAGGACCGATGAAAACTACAACTGTAGCCGAAAACATGAAGCCGTGGCCCTAGTTATTCAGGGTCGAATAACCTGTCTGGACGGCCGATTGTAAGAAGGGATTTAGGTTAAGAGTTAGGTTTAAGTATAGCTAGCAACTAAATGTATAGCTGGCAACCCATAGAGTAGTTCACCCAAGGGTTAAGCGGCAACCTGCCGAAAATATAACGAAGCGCCTAATAGACAAAATCGAAGCGCGGCCATCGTTTGAACAGTTGAGTTCAGTTTTAATACGAGGAAAGGAAATTCGCAGACGTTAATCTGTGAGCGCTAACAAATTAAAACCCTATAATTTAATCTAAGTGCGAATAGAATTAGAGAGGAAGTCATAGATATCACCCTGGCCACAGACTCTCCCGCTGTAAGAATCGATGACTGGAGAGTGTCAGACACATGCTCCTTCTCGGACCACAGTAGGATACTCTTCAACATCGACCTTGAAGTGGAAGTTCCCCTGCCATATAGAAATCCAAGAAAAACAGACTGGAACAAATATTCTGAAGTAGTATCTCACAAACTGGCATCCACGGAAATGGAAGTAAGACGGGGAGCTAACAATATAGACAGAGCGGTAAACCGACTGACAACGAACACTTTTGAACTCTGTTGTTCCCTTACTAGACCACGGGTAAGACCTAGAACTACGTGGTGGAACACAGAGCTAAGCCAATTCAGACCAACAACAAGAAAACTATTTAACAAAGCCAAACAAGGCTGGCTGGAAAAGGACTGGGATGCCTACAGATGTAGCTTTAACGAATACAAAAGCTGCATCATGGGAGCAATACTGTGAGAACTTGGCGACGACAAATGAGGCATCAAGACTTCGCATAATACTTAAGGTTCTAGTTCAGCCCCTAGTAGCATAAGGAAGTCTGATGGCTCATGGACCGTCTCCAACTTTCCTGGATGCACGGATACGACAGGCACGAAGATGCCAGAAAACCGCGCATACCCTCTGGAAACCGACGTCACGGACATCGTTGACCGGGATAAAATATCACGGGCTATAAAATCATTCGAACCCTACAAATCGGCGGGACCAGATGGTGTGATACCGGCTAAGCCGCTTGTGACGAACTGATGCCATATCTACACGGCATCTTCTCAAGATGCATACAAGATGGATATGTACGAGAAGCCTTGAGAAATGTATGGGTGGTTTTCATTCCCAAAGCAGGAAATCTTAACCACTCGGAAGCCAAGTACTATAGACCAATAAGCCTCTCCTCCTTTATCTTTAAAACACTGGAGAGACTTATCGATCTACACATTAGAAGCAATGCCAATCTCTGGCAGATAGATGCAGCACAGCATGCATACCAAAAAGGCAAATCAGTTGAAAATGCCCTTCGTGAGGCAGTCAGTGCCATCGAGAACTCACTAAGCTGCAAGGAATACACGCTGGCAGCTTTCCTCGACATCGAGGGCGCTTTCAACAATGTGGAGACGGAGGCCATCTGTAAAGCTCTTATACGATATGGAGCCCAAAGCTCTATAGTTGCATGGATCGATTCTATGCTTAGAAGTAGAGTTGTCCACGCGACTTTAGGGACTGATTCTATTGGCAAAATGACCACCAGAGGCACCCCCCAAGGCGGGGTGCTATCGCTTCTTCTCTCGATTTTGGTGGTCAACGAAATTCTTGAAATCTGTAGGAAAGGAGAAAAGGAAGAAAGGTGGTTGCATACGCCGATGACTTAGTGAATCTGATCATAAGCAAATTCTTTCCAACTATCACGGAACTCATGGAATCGGCACTTTGCGACATTTCGCGATGGGCAGGGCAAAATGGACTGGGGGTAAACCCAACAAAAACCGAACTTGTCCTGTTCACGGCAAAGAAAAAGATACCCTCCTTTAGCTTAACGAGGCTAAACGGCACAACGGTAAACCTATCTTCGGAAGCGAAATATCTTGGAATTATACTCGATTCCAAGTTAAGAGAAGGACCGTTAAGATCAGATCAAAGAAAGCTTTAGCAGCATACTACGCCTGCAAAAGGCCTTTTGGGCGGAACTGGGAACTGGGACCACATGTCATTTATGGCATGTACAGCACAGTCATTCGACCGATAATAACATATGGAGCTCTAGTCTGGTGGAAGGCGCTAGACAAAAAGAGTAATCAGCTGGGGATCGGGTAGGTACAAAGGCTGGCATGCCTGGGAATATCCGGCGCCGTGAGCAGCGCACCTCAGGAAGGGCTAAATGTCATCTTTCACTTGACGCCTCTACAAGTCTTCGTGCAGGGATTAGCCGCTAGAGAAGCTCTACGACTAAGAGAATCCAACATGTGGAAAACAGCTAAGCACGGAAACGCGACGATTCTGGACGATATAAGGAAGGGGCAATTAAAAGGAATAATAACCGACCGAACATACAAAACAGACCACATCACAGGGGTTTTGGACTTCCAGGTTCAGGACATATGATATCCTTCAAGGGAGGAATGGGAAGAAGGCCTATACAACGGCAGGGGCATAACAATATACACCGACGGCTCGAAAATGGAAAAGGGAACTGGAGCTAGGATGTACTCGATACATCTACATCTAAGCCAATCATTCCGACTTCTTGACGCATGAAGTGTATTCCAAGCCGAGGTTTATGCCATAGGCAGAGCGGAAAAACTACTCCAAGATAGCGCTGACTCCAACACCGACGTAACAATATTTGTTGACAGCCAAGCCGCCTTAAGGGCATTAGAGTCCAACATGATAAAATCGGACATCGTGCAGAGGTGTAGAGCCTCTCTGGCTTCTATCATCATCTCAATGTCCCCTTTGCTGGGTCCCTGGGCACTGCGGCATTGAAGGGAATGAACTTGCGGATGAGATGGCTAGGAAATGTTCCGACTTAGACATAAGTGAGGTGAACAGTCCGTCCGACCGCAGCTGAGTTGTCTCCTAGGCAGAATCGACGAATATGGAAACGGGGCAACGCAATTGCTATGGACCAGTAAGGTAGACTGCGAAGTCTCAAGGTCTTTATGGCCATGCTTGGATAGGTAGGGCACCAGCTTCCTTCTCAAACTGAACAAATCTGCGGTGAAGGTACTTACGGGTGTCATCACGAGTCATTGTGCTATCGCAACAATGCTCCGATGGTGGCGAATACCAACAAGCTCCCCCTGTAGAAGCTGTCAGGATGAGAAGGAAGAGGAGTCGATCTACCACTTTCTCTGCTGATGCCCGGCACTTCAAAGAAGAAGGTTCAGATTTTTGGGCTCGCGCTTCTTCGAAAGCCTGGCAGAGGTTGGGAAGGTGGACGTCTCGCTTCTTCTTGGGTTCATCTGGGAAAGCAAGTGGTTCGTTGAGGACCACTAGGAGGTAATGGGGCTAAACGAATTTGCCGCAACCCTGTACTTACTGAGGGCACTCACAATGGCCAAAAATGTCTCCGAGTGGAAGTGTCGGGTATCGCCCACGCACGCCCTCTTAAACTAACCTAACCTACGTAAGGAAAGGCTTAAAAGTGTGGGGATACAAGCCATGCTCAAAGGCGAAGCTGCATTAAGCTATCAGCAGTTTGTTTTGTAGATAGCATGTGTAGAAGTCCACGAAAGTGGGGAAAGCTTCTGACCGTCATTCACATGGGAATGGCCAGAGCGATTCTTTTGCATGCGGTTCAAGCAGCTCGCTACTGCCGGTCGCTTGCGGCCAAATATCCTCTCGGTAGACGAACATGATCTCATAGGCAGCGTCTGTACACCTCTAGGTGCGGCTGCAAGCGGGTGTCTGTCTTGGAGCAAGCGGCTCGCTATATAAACGTGCCAAGTAATATTTTCACCCCCGCTGGGGGTAAAACCATACTCCAATGAAATATAAAAACAAGCCTCGGATAAATACACTCTCTATTGATGACGACCATGGCAAACGTTTGAAGGACAAAGAATTGAGGACATGCACCTGGAACGTTCACTCCCTGAATGGGATTGGTGCAGATGTCCGGCTGGTTGATGTCCTCATCAAAGAAAAATCTGACATCACCGCCATCCAAGAAATGCGTTGGACGAAGCAAGGAAGAAAGAAGATCAAAACATGTGACATCTATTGGAGTGGCCATACGAATAAGCGCAGTCTCGGCGTCGGATTCGTGGTGGGAGAGAGACTTTGTCGCCAAGTTCTGGCGTTCACACATGTGGACCAACGTCTTGCCGCTATCCGAATAAAAGCAAAATTTTTTAATATATCATTCATCTGCACCCATGCGCCGACAGAGGAGAAAGACGATGAGTTGAAAGACACCTCTTATGAACAATTAGAACGCACATACGAGCGCTGCCCCCGTCGCGATATAAAATTCGTGCTTGGTGACTTTAACGCAAAGAAGGTGTTTTTGGCCCTACAGCCGGAAAGTTCAGCCTACACAATAAAACTTCTCCTAACGGACTGAGACTGATTGACTTTGCCGGTGCTCGAAACATGGTCATATCCAGCACGAGGTTCATGCATAAAAAGATACATCAAGCTACGTGGCTGTCTCCTGATGGAAATACTCGCAATCAGATCGATCACGTTCTGATAGACGGACGGCATGCCTCCAGTGTTTTAGATGTGCGCACGATCCGAGGACCTAGCATCGACTCGGATCATTATCTCATTGAAGCCAAAATACGCACCCGCCTCAATGCGGCTAAAACCAAGGAACAAAAAACACAAGAAAAGCTAGACGTCGAAAAGCTTCAATCACAACAGACTGCCAATGATTTCGCAACTCGACTCTCACACCTGCTCTCTGAGAGCACAACTCATCCTGAAGGTATACAGGAGCAGTGGGAGCATATTTCCAAAGCACTTCGTGCTGCCGCCGAGGAAAAAATTAGTTACCGGCGACCACGAAATAACAACTGGTACGATGAAGAATGCCGCGTTGCAACTGAAAGAAAAGACGCTGCTTACAGGGCTACGTTAAAAGCGAGCGCGACAAGAGGAGTGTATGAGCGCTATCGTCAGTTGAAAAAGGAAGCGAGATGCCTTTTCAGGACAAAAAAAGCAGAAGCAGAAATGCGTGAGTGCGAGCAGCTTGAGAGTGCATGCCCGACGGATGGAATCTAAGTGTTCTTTGCCCAGTCCACAAGAAGGGGGATACTGCAAAATGCACCAACTATCGTGGAATCAGCCTTCTCAATATCGCATATAAGGTCCTTTCGAGTGTATTGTGCGAAAGATTGAAGCCCACCGTGAACCGGCTGATTGGACGCTATCAGTGCGGTAAATCTGCCATCGACCACATTTTCACAATGCGCCAAATCTTGGAAAAAAACCCGTGAAAAAAGAATCGACACACATCACCTCTTCGTCGACTTTAAAGCCGCCTTCGACAGCACGAAAAAGAGCTGTCTATATGCCGCTATGTCTGAATTTGGTTTCCCCGCAAAACTTATACGGCTGTTCAAAATGACGTTGAGTAACACCATCAGCTCAGTCAGTATTGGGAAGGACCTCTTCGACCCGTGCGAAACTAAACGAGGTTTCAGACAGAGTGACCCCCTATCATGCGATTTCTTTAATTTGATGCTGGAGAAAATTATACTAGCTGCAGAACTTAACTGCACTGGAACAATATACTATAAAGCGTGCAATTACTGACATATGCTGATGACATTGATAGCATCGGCCTTAACACCCGTGCTGTTAGCTCTGCTTACTCCAAACTGGAAAAAGAAGCGGTAAAGATGGGTTTGATGGTGAATGAGGACAAAACGAAGTACCTGCTGTCATCGAGCAAAGATTCAGCGCATATGCGCTTTGGCAACCACGCTACTGTTGGCAGCCATAATTTCGAAGTAGTAAAAGACTTCGTTTATTTGGGAACCAGCATCAACACTAGCAACAACATCAGCACTGAAATCCAGCGAAGAATCAATCTTGCCAATAAATGCTACTTTGGACTAGGTAGGCAACTGAAAAATAAAGTCCTCTCTCGGCGAACGAAAATCATACTCTACAAGTCACTTATCGTACCGGTCCTGCTATATGGGGCAGAAGCATGCACATGACAACAGCAGATGAAGCAGCTTTGGGAGTGTTCGAGAGAAAAGTTCTGCGAAAGATTTATGGAACTCTAAGCGTTGGCGATGGCGAGTACGAGCTATACGCAGACATCAACATAGTCCAGCGAATTAAAACGCAGCGGCTGCGCTGGCTAGGAAATGTTATGCGAATGAAAGATGATGCTCCGGACAAGAAAGTGTTTCTATTGGAACCCGCTATGGAAGCAGAGGTAGAGGGCGGCCCCCACTCCGTTGGAAGGACCAGGTGGAAAACGATTTAAACTCCCTTGGTGTGACCAATGAACGCATATGAGAATCTATATACGTGCATCTGTAGTTATAATTATATGGCGGTAACTAAGTAAATTCTGGAAGCGCCTAGAAGATGCCACGAGGAAATCACAGAGTATAAAAGCACCAGCGGTAGAGGCGCTAGAGGCAGTTTTCAGTTAAGCACGCTCTCTGTCAGGCAATAAATCAGTTTCATTATTAAGCAAGCTAGTTGCAAAGTATACGTGTTATTGTGAAGTACTTTAATAAAGGCCATTTTTCCATTATTCAATATTGGAGTTATTTATTCAACAGTTTAGCGATACGAACGTTAGCAAAAGATTGCAAATATGGGGAATTGCAGTAAATTCGTTAAAATATCATCATCATACATACTTAGTATAAAACAAAGTCGTTTTTTCTGTCCCTATGTCCATTTGAATGCTTAAGCCTTTAAAAATACGCAACGGATTTTGATGCGGTTTCTTTTAGTAGATAGAGTGATTGAAGAAGAAGGCCTATAAGTATAATAACAATCCATTAAATAGTGGAGATATACTTTATTTTTGAAGTTTCTAATGTGATATAAATATAAAAGAAAGTGGTATTAGTTACACTATTTATAACTCAAGTACGGATAAGTCGATTTGGCTGAAAATTGGTGGAGCGGTAGCTTAGAACCAGGAGACGGACAAAGGATACTTTTCATCCCGTTCTGGCTCAGATCTTGAGATCAAAACGTGGACGTGGGTAATCCTGGGTTGTGTTTGTACAATATGAGTATCAAATGGAAGATGTTTATGAGTACTTTGATACGGGGTATTTTTCGTACCCCTGAGTGACTAGGGCCTCGAGGTATAGGCTAAAACGTGGACCCGGGTACCCCTAGAATATGTTTATAGAATATGGATAACAAATGAAAGCTGTTCATGGGTGCTTCAGTACAGGGTAATTTTCATGCTTATTGGTGACTAGGGTCTCGAGATATAGGCCAAAACATGGACACGGGTACCCTAGAATGTGTTTATACAATATGGACAACAAACAAAAGCTGTTGATGAGTGCTATAGTACAGGATAATTTTAAACCTCATTGTGACTAGAGAGTCCCGAGATATAGGCCAAAATGTGGATCAGGGTAATACTAGGATGTGTTTTTACATTATGGGTATCAAAGTGAAGCTGTTGATGAGTGATTTAGTACAGGTTGGTTTTCGTACCTATTGGTAACTAGGGTCTCGAGATATAGGCCAAAACGTGGACGAGAGTAACACTAGGATGTGTTTTTACATTATGGGTATCAAATTCAAGCTGTTGATGAGTGCTTTAGTACAGGTTAGTTTTCATACCGCTGGGTGACTAGGGTCTCGAGATATAGGCCAAAACGTGGACACGGATCTCCCTAGAATATGTGTGTAATATGGATATCAAATGAAAGCTGTTTCTGAGAGCTTTAAAGTAATGTGGAAGGCAGAGTTAGACCGAAGAAGCTTATTAAAATGTATGCAGGTAGACCAAATTTAGGGCAGAACAAAGTCTGACGGGTCTGCTAGTATGATATATAAAAACCCAAGCTGTCCATTCTTGAATAGAGAAAACCTTGTTTCTATCGATATAGTACTTATTTGGTACTTTGGGTCTAGCTCTGAACCAGAAATTGGTATAACGCAAGCATTTCATGAAACTTGAAACTTCTAGCTGTTAAAATGGGGCAGAAATTACAAAAAGCTCTTATCTGAACAATGGGATGCATGGGATATATGCTGTAGACCGATCTCTACAATTTTTTCAAAAAAATATTATAGGCTATGTATGTAATCATTTAGTGAAATTTGAAACTTATAGCTGTAAAAATAGTATAGAAATTACAAAAGGTTTCTTATCTGAACAATCGGTTGTATGGAATATATGCTATATATTCGACCGATCTCTACCATTTTTTGAGACAACAACGATCTTGTCGGTTCCGACAAATATGTAATCCCACGCCAAAAAAATATACTAGCGGACCTAATTTTACCAAGGTATTGCGAGAATTGAGGAAATAATTTTCGTTCAAACAGACATGGCTAAACCAACGCAGATCGTCGTCGTGATCATTTCGGTACAAGTACTTATTGGTGGGTCTATTTTTCTCCAATATACAAATTCATTTCCATAAATATAAAAAGCATACTTCGTACAAATTAGCGTAAAAGCAAAATGTCGCAAATTGGGCGAGAGTGTGGAAATAGGGTAAAACTATAATTCGCATAGAAGACAAGCACATTGCAGTTAAACCTGTATGAAAAAAAAACATTATGAAATCGCCTGACAATAATAACGTGGCGGATATTTAGTTCGTTTAGTAAAAGATTTTATTTACTTAATTGGTTAATTTAGAAAATAAAATTAAATACAAGGCCTGATATATCCCCGAAGAGAATTAAGGCCGAGCTGGGCTTCTCTTCCAATTCGCGTTGTGCCACATCTAATTCTTCCTACAAATTGGAGGTACGGGACCTACATGTTTTACGCCAATTCCTAACGGCATGTGCGCGCCACATGAGTTTCCACTGTGAAACTTTTCATGGCAGGCGGGGCTGTTTAGGACTGCCATCTACGCCGTTTCGCCTCATAGCAGTGCGGCGGGATGTCGGTGACAAAGAAGTGCCAACCCCCTAATCCAGGGTGTTATGCGGACCGTGCCTATTGGACGATTTGCAGGCAGGTGGTAAATTCGGTTGTATTCGAACGGAGCCTTCCGGATACCGGGCCACCTCGGGAAAGTATTGATGGCCTTACCACAGTAAGGGACGCTGCTGTGGCGGACGGTTCTTTCCCCGTATATAAATAACACTGGACCACTGAGCCCGTCTTGTCGGGCAGATGGTGGTACGACCATGATGAACGACGCATTACCTAATTGTAATAAGGACGATGATAAGAGGAGGACTGAGTCGTAAGCCAAGGCGACAAATACGTATTAAGCGATGCGTCGGACTCGGGGGCGAGAGTAGTGCTGATTCAATGAACTCCGTGTTGGAAAAGCATACAAATGAAAATGGAGTAGAAAAGTGGAGAATGATACGGAGAAGAGGAATTAAAAGAGCTCTTTCGAAGCGGTCGACCTAACAGAAGTGGAGATCGAGCGCTTGGAATGGGCCCATGAGGCGGTAGAAGTAAGTCGAAGGCAGTTCAAAAGGTTTGCGGTGAGAAACCCTCGGTTTTGCAACGGGTACGAGGAGGAAGAAGCGTCGAATGGAGAATGAAGAGGCAACGTTCGGCGGAAGGCGACAAGCCTGCTTTCAAGAGGCAGAAGGTCTCAGTCCCAGAGCCACGAGGCAGGGCAGTCGCATAGACAAGACAAGTAGGCCCAAAGCTATAAGACAGATGGGCCCGAATAGCGAGGTAGCAACTACCTAGAAAGCTGCGAGTCAGAGAGAAAGTGGAATAGTGTGAAAATGATAGCGTGCGGCAACATCGCGAGCTTGCGGTGGCTGGAGGGTGTGGTTCCAAACCTACAAAGGCAAGGCACGAACGCGCTGTTTGAGGTGGTGGGTAAGGCGCAAATCCCCACGTTACCAAAATTTAAGGTATGGATACCATGCGTGATGAAGTCGGAGGATACACTGCGACTTCTGCAGAATCAGAATCCGGAGTAAGGAAGAAGGTCAGTTCTACATCTTCCAAATAAACAAGCAGGCGGATGATATATTGTACCCGCAGCTTGGCGAAATGTCCCTTTGTACAGGAAAAATTAACATGCGACTCATGAAAAGAAGTCCCGAGGATAAAAATCCTAACACGCTAGAAGTGGGCAAAGGCGAAAAGGATCTCAAAAGCCTAAGAGAAAAAGGATAGATCAAGGTAGTCGACATCGGCACGAAGGTGGTAGAAGAGGACCAACAGCCAAATGGTGCTGCGAGTCGCACAGAGGAACACCCGGCAAAACCACTACGAGGGGCTGAAGGGATTTCGAATACTCTAAACCAAAAGGGGAGGACGACGACGTCACGACGAAGGTGCTGGCGGGGGACAAACAGCCCAATGGTGCTGCGAGTCCTACAGATAAACTTCCAACACAGTAAAGTGACTTCGAGCGAAATTCTCCTAACCCTTGAGGAGGGTTCGTTTGACGTGGCGTTGATCCAGGAGCCGTGGCTCTCATCGGGGGGAAAGGTTTCTGGACTTAGCGGGCGAGGATTTGGCGTTTACTACGCGCAAACGGAAGGACGGGTGCTAGTTGTAGTAATGGGAAAGAAACCGGTGCATTCATATATGCTGCCTAATTGCACTACTAAGGACCTCGTAGTGGTGGCCGTTGAGCAAAATAATAAGCAGGCATTTATCCTAGCAACCTGCTACATTGCCCATGCTGCGGAAGCTCCACCTATGGAGTGCAAGAGGCTAGTATAGGACGAAGGGCGCAAAGGGCGGTTGGTGATAGGCGTGGATGCAAATGCGCACCACAATGCGTGGGGAGGAGCAATACGAACGAGAGAGGCGAATATTTATTTTGTTACATCCTGCAAACCACTAGACTGGGTCGATTTATTAACCAATATCGCGCCAGCGATTTTTCGATAGGATTTGGGCTCATGGAAAAAAAGTTCCACTACGCATACCCAAAAAAATAATTTTCGGGCCTGCGAAAAAAAATGGCGAAAGGGTAAATTTTTCGACCAAAACACTCCCCAAAACCCAAAAAATATTTTTCTTTTAAAACTGTTATCGACAGCGCTTTTACAATAGTTTTTTGAAACAAAAAAAATATATATTTTTTGGGTTTTGGGTAGTGTTTTTGTCGAAAAATTTACCCTTCAGCATTTTTTTCGCACGCTCGAAATTTATTTATTGCGTAGTGGAACTTTTTTTCCTGAGGCCAAATCCTATCGAAAAATCGATGGCGCGATATCGGTTAACTTTCGTCCATACAAATCGACCCAGGTTACTACATACATTGGTCCTAAATGCAACAATGTTCTGGATATTACATTGAGCACCGAACGTTTTTATTTTTTTATTTACCGAACGTGATATATCAAGGTATGATTGGATGGTTCTTGATAGACCATCCTTCTCCGACCATGAGTATATCAGCTTCAACATCCCCCTAAAGAGGGTAGAGAAGGGAGGAACCTATAGAAACCCTAGGTAAACGAACTGGACTAAATTCCAGAAACAGGTAGAAACAAAACTGGGACAGCCCAAAGAGGTTGCCAATATGGAGGAACTGGAGGAGTCTAATGAATTTCTAACAAGGACAAGAAGATTCAGAGGAAAAGCAAAGCCGCCATGGTGGAGCAATGAGCTGAGTCTTCTTAGAAGACAGGTGAAAGAAATATATAAGCTACCAAAGACCACGGAAAGCGAAGCGTGTCGGGACGAGTACAGGGATCTACTAAGGATCTACAAACGTGAAATTTCTAGGGCGAAGAGATATTCATGGAAAAGTTTCTGTACGAACATAGAGTGCTCCAGCGAAACAGAACTGTTAAAAAAAAGTCCTAGCAAGGGGAAACATATTCCAGAGACTAATAAAGAAAGAGAACGGGGAATGGTTACGTAATAGTGAGGAATCCCTTGAGGTGATTTCGATACACATTTCCCATCGGGAGATGGTTTAGAAGAGCCAGCAGACAACACTCACACTTCGAAAATGGAGCGGGTAGTGCCGAGCTTGGTGACCGATACCAAGATCGAATGGGCAGTGAAGACGTTTTCTAAGTTTAAATCGCCGGGCTCAGGTGGTATATTCCCGGCCATGCTACAAGTTTCAAGTAGAGCGGTTGTGGAATGGCTTAAAATAATATTCTATGGGTGCATAAGATTGAATCACGTAACGCACTCTTTGAGAACTGCTCGTGTAGCTTTCCTACCAAAAGCGGGGAAGATCGATCACGTGTATCACAAAGACTATAGATCCATTCGTTTCTCATCATTTCTGCTCAAAACCTTTGAGAGGCTGATAGATGTGTACATAAAGTCCAACGTGGATGAAAAGCTGCTCTCCACAACACACCATGCGTACACCAAAGGCAAGTCGGTAGACTCCGCATTGCATAGGGTGGTAATAAGCATAGAGAAAGCCCTGGGATATAAGGAATATTCTCTAGGAGTCTTCCTAGACATTGCCGAGGGTTTCAATAATGTTTCTAAATGGGCGATTATGGATGATCTTAATTACATTAAAGTACATCCAGCCTTAACCAGATGGATCGGCTGCATGTTAAATTGCAGGAAGATTACATCACAATGGGGATTGTACGAGGCCACGAATTCAATGGACAGGGGCACGCCGCGGGTAGGGGTGCTATCACCACTGCTGTGGACGCTGGTCATCAACCAACTGCTCAGGCGATTCGATGAGGGACCCGTAAAACTTACGGCTTACGCAGATGGATCGGGCGCTTCGGGATATTCATACCTGGACATCTAATGTCGGGTTGAAAGTCAACGCGGAGAAGACGGATATGGTCTGTTTACAAAGGGGTACAAGGTCCCAAATTGTACCAGGCCTAAGTTAGGAGGGTTGAGCCTACAGGTGAAACCTTGCACAAAATATCTAGGAATCATCCTAGACAGTAAGCTGTCATGGAATCTCAACGTGGAGGAGAGGGTGAAGAAGGCTTCATCGGCACTTAATGTATGTAAAAGAAAATGCTGAGGTGTACGTTGGGCTTATCGCCCTCTCTTTCTCATTGGGTTTTTACAGCGATTGTAAGCCCTATTCTTTATTATGGAGTTCTGGACCATACGGCCATAGTAGTATAGCGTCATCAATCACAAGACCAACAGACTACCTGGTTCCCTATCTGCGCTTCGAGGGCGAGCTTATGGCCACAATAGTGGTGGACGGTTGGCGCAAGGGTGCTCAAATGGCGGACGAGGCGATACATGTATGCAAAGATGGTTCCAAAGTAGTGCAAGGAGTAGAGTCTGCGGTATCGGAAATAAACAGATCCGACAGGCTGCCGGATTGCTGTAGCGTTTTCCAAGCGGAAATATTAGCCGTAACCCAAGCAGTAGAAACCCTGGAAGAGAATAGCTTAAGATGCAACCGTGTTAACTTTTATACTGACAGTCAAGCATATGGTTGTCAGATTTCTTTTGGGGAAATTCAGTACCTTCGCCTATTTCAGCTCTAAAAAATCAGGGCAATTCAGTACACTTTTGTTAAAAACAAAATATCTATAATTCACAGCGAGTTTTATTAAGCATACATTAAAAAAGAAAATATACATTAATTTTTGCATATTTAGGTACATACTATTCATGTACGGCGTCTTTGTACGCTCATACTTATTTAGAGATCAATAGGTTCCATTATATTCACCGCTAAATATCCACATACTGATTGATTCATACATTTACAGCATATATTTATGTATAATAAAAATGAATTATTTTCTACATATTCATACGGATATGCTTTTTTCCTAATACTTGTTTAATTTTTGTGCCATTTTGATTAGTTGTTGGCCGTCATTGTTTTTTTTTTTTAATTTAATAAACTCCTCGCAATTCATTTTAAAATTTACTTTTATTTGAAGTTCACTTTCAACTGATTTAAGTAAAAGGCGATTTCTTTCTTTACTCCACGCTGCAAACATTAAACTAAAAATTCGTTCAACAGCTGCCTTGGAATGTGGAATTGAGAAAATAACGTTACAAATTTTTTCAAACTGGGGAAAAGGCCGCTATTGAAAAATTGTATCCATTTATTTTCAAAACTTGAACTATTTGTTTCGTTTGTAAGAAAGTTTTTTAAGGCAACAAATTCATCAAACAGCATATTGAAATTGATGTCTCTAATATAAAAATCATTAATTATTTCCGTGAATTGAGACAAATTCATTTCGTTCCCTAAACGAAATACTTTCAATTTATTATCATTGTACTGGAATTTTTTTTCCATATAACTTTTTTTTCCAATGTACTTGCTTTTTGCAAAGCACTTCGCGTATTTCAAAGCGTTTGCAACTCTGTTTACTTTATTTAGTATTTATGTGTGTGATAACGAAGTGGAATAGAACATTTGTAAAACAGAACAGGACGACTCGGATCATGAAAATCAAACATTTTTTTTAATCAAGTGAAATAAGTTCAGAAGTTTTGCGATTAAATATGTCGAGATAGAAAAATCAGGACAGAATTGTAAAAAATCAGGACATTTGCGTACTGAATTGGGAATTGTGAAAATTCAGGACAGCGAGTGAAAATTCAGTACTGTCCTGCCTAAATCAGTTCGTCTGACAACCGTAGTCAAGCAGCAATTAAGGCAATAATATCGCATAGCACAGCATCTAAATGCGTGTTAAAAGTGTAAGCAGTCCCTAGAGAGAATCGGGACAGGGAGAAGCATACATCTATGTACGTTGGGTCCCAGGGCATAAGGGAATAGATGGATTTTATGTCGGCTAATCTGTTATCGCCTTATATCGATTTTCATCATATAGCTCTTCTCTAACAAAATGTACTCTTGGCAATTAGACGTAAGTTACTTAAAAATAAAGAAGTGAATTATTATCTAATGCCGTTTAACTAACTGGATTGCGTGTTACAACATTTTGGCGACGAGATGGAGAAATTAAATTGTTAAAAATAAATAATTTATGAATATCCACCACGCTACATAACATTAGTTTGCAAATATCTGGATTGGTTAAATCATAACCT
This sequence comes from Eurosta solidaginis, assembly GCF_040869045.1. Lineage (NCBI taxonomy): Eukaryota > Metazoa > Arthropoda > Insecta > Diptera > Tephritidae > Eurosta > Eurosta solidaginis. The sequence goes on along the minus strand of NC_090320.1, from coordinate 155,682,723 downwards.
CACATAATGACACCACCACAAAGTACAACGCCACGAGTGCCACATGCGGAAATACAGGGGGAAAAATTTGATCCATCTCAGAGTTCATGGTCACGACGGGTAGAGCGTCTGGAGATGGCGTTTCGATGGTCTAGTGCGACCCACCTAGCGAACACGTGTAAGCACAAAAATACTGGATGTTTATTTTGTAAAAAAAAGGGTATCTAAGGCGCATGTGTCGTAAGGCCAAATAAGCAAAACTGCTCAAACAAAACAGGTAGATCAAGTAGTTGATGAAGTTTGCAACATAGGTTGTAAGAAAAATGTAAGCAAGACCGAAAAGAAGGTACGTGAAACTAACCATTGTTATCGATGGTCTAGTGAGGCCCACTTAGCGAACACGTAAAAGCACAAAAATACTGAATGTTTATTTTGTAAAAAAAGGGTATCTAAAGCGCATGTGTCGTAAGACCAAATCAAGCAAAACTGCTCAAACAAAGCAGGTAGATCAAGTAGTTGATGAAGTTTGCAACATACGTTGTAAGATTAATTCTAATTCGAAGATAATTACGAACATCCTAGTCAACAATAATACTGTTAAGTTCGAGGTAAATACGGGATCTTCAGTCACTATAGTCAATTTGAAATGGGCTAAAACGTATTTAGGTTAACTTAAAATACATGAATCTGATCGCTAACTTATTAGTTATTGCAACAACAAACTTAAGGTGTATGGATTTCTGTACGTAGAAGTTCAAGTTGGGCCAGAAAAAAAACCTTAAAATTATATGTGGTTGATTCTCATAGGCATCCTTTGTTGGGTCGCGACTGGTTAAGTGTATTAAGTTAAGTTGGCGTAAAATTTTCGAGGGCTATAATAACGATACGATCTCATATAGCAAAACGTTGCATTGGCAGACATCACCATTTCCCAGTTAGTGAAAAAATATAAACAGGTTTTCGAGAAATCGGCGGGAAAATTTAAAGGAATAAAGGCAAGAATTAGGGTTAGGACAGACACTATACCAGTATTTCTTAAGCCGAGGCGTGTTCCCTTTTGCTTGAAATTCGCAAGAGAGAATAAAATTGAAGAATTATTTTCAAGTGGAATTTTAGAGAAGGTCCCTTCTAGTGAGTGGACAACGCCCATAGTCGCTATTAAGAAAAGCGACAATAGGGTAAGAATATGTGGTGACTACCAAGTCACAGTCAACTAAAATTTAATAGTAGACGAACATCCTTTGCCAACGATTGACGAAATGTTTGCATCAATGGCTGGGGGAAAGAAATTTACTAAATTAGATTTGACAAAGGCATACTTACAAATGGATGTGCATGAAGACGGCCGTAATATTTTGACTTTGAACACGCATAAGGGATTGTATACTCCAACCCGTCTATGGTATGGTATCGCAAGGTGCCAACGAGAAATTGAAAAATTACTTCACGACATTGAAGGCGTAACGGTGTTCATTGATTATATCAAAATTACAGCATCAAATGATGAGATGCATTAACAGCGTTTAGAGGTAGTTTTGAAACGATTGCAGGAGCACAATATGAGAGTAAATTATGACTGATAAACGCGAATTTATGGTCGACAAGGTTGAATACTGTGGGTACGCCATTGGCAGTAAGGGTATACACAAACTGCAACAAAAGATTGATGCAATACAAAATATGCGCCGGCCGCAGAATAAAGACGAAATTCGGGAGGTGGGGTTAGTTAATTATTATGGTAGATTTTTGCGTAATTTGAGTACAATACTTTACCCTATAAATAACCTGTTGAAAAGTAATGTGAAGTTAGTATGGGACAAAAAGTGTGAAAATTCCTTCATGGTAATTAAAAAACAAATCGGATTGGATGTAGTATTAACGCATTATGACCCTACACTTCCACTCATACTTGCTACCGGAGTAGGGGCGGTAATAAGTCATAGTTACTCTGACGGAACTGAAAGACCTATACAGTATGCCTCGCATCCTTGTCATTGGTTCAACAATGGTATAGACAAATCGATCGGGAAGCATATGCCATAATTTTTGGTACAAATAGTTTCCCCAATATGTTTATGGGAGGAAATTTATCATAGTAGCGGATAATAAGCCACTTACCCAAATCTTTTCGCCAAAGAAATGACTTCCTACGTTAACTGCTTGAAGGATGCAACACTATGCCATCTTTTTAGAATCTTTTGATTTTTAGATTCAGTACCGAAAGGCAGCTGATAACGCGAACGCTGACGCTATGCCTAGACTTCCCTCTGTACAAACATACACAAACATAGAGGAAGTCGAAGTTATTGAAATTATTGCAATTGAAAATTTGCCGTTAACTGTAAAAGAAGTTGCTGCGGCAACGGAGTTAGATACATTGGTATCGAATTTGATAAAAGCCTTAAAGCAAGGAACTCCATGTTCGATTTGGAATTGAACAAACAGAATTCTCTTTGCAACAGAATTGTTTGCTCAGAGGCTCACGAGCTAGAAAGCTGCGTAAGAAAGTACTGAGTGAGTTGCGCACGGCACATTTTGGCATGACTAAAATGAAGGAGTTAGCAAGAGCTTATTGCCGGTGGAAAGGTATGGATGTTGAAATTGAGGAGATGGATTGGGAACCAGCAGAAGCATCATTTGACAGAGTCCACGTTGATTTTGCTGGACCATTTAAAGTATTTAACTTTTTAGTTATGATCGATTCATTTGCGAAGTGGCCAGAAATTCACCTAGTGCGCGATCATACTACAGAGACAACTATACAAAAATGCATAGAGATTTTTAGCTGTTTCCGAATTCTTAGAGTGCTCGTCAGCGACCACTTTTCGCAGTTTACATCGCGAGAACTCCAAAATTTTCTCAAGAAAAACGGAATATTGCAGAAAATTGGAGCACCGTTTCACCCAGCCACAAATGGCCAGGCAGAACGTTATGTACGAACACTTAAAGAAAAATTTAAATCCTTGGATTGCGATAAGCAGAACATGAGAAAGGAGTTATGCAAGGTGCTCCTCGCATACCGCCGAGCAAACATTCTTCTAAGGCAAATCACCATCACAATTTGTTTTTGGACGACAGATAAGGTTCCGATTAGGTTTGATGATACGAGAAAAGAAGTAGGATTCAGATAAAGTTGAAGAAAAGCAAGATTTACGAAAATTTGAGGAACCAGTATTTAATTAGGGGAGAGAGTCGCGGCTAGGGACTATCTATCAGATAAAAGATGGAAATTCGGTAAAATTAGGGAAGTCCTATGCACCATTCACTTCATGGTTCTTTTAGATGATGGTAGACTGTGGAAACTTCATGTAAATAAACTTTGAGCAGTGGGTTCTGAAGTCGTTAATTTGGATAGACCACACCATACACTGGTCGATTATGGTAACATCAACGGCACCACGCAAAATGAAGAAATTGATACGGAAGTGGTTGAAGATCCTGAGGCAAGGAATCCGCCAATTAGGTAGTCAAATAGGGTACGCCAAGCACCATCCTGATTAGAATACAAAAGTTTTAAGTAAAAAGGGGAAATATATGTAGATATAAGAAAATGGTACATAAGATACATACGCTTACCTATACGGAACTAAGGTTTAATATATCTGAATTTCATTATATGTTAACCAATTTTAATGTCATTTATTAGTTATGAAGAACAGAGATATACGAAACAAATATGTAACACAAATGTAACAGAAGAACTGAGAAAAAGTGAGCGAAAATGTATAAAGATCGAATATTTAATTGTATCCAAACTTTGCATAAATAGGCGGGGTGAGCTGTTATGTCGGTTAATCTGGCATTGCCTTATTATAGATTATATGTGTAAGGATTTTCACCATATAGCTCTTCTCTAAAAAATATACTCTTTGCAATTAGACGTAAGTTACTTAAAAGTAAAGAAGCGAATTAATATCTATTGCCGTCTAACTAACTGGATTGCGTGCTACAACAATGGGAATGAAAAAGCGGATGAACTAGCTAAAAAGGGCACATCTCTTGAAGCTTGCTCCGTAGACGTCCCAATTAGACTGGGCGAGATTAAGCAAAAGCGAGAGGTGCACATGATATATCAGGCAGTAAAGGCGTGGGTTCAAGGGCGGGGCTGTAAAGTGTCGAAGATTATGTGTAGGTCTTACAACCTTAGACTAACAAAATTGCTCCTATCATTAAAAAGAGAGGACTGTAGACTCATGACGGGTATTCTGACTGGACACTGCCTTCTGGCGTCACATGCCTTTAAATTAGGTTTGGTCAGTGATCGTTCGGTGCTCGTACCCTGCGCTTGCCAGGCTAAGAGTCCAGCTATTAGGAGTGATACAGCTGTCAAATCTAGAAGCAGCAAGTGGCTTAAGTCCTAGGAAGCTTCTAATATTTGCAAGAGGACGCAGTTATTTTATAACATAGGTCCTGGTTTTTGATAGGGTTTTTCAGTTTGGTCATTAAAACAACACTACGGACTCATTTAGTATATGTGATATTGCTTTGTTCTGCAATGGCGGCTGCCATTGGTTGTTGGTTCATTTATTTATTGAAATAAAAATTAGATGATTATGTATGTGCATGTGCTTGTCTGCTTCATCGCAACTCGTACGGATATTATTCTATAAAAGTAAAACTTTACAGATGGAAATTGCGATATAGTAACTCTCGTCTCTCTTGGTAGGTTTCTTTCTTTTGGCTATTAGTAGTGTTTTAGCTTTGGTCATGACGGTAGACAAGATCTCAGCGTTTTTGCGGGATTGATGGCTGATGTTTGGTGTGATGTCTGTTAGGAGCAGCTATCTGATGCGATGTCGTGGTATGTCACATAAATCTCCAAATGTGTTGAGATTGATTGGCTTCGCAACAGCTCCAGTATTTATGATACACCAAGATACTTGGCTATATCCTGATCGAATAACACGAAACCACATCGACCACGTCGTGATCGACGACTGGCAACACTCTAGTGCCCTAGATATGCTCCCGCTACGTGGTCCAAATATGGAATTCGACCCCTGCCTTGTGGCAACCAAGGTACGTGCACGCCTCGTTGCAATCACGAAACTGATTGGAATAATGCCCGAAAATTTTGCTATAAAAGGGCGGGCGGATGGCCGAAGGTTACAAGCCCGACCAAGCTTCTGCAGATATGACAAGGCAACCTGATTAAACAACAGCAACAACACCTGCTCCACCACTTATTTGTTTTTAAAAAACATCCAAGAAATAAAAGCAAATTTATTTAAGTTTAAAACGAAAATAAAAAAATATATACTATAATAAATCTCTAGAAAATCGTGTCTGTACATCCAAGATTTCTAAAAAAAAATGAGTGTACTTGACTTTTGGAATGTCGTAGAATCCATCGGCCCCACTTTTTTCTGTTTGTCTGTTTGTCTATTTGTCTGTATGATATCGATACTCTCGGAAACTAACGAATGGATGGGGGAATCTAGAACTTATTTCATTAAAATCGCGTGAGAAACAAAAAAGATATAGTTGTTTAAGCTATAATTAAGCTACTTTTAAGGATTTTTTTTCTTTGAAAAACGAAGGAAAATGCACTTAGTTTCCAAACAAATATCAAAGAATGCCTTTGCAACGTTTTTTTTTTCTTTTTCAATCCAGAAGGGAATCCAGAACTTATTTCATTAAAATCGCGTGAAAAACAAAAAAGATATAGTTGTTTAACCTATAATTAAGCTAATTTTAAGGATTTTTTTTTTTTTTTTTGAAAAACGAAGGAAAATACACTTAGTTTCCAAACAAATATCAAAGAATGCCTTTGCAAAGTTTTTTTTTCAGCTTCATATAAATTAAAAATCAAATTCATGAGTAGATACAGTGGCGAATCAGCCTTCTTAATATCGCATATAAGGTCCTTTCAAGTGTATTGTGCGAAAGATTGAAGCCCACCGTGAACCGGCTGATTGGACCTTATCAGTGCGGCTTCAGACCTGGTAAACCTACCATCGACCAGATTTTCACAATGCGCCAAATCTTGGAAAAAACCCGTGAAAAGAGAATCGACACACATCACCTCTTCGTCGACTTTAAAGCCGCCTTCGACAGCACGAAAAGGAGCTGCCTATATGCCGCTATGTCTGAATTTGGTTTCCCCGCAAAACTTATACGGCTGTGCAAAATGACGTTGAGCAACACCATCAGCTCAGTCAGAATTGGGAAGGACCTCTCCGAGCCGTTCGAAACTAAACGAGGTTTCAGACAGGGTGACCCCCTATCGTGCGATTTCTTTAATTTGATGCTGGAGAAAATTATACTAGCTGCAGAACTTAACCGCACTGGAACAATATACTATAAAAGCGTGCAATTACTGGCATATGCTGATGACATTGATATCATCGGCCTAAACACCCGCGCTGTTAGTTCTGCTTACTCCAAGCTGGAAAAAGAAGCGGTAAAGATGGGTTTGATGGTGAATGAGGACAAAACGAAGTACCTGCTGTCATCGAGCAAAGAGTCAGCGCATATGCGCCTTGGCAACCACGCTACTGTTGGCAGCCATAATTTGGAAATAGTAAAAGACTTCGTTTATTTGGGAACCAGCATCAACATTAGCAACAACATCAGCACTGAAATCCAGCGAAGAATCAATCTTGCCAATAAATGCTACTTTGGACTAGGTAGGCAATTGAAAAGTAAAGTCCTCTCTCGGCGAACGAAAATCATACTCTACAAGTCACTTATCGTATCCGTCCTGCTATATGGGGCAGAAGCATGGACCATGACAACAGCAGATGAAGCGGCTTTGGGAGTGTTCGAGAGAAAATGTCTTCGAAAGATTTATGGACCTCTACGCGTTGGCGATGGCGAGTACCGAAGAAGATTTAATGATGAGCTGTACGAGCTATACGCAGACATCAACATAGTCCAGCGAATTAAAACGCAGCGGCTGCGCTGGCTAGGCCATGTTATGCGAATGAAAGATGATGCTCCGGCCAAGAAAGTGTTTCTATCGGAACCCGCCTATGGAAGCAGAGGTAGAGGGCGGCCCCCACTCCGTTGGAAGGACCAGGTGGAAAACGATTTAAACTCCCTTGGTGTGACCAATTGGCGCCGGTTGGCGGAGCGAAGGAGCGACTGGCGCGCCTTGTTGGACGGCCATAACCGTTTAGACGGTTAAGCGCCAATTAAGTAAGTAAGTAAGTAATCGATAACTGAGTTATCGGTCAAAATGTATTTGCTCCAAAATCTTTAAATTTACCTAGAATATGAAACAGTTTTAGCTAAGATTTTAATCCTTTTACACGCGTTAATCAGGGACTCAAACCTTTTGGTGCAATTCGGTTTATCTATTCGCTGACAGGTGGCGCAAAGTGTGTGTGTGTACAGCGATGCTTTGGTAGGTGTGCGATTGGTTGTCGTACACATACACTAAATAAAATTAAAAAAAAAAATAAGGTCCACTTTAATATAAATATGCATTCCGAACAACGTCGGGTACCCTGCTAGTACTAAATAAAAATCAATTCTGGATGGGTTTCGGGATCCCGCTGGGGTTATTTCGGGATCATTTCGTTCGGGATCCCGTCCGGGTTATTTCTGAACCTTTTCGGTAGTATTCCAGGGCCATTTGGAGATCGTTCCGGTATAATTTCTGGATGATTTTTGGGTCCCGTCCGGGTACCCGTCGGGGTCATTTCGGGACTTTTTCAGGAGTATTCTGGGATCATTTGTGGATCCCTCAAGGATCATTTCTGGATGATTTTTCGGGATCTCGTCAAAGTCATTTCGAGATTATTTCGAGATTATTTAGGTACCCTTCCGATTATTTAGGTACCCTTCCGTACCATCATTTCTTGGTGCTTTTCGGGATTCGTCCGGGATCCATTCAGGGTCACTTCGGGACTATTTCGGGATCAGGCTCATTTCGGAACCATATGGGGACCCTTCCGGGATCATTTCTGGATGATTTTTCGGGATCCCGTCAAGGTCATTTCGCGACTATTTCGGGATCATTTGGGTACCCTTCCGGCATCATTTCTGGATGGTTTTCGGGATTCGTCCGGGATCCCGTCAGGGTCACTTCGGTACTATTTCGGGATCAGGATTATTTCGGGATCATTTGGGGACCCTTCCGGGATAATTTCTGGATGATTTTTCGGGGTCCCTTCAAGGTCATTTCGCGACTATTTCGGGATCATTTGAGTACCCTCCCGACATCATTTCTGGATGGTTTTCGGGATCCCTGCGCCATTATTGTCTGCATTTTTTGTGACTATTTCGGGATCCTTTTAGGACGCTTTCGGGATCATTTCTGGATTGTTTTCGGGATCCGTCCGGGTACCCGTCGGGGTCTTTCGGGCATATTTCGGGAGTATTCCGGTGTGAGGTTCCATTTTTGGAACCTCTGAAAAAATTGTTCTTGCGCGCACACACTACGGCACACTCCACACCAAACACGTATTTTCTATTTTAGTTTTCGTTTCTTTATTTACTATGTACGTTTTAAGTTTCTTTGTGTAATTAATATTTTTAGTACTTTAGTACCACACTTAGTTATTCTTTAGTTTGTACAATTAAAATGATTTTATGGTAATTTCCGATCAGTTTTATTAATTTATATGTAGTTTTCCAGCTTTACTGATCTATTAGGGTCAAGTGCAAATAAAATGTTATTTATTCCACCATTTAGCCCAACGTTTCGATATTTATCCTTATCTTCTTCAGGGGCGGTCTATATTTGTTTATAACAAAATACAAAAGACAAAAACAACATTAGAAATAAAATTACACGGTCTAAATTACATAGTTTCAAACAAAGTTTTGCACAATTATAAATTTGAATTTTACATGAAATATTACTTCACAAACAATTATTTATATTCACTCACATTGGTATTTAAAAAACGATTTTATTATTACTTTACAAAAAAATTAATTAAACGCTACCATCACTATACGGTAAACTTGTCAAACTAAAACTAATTATCTGTGTCATAGGCATAATAAGTAAGTCGCGGCTATGTCTTGTGTATCTTCTTTCTTGTTCATTGCCTTTTCTCTGTTTTGCATTATTCTTAGGCTCTCGAGTGTGTACCTTGTTCTTTCTCTCGTCTCTTTGTCTATTATTTTTGTTGTTGTGAAATCTACTGTGTGTCTGTTGTTTACCGCGTGTTGTGATAACGCCGTGCTGTGTTTTTCTTTGTTGATATCGGCTTGGTGCTCTGCAAGTCGTGTGTTTAGCGCCCTCTTCGTAGTGCCAATATATATTTTGTTGCAATGTTCAGTTTCATTTCCTTTGCACTCTATTTGGTATACCACGTTACTTTGTTGTTGTATGTCGATCGGGCTTTTTGTTTTTGTAAAGAATGTTGATAGAGTGTGGTTTGATTTGTAAGCCAGTGTTACTTTTGGGTTTTTTGTTATGTGTTGTGCTAGATTTTCTGAGAGCCTGGGAATATAGGTCGTACTAAAATATTGTTTTGGCTCATTCGGCGACTCTTTCGTTGTGGTTTGTGTGGGAATATTTATTAATTCTTGTTGTTTACGGTCAATTAGATTACATATTAATTTATTGGGATAATTGTTACTTCTTAGCGTCATTTTGATTTTTTCTATATTAGCGTTATGAAAACATTGATTGCTGATGGTCAGTACTTTATGTATAAAATTTTTGGCGGTATTTAATTTATACTTAAAGGGTTGTGATGAAAGGAAATTTATTAGGCGACCAGACGATGTAGGTTTTGTGTACCAGTCAAGTATAATTTTATTGTTAGCTCTATATATGCGGGTGTCTAAGAAGGGGATGTTGTTGTTTTTTTTCCATTTCAATGGTAAATTGCAGTCTATTGTGGTATTTGTTCAGTGTACTTAAGATAATTTCCGTGTCACTTCGTTTTATTATTGCAAATACGTCGTCTACGTATTTGACAAGAAATTTGATACCAGTGTTTTGTTGTTGGTTCAGCTCAGAGTACATATTGTGTATAAGGTCGTCCATCACAATGTCCGCTATGGTGGGGGAAAGTGGGTTACCCATCGGCATTCCAAATGTTTGTTGGTAAATATTGTTATTGTACATGAAATAGTTATTTTCTTTTAAGCAGAACTCTAATATGGTTAAAAATTTGTTTTTCGGTATGTTTGTGTGTTGTTGGACTTTTTCCCATTTTTTCATGACTATCTTTATTGCTAAAGCCGTCGGTATGTTGGTGAAGAGCGAGACGACATCGAGCGATACTAACACATCATCATTGCATACATTTACATCAGCTAATCTATTTTGCAAGTCAAATGAATTTTTAATGTTGTAGTCTTCTGATATTAGTGGCGTCAAGATTTTTCCTAAATATATGGACAATTCATAACATGGAACATTTATAGAAGACGAAATTGGACGTAAGGGGCATTCGGGTTTGTGGATTTTGGGTAAACCATAAAGTCTCGGTGCGGTTGCTGCCGAGCTTGCGAGCTGTTGTTTTTCTCTGTAGTTTATGTGCTTTCCTTTGTATAATTCGTTCACAATGCTATTGTTTTTCTTTTGCAGTTTTGTTGTGGGATCGACTCTGACGACTTTGTATGTGTTCTTGTCGCCTAGTAGTTGGTTCATTTTTTCCATATAGTCTGTCTCGTATAGCGCAACAGTTCTATTTCCTTTATCCGCATCCGTAATAACTACGTTGTCTCTGTGTAAATGTAAAAATGTTCTAGTTTTGTTGTATGTCTCTATGATAAATTTTTCGGCTGAGTTTTGTTTTATATTACTTTTGAACTGTAAGATTCTGTGGCTAACTTGGCTTCTCGCGACTTCTTTATCTTTTTCGTTATCTATAGTTTGAATTACTTGTTATATTTCTGCAATTGTATGTATGGGTGAAAAATTAGTATTTGTTGTAGGTAGTGTGAATTTTCGTCCCAGGGATAGCAGCCACATCACATCTTCGGGAAATTCGATGTTGGTTTTGTTTACAAACCAATTGCTGTTTATGTTGATTCCTAGTTTTCTTATTTTTTCGTATTTAAGTTTTTTCATTTTCGCTTCTAGTGTTGCTTCTTTCTCTTTTGCTATCTTCTTACCCAGAATTTTTTGTTTGGTGATGAACTGGTCAAATTCCTGTTCGCCTAATGCATGTTTTAATTGTTGTTGTGCGTGAAAAATTAGATCTTTTGTTGTTTTGATGTTGATGTTGGTTTGTGTAAGTTCTATGTTTAATATTTTCGAGAGAAATTTCTGTTTGGTCTTTTCAATTTTTGTTTTTACTCTTTCGGACGTTGTTTGTATTTTTAATAATTTTATGATTTTAGTTTTGCCGCTTAGTGTGTGTTTTCTTCTTCAGTCTACAATTATAATAATGATGGCCGCACTTATTTTTTGAGCCGACCTCCCCTTTTCCAAATTGTTTCAACACCTGTTGTCCATTCACAATAGACAACAGGGTTGCACCAAATTGGAAACAGGGTGAGACTATAATGCTGCTGTTACACCATCCCCCTTTTCGAAAAAAAAGTTTGAAGTCGACAAGTTGATCAGGTTTGTCGGCTTTTACCACATTTATCCTTTTTCTTACTCATAGTCCTAGTCTGGAATGCAAATATATTTTTAGTCGATTCTTTTATTTCGCCAATAGTGATACGAGAAAGTGCATCAGCTCCTACATTTGATTTTCCCGTTATGTACTCTATTTGAAAATTGTATTCTGCCAACTCAAGTCTAATTCTAGAAAGTTTTGAAGATGGGTCTTCCATAGTAAATAAATAAACTAAGGGCCTGTGGTCTGATTTTACATAAAAGTGAATGGCTAATAATTCCAACTCAATGATGGCTTTCTTTTGTCCTGCATCATTAAACGATTTTGACGTATAACATACGGGTAAATAGCTGCTTTGTGTTCTTGGCTGAGTATTGCTCCACACCCCGTTTTAGAAGCGTCTACTGTAATGGTAAACTGTTTGGAAAAATCTGGGTATTGTAATATCTTTGGTGACATTAGAGATGCTCTTAGTGCATCGAAAGCTTTATCACATGTCGTGTCCCATATGAATTCTATTCTTTTCTTATTTAGTCTATTCAGAGGTGCTGCCAGAGATGCAAAGTTTGGAATAAAGCGTCTGTAATAGTTAGCAAAAGCTACAAACCATAATACAGCGTCTTTGTCTGCTGGCTTAGTATAGTTACGAATTGCATCTATTTTCGAATCGTTTGGTGACTAAGAATGTTATTTCCGGTCTTAGAAAATTACATTTATTTGGATTGAGTTTAAAGTTGAATGATCTACAAGTATTGAATACTTTAGACAAATTTTTAATGTGATGAGATTCGCTAAAGCTGTTATATCACGTGTAATGGTATTTGGTGAAATCCAGAAAAAAGGTCTAAGGTTGAGAAAAATTTGGCTCTGCCAAGATTGTCTTATATATCATCGATTCGTGCTAATGGGAATTTGTCTGCTATTAGCTTCTTGTTAACTGCACGAAAATCAACACACATCCTGTACGCTTTTTTCCATTTGTTTTCTTTTTAGGGACTAGGACAAAGAGAAATGTTGTAGTTAGAATAGCTTTCTTCGATTAAATCATTTTCTAGTAATTTTGTAACTTGTTTGTTAATTTCTTCCCGCTGAGAAAAAGGTAGACGATAATTCTTTATATACACTGGTTCGTTGCCAGTTACCCGCAATTTCTGCTCATAAAAATTGTTTAACGTCATTTTGTCATTGTCAAGCGCGAATATGTCAGCATATTGTATGCAGAGATCTAAAAGTTCAGATGGTGCATCTTTGGGAATTTGATTTTTTAAATCGAAGTTATTTCATTAATTCGCTTCTAATCTGACTTAGTTTTGCCCATTACATATACGTGATAATTTGATAGGTTTTCTGTTTTAATAGAATTTTTGTGTACGAATTTTATATCACTTGTGGTATTGGTTAATTTTATGACTGGGTTATTGGAGTTTGTAATGCATCTTGCGGTAAAAACGCCTTTTTGTATTTCTTTAGATTCAACGAAAAGTGGAGTTGTTGAGCGACCTCTGTCGAAAATTCGAAAGACTTCGCATCTTGGTGGTATAATACACATGTCTCTTTCCGTTCCGTGTAGGATTGGCATAATGACTTTTTCTTTATTTGCCCAGAATGAGATGCCACTATTTGAATAATTTATTACACATTTGTTATGGTGAAGAAAGTCTTTGCCTAGTATACCGTCTGATGGAATATTAAAGTCATCGTTTACCACATGTGAGCTATGTTCGACTGGATTATTAGAAAAATGTTGGTCTATATTTATTTTACCTAAAGTAGGAACAGAATTTGATGTAACGCCAGTGATATTAACTATATCGTCAGAGTTGATGGGAATTTGCTTATTTATACTTGAATTTTTAATCATCTAGTAAAAATGTGCATAGCTTGTTAGACCCGGTTATATAATTTTCGAGTAATTTAAATTCAGACAAAAACAATTTTAAATATTTATTCGCTTATCTCCTCGTCTCTCAGTGTTCGCTGCTGAGGGGCGTCCAAGTTTAAAGAGCGAACGTTTGCCTTATTTCGCGTATTTGAATTTCCGGTGTTAGTGTTGATCCTGTTATCGAACCTATTTTGACTGTTGCTAGTGTTACGCGTATTACTATTGCTTCGAATGTCGTTGTTTTGCTTATAATTGCTGTTTTGCCTATTTTGATTGTTATTGTTGTAACTACCGTTATTATTGTTGTTGTACCTATTGAAGTTATTGTTATTGAATCTATTGAAATTGCTATTGTTGTTGTATATTTTATTGTTGTTGTAGTAGTTATTGCCTCTATTGTTGTTGCGAAAATTATTTTGATTGTTAAACCTTGATCGAAAAGCTAATACCTGTTTTTCTGTAGCCTGATTGTTTTGTTCGACTATCATTTTTGCTATGCCGTCTTTTGCGTCACTAAAAAAGGTTGATGCCAGAATTGCTTTGACTAAGTCTGAGCGCGTATTTAGCCTACAAACGTTTACTGACTATTCGACTGCCATCTCGTGCGCTTTGGCTTTTGACATGCCCTCAATAATTAGATACCTCTCTAACGCATCAGATAATTCCTCTACGCGTTTATCAAACTCGGTTAAATTATTGTTTGTAACTTTTAGTGAAGCTATTTTTCCTGCAAAGACTTTTGAATTATCTGGCTTTCTTCGACTTTTAAGCGCATCTTTAATTCCTTAGATAGATGTTATATTCGTCGGAATTACTTCTCTTGATTTCTCTTCGAGCATCGATTTAACAAATGAAATGAATGTTGGCATAAGATCTGGATCTGAATAGCCTTCTACTAGTTCAATTTTATCTATGAAGGACTCTAGCGCTAAGGCGCACCGTTATAATTTTCCCTGAATACAGGCGCAAGTTAAGTATGTACTTTCGTTTTTAAATAAAACAATATACTTTATTTGTATCTATATGTACTTTAATGAATTCTAAACTAAAGTTCATATGCTTCAGTGTAATAGAAGACTAACTTATTTCTATGCTTAATCGTCTATTTATATGCTCTGGTTTCTTTTGTTTAGTGGCTGCTGATAATGTTCAAAAAAGGATCTTGGTGATAATGTTTAAGTAGAAATCTTATCTATGCTTACAATGGTTGAATAGGAATCTTTTGTTCGCTGATAATATTTTATTTGGTTTTGTTTATATTTTGTTTATGTTTGTATTTGGTTTATGTTGAAATAGAAATCTTATCTTTGCTTACAATGTTTTGATTTCTGATAATGGTTAATAGATAGATAGACAATGTTTAAAGAGGACCATACTTTTTATGTAAACTACTGATTCTATATCATACATGGGATGATGTTATCGGTACAGTAGTGTATTTTCTGTTGCACTAACTCTCCTCCCTCTTAAAATTAAATGTCCTCATTTACAATTTGGACTCTAGTACATTTTGTTTTCTTTCTTCATGGTCTTTTTGACATTGTATTAGTGCTCTTTGATAAAGTATATTCCTTCTCCTTACTCTAAATTCTAATAATAGTTTGGTTATTGTGATTAATAGGGTTATAATTAATATAGTTATAAATGTATTCTTGATTGGATTTTGTTCAATTGGTACAAATATGGATAATATTTCGTCTAGATTATTGAACTTGTATTCTGATTGAGATTCTAAGTATTCTAATATATCTAGATTTTCTTTATGCTTTTTATGGAGTATTTTTACCATAGTTTCCCTAATGTTTATATATACTTCGTTATAAAATGTTATATTGGTTTTGAAATAAATTGAAAAATCTCCATCTAAAATCTCGTTGTTTAATATATTTAATCCGTTAATAATAATGTTTCCGTTACCATAATTAATAAAGGGTGGATTCTTTTCTTTTATCATTTTACATTGAGCATTATTTTTCTCTAATATTTGTATTGTACATCCGTCCTTTTTATTCTGCTTACATATAGTTTGATCTATAAAATCTTTACATTTATTGATTCTTACGTATTGATTTCCTTTACATAAAGCAATATTTTTATCCATAACTAATTTTCCTTTTTTGAAGCTAATGAGTGGATGTAGAATTGTTCACATTTTTCTTTGATTTTTGGGTATTTGTAAACTGTTACAAAGTTTTGTTTGAATTTAACAATTTTAATTTCTGCATATTCTAAAATATTTATGGTTAAAACATTTGTTTTTTCTTTCGCAATGATTTCTGTAATTTCTTCTAAGTCCAATGAAGTTGACAGGAAGTTGTTATTTTTTGCTAAATTAATTGTAGTTAGGAGAGTATTAAGTTCATTGTAGACTTCTGTGAGTATTAATTTTTCAGAGAAATCCTTGGGGTTTAATTTGTTTAACATTTTTTCGAAATTACTATTTATTATTTTTTGTTTATTGTGTCCCTCAATTAGTTGATTGATTCTTGTCTGTATCTCTACTTCATCATCGTGGTCTGGTGTATCTGTTATCCATTTTAATATTGTCCCTAAAGCGTTTAATCCTCTTTTAAATCTATTAACTGGATTAATCTGTTTTATTATTATTTCAATTTTTCGGTGTAATATTTTCACTTCAGGATTTGAATTATATTTTGAGTTTAATATATTTTGGTAAGGTGTTAATATTCTAGTTAAATTTTAATATGATATAAATAATCATAGCTATCAAATATAAAAGCCGGATTCGTTTCTATTAATATATAATCTTTTCCTTTCAGGTCTGTAATACTTGTGTCTGAACTAATTCTGTTTATGCACAGCAAGATTATTATTATTGTGAGATTCATTTCTAGTTCGTACGTATGTTATCTTTGTGTATTATTCTTTTATCAGTTGTTGTGACTGTTTTACCGTTATCCTGTTCAATTATTTTTTTCATAAATCTATCGTGTTTTTTATTTCTTCGGCTTCTCTTAACGTAAATAATATCACCTTTCTCGTAAATAATTTGTTTGTTCGGTGCCTTCTGTTGGGTGATATCTCTTTCTTGCTTATAACGAATTCTGTTTCTGATGACTGTATAGTCGTATCCTCCCCTGTTGAAAAAAACGTCCTCGGGTTTATGTCCTGTGACCGAGTGAATGGTTTTATTGTACTGTCGTACTGCTTCGAATATTACCTCTTCGTGTTTACCTTTGGTTTCCTTTACTAGTAAGTTAGTTAGCTCCACTATTGTGCTGTGCGTCCGCTCTACTTGACCGTTCGTTGTCGAATGTTGTGGTGGCACTGCTGTGTGCTGTATATGTAGTCGATCGTATAAGGATTTTGCTACTACATTAACATATGTCGGGTCGTTATCAGTTGTTAGGTTCGTTGCGTGTGGGAATATTTGGGATAGTATGTCATTCAAATATATGTATGAGTTTTTCTTATCTGGTATTTTTCTTATATAGCAGAATTTTGAGTATCTATCTACTGTAGTTATATATATTTGGTTGTCCAAAAAAAATGTATTCATGTGCAGATGTGTACCTACTTCATTTGGTATTGGTGTTTTTCCGTAAAGTAATTTATTAGGACGTCTGTCGTATTTACATTTTTTTACATATCTCACATATTTGTGCTGCCTTCTTTGCCATATCTCGCATGTTAGGCCAGTAATAGCTCTCAGACAGTTCTTTTATATTATTTCTATAATTTCTATGTGCTCTTCTGTGTATTTGTTCAACTATCTCATTCTGTTCATTTTCGTCAGTGATGTCTCTGACTAATGCATTTGTTATTACAAAAGTAGTGGTTGGGAAAGTTTGTACTAGTGTAGTTTTTATTTTGTATAGAATTTCTTCGGTAGTGATTATGGCGTTAATATTGTTTGGGTGTTGTACGCCTTTAATATCACTTATCAATTGTTCTATAGTTGTGAAGTATATGGTATGTCTAAATTTTCCGAATATATTTTTACTTTCTATTCTTACTAATCCATTGTTAGTTTGGATAATAATTTAGTTATTAAAATGGTTTAAGCTAGTGCCTACCCTTCTTATGGTTTCAGTGGGTGAGCTGAGTTGAGAGTGCTGCGATTCTGAGTCGGTTAATTGATTAATTTGTTGCCGACTTAGTGCATCCGCAACGATGTTTTGAGAACCTGGTTTGTATACCAATTTGGCACCGTATTCTTCTATTTGGTTTTTCCACCTTTTTAGTTTATTATTAGGGTTCTCTGAAATAGAGTAGGTTAAGGACTGATGATCCGTATAGATTGTAAGGTCTGATCGTCCATATAAATAGTTTCTGAGTTTTTGTAGTGCCCAAATTATGGCTAATAACTCTTTTTCGTTTGTGCTATATTTTTGTTCCGTCTCGCTTAGTGTTCTGGATATAAAACAAATGGGATTTCTACCTTGGGATAACACAGCTCCTATGGCAAAATTACTTGCGTCCGTGGTTAAATCAAAGGGTTTATTGAAATCGGGTTGAAAGAGTTCGACTTGTGCTTGTAATTCCTTTTTTAATATATTCATCGCTTTTATGGCTTCCTCATCTAATTTTATTTGCATTCTTTCACTTTGCTTTTTCTTTACGATACCGTTTTCTCCTCTTAAAAACAATGTTAGGGGTTTGGTAATCTTGGCGTAGTCTTTGATGAATTTTCTATAATATCCTGCTAGCCCTAAAAATGATCTTAATTCTTTCAGATTCATAGGCACAGGGTAGTTTTTTATGGTCTCAATTTTTTGTGGGTCTACAGTTATTCTGTTATGTTTAATAATATGTCCTAAATATTCAGTGCTGTCTTTGAAAAAATGAGATTTTTCAAATGAAATCTTCATATTTGCTTGACGCAGTGCATTTATAACAATTCTTATGTGTTCCATATGTTCATCATGTGAGGATGAATATATTAACACATCGTCTATATATACATATAAGAATTTTCCTATGTAATTTCTTAATATGTCATCTACGCATCTTTGAAATATTGAAGGTGCATTCTTTAGTCCAAACGGCAGCCTTAAGAATTCATATTTTGCTCCGTTTATGCTAAAGGCTGTCTTTTCGGTGTCTGACTCCTTGATTTTTATCTGATGGAAACCTGCTTCCAAATCTAGGGTTGTAAAAACAGTTGCTTTACCTAAATTCTGTATTGTCATGTTGACATCAGGTATGGGATATCTATCGGTAATGGTTTCGCTATTCAATTTCTGGAAGTCTATGACCATTCTTCTCTTAGGGTTTCCTAACTCGTCAGTTCCTTTCTTTGGTACAGTCCAAACGGGTGAGTTATAGGGACTCTTACTGGGTTTAATTATATCATTCTCTAGCATTTTATTTATTTCTTTATTTATGAAATTATTGTCTGAAAAGGGGTAAGGGTACTGTTTCGTCCATATTGGCTCTTCAGTTTTAGTGCGAATCGTGGCTTCAATTGTTGTTGTAAATGGTAAAATAGGATTTGTTTCCTCATTAATTCTCATAATTTCTTCAACCTCTTTTTTATATTTGCTCTCATCTATTGTGAAATTTACTTGACTGACATCCATTTCTTTTTTCTTCTGCTCTGTTCTCCTGACATACATCATTTTATATTCGAACAGATCTATCTTAGCCTTCATTTCTCTCAAGGATTGTTCTCCTAATATCATATCAAATTCTTTTAATTCTTCGATTTCAAAAAATACTAATTCTTGTCCTAGCATTCTTATCTTCTTAGCTGAGTTTATTGTGTTTGAACCATTCAGAGTTCTACTAACAAATTGTTTAACTGGAAAGATCTTTCCATTTGGAATATTTTTCCTAATATAATTTAATGTCGAGCCTGTGTCTATTAAAACTAAAAGTTTTTTATTATCATGTAAAATAATCTGAAGACACGGCAGATTATTTACTCGTCTAAAAAAGTAGCTCTATTTTCAAATTCACTTTCATCTATATTTACCTTTAATGACTGATCACTATTATTATCCGTTATTTGATTGATCCTTTGTAGTTTCTGCGGTACTATATTATATCTTGATGACGTTGGTTGGTGGTTTCGTTTAAATGGTTCTCCTGTATTGGGATTAAAAGGTGCATATCCTGCTCTTTGTCGTTCATAGTTGTTTCTGAAAGAATTCTGTTGATACGATTGCTGTTGTTGATGCTGATTATTCGTGGATTACCGGAATCTTCCTATTGATGTATCCACGTCCATTGGTGTCGGATTTGATCTTCCCATATGGGGAATAGGTTGAACTCCTGGTTGATACCTCCTTTCATTTTGTGGCTGTTTAGGGTAGTTATACGCTTCTCGTCGTATCGGATTATTCTGCCTTTTATAAAGAATCTCCGTGGCAATTGCGTATGCACTTTCTAAATCTCTTGGTTTTGCTGCATATAATGTGTGTTGAGTAAATTCATCATTTATGCCATTGCGGAAGCAATCTATGGCCATTTCTTTTGTGACCTGCTGTAGAGAGTGAGTATTCCCTGGGTAATCAATTTCACATTTAGTCATTGCTAAATTAAAGATTTGACAGATCTTGCTGTGGAATTCGGATAGCGTCTGTTTTCCTTGTATTTGTCTTTTCATTTCCTCTATGAGGGCGTTATAGCTTCTAGTATCGGCGTAGCTGTAATCTAGGCGATTGAGTATTGCTTGTAAGTGGAACACTGTGCCATGATTCTGTAGAAGAGTTGCTGGTTCTCCTTCGATCTTCGTGTGACGTATTATAAATAATGCATCGTAATATGGTTTGGTATTAATAAAGGCTTCTATGGGACTCATTGCTGATATAATGGTTGCCCTCCATGTCCTGTATTTGGATGTATCTCCGTTGAACACTGGTAGCCGTTCGAATAGTCTCAGATTTATTTCATTTGCATTGTTTATCCTGGGACTTATCGGTTGGAATTCTTCGATATTAGGTACTTGCGCTTGCCGCAGCTGGGCTAATTGTGCTTCTATAGCGGCATGAGCTTGTTCCAAGGTTACTAACCTTGCTTCCATAATGATTCCCCTGCTTTGGTCAAACACTTGTAATCGTTTTTTGCGGAAGAGGTCCAGTTTTATTTTCTGGTTCTCCTTGTCCTCTTTTTCAGGACGTGTGGAATTTGATTTTTTAGGAGTTCCTTTTATTATTCACTTATTCACTTATTGATACCCCAGTTAAGTATGTAATTTCGATTTTAAATAAAACAATATACTTTATTTGTATCTATATGTACTTTAATGAATTCTAAACTGAAGTTCATATGCTTCAGTGTAATAGAAGGCTAACTTATTTCTATGCTTAATCGTCTATTTATATGCTCTGGTTTCTTTTGTTTAGTGGCTGCTGATAATGTTCAAAAAAGGATCTTGCTGATAATGTTTAAGTAGAAATCTTATCTATGCTTACAATGGTTGAATAGGAATCTTTTGTTCGCTGATAATATTTTATTTGGTTTTGTTTATGTTTTGTTTATGTTTGTATTTGGTTTACGTTTAAATAGAAATCTTATCTTTGCTTACAATGTTTTGGTTTCTGATAATGGTTAATAGATAGATAGACAATGTTTAAAGAGGACCATACTTTTTATGTAAACTACTGATTCTATATCATACATGGGATGATGTTATCGGTACAGTAGTGTATTTTCTGTTGCACTAACTCGCACACGACCCAATAAACTGTTTCTTTTGCTCTGATTTAGCCATTATTCTTGGTTCTAGAAAATTAGTACGAGATTGGTTGGAATTTGAAAAAGTTGTTAAAAGCCCTAAAGAATTGTTTGATGTAACGACTGGGCTATCGAAATCAACTCCTGTGGTTTCTTGTAATGAAATATTTTCAGTATGAGATAAAGAAGAACTTTGTTTACCGATAGGACTATTGAATGTTTCTGGCTTTGCTGGGTCAGAGAATTCTTCTTCCTCCTCAGAATCGGTTTTGTGAACGTCGAATGATTCTTTTTCTTCCCGGTTAGTATCTGACATAAAAATGTTATCTTGGACTAAGTCGCTGTAGTTAGTTGGTAATTTAACTGTGCAATTGAGTTTTGTAAAACATTTAATTAATTCTTCCCTACAGCGTGATAAACTTTTATTCACAGCAACTGGCCTGGTCGGTTTTCAAAATGACCATTTGCCTCTACTAAAATGTTGTTATATGCCTCAATTAAAGAATTTTTATATTCATCTAACTTCTCTTGCCTTGTCGGTTAAGAACGTACAGGTCATTCTTTACGTAGAACGCGTTTTTTAATTTTAACGAAATTTTCTCTCAATTCTTTGAATTTTATTTCGAAATTTGACATTAGCATAAGAAAAAGGTTGAAAACTTTGGATGTTTGTGTATTAAAAAATTTGAATGAGAAAAAAATTGAGATGATTTTGTAACCTAAATTGAATCAAGAAAAAGTTGCAAGTTTGAATTATAAATGTGAATTAGTTTGAATGGAAAGGAAATTTGAAATGATTTTATAATCTAAATTGTTTGAGTTAAGACTATGAACGGATTTGAATGGAAAAGAAATTTGAAATGATTTTATAACCTAAATTGAATACGCTTTACATGAACTGTGCATTGAATGTTGGCATATATTTGATGGAATTACTTGAAAATGAGTTGAATTGTATTCCCTGTGAACCTTCAATTAAATTTTGGCTATAAAAAAATTTTTGTTTGGTACCGGGTGTGCTACCATATACGGTATACAGGAGAGAAGACTGATCTATTTTTCCAATTGTCTTGCGTCAATTAAAATATGTTTATTGCAATTAAATATTTCTTATCATTGTTTAATGTGACGGCCTCACCGTTGCACAAAAAAAATCATTAAATTTTAAGTGAAGGCCGCACCGTTGCACTCGAAAAGCATTAATTTTAAAAATTTTACGGACGCACCGTTTTCATCAAAAATATGTATTCATCATTTAACGTGTCGGCCGCACCGTTTCACATCAAAATGTTCAGTTATTGAAAAAATGTATTAAATTTTAATTATTTAATGTGTCGACCGCACCGTTTCACAAAAATGTTTCCGTGTTTTTTTTTTTTTGTTTTTTTTTTTTTGGGATTATAGCATGAATTCGTCCTAGGCATTATCGATCATTGACTAGTTAAGATATTGCGGATACATTTTTTTTATATGGCTATTGACGTTGCTCTAAACAAAGCTTCAACGAAACCAAGAAATACGGCAATATGCAAGCATGAGCACGGTTCTTGATTTGTTTTCCATCGTCTTGGAATTTTCCGGATCAGCATAAATCATGCACAAAATTTCGGTAGCACGAGTTACATCCTTAGACCCACCTACTCTCTATTCTTCATCTATTATTTACTGTTATTGCTACATACATTAACTTGCCTACATAACTTCTCTATTAGGATACACAACCTTTTCTCTTAGATCTAAATATTAGTACCTAATTAGTGATAAACTTTAGTAAGTAAGATTAAGTATATATATAAGTGCATTTCTTTTTTTACCGCTGTTTGGATGATATGGCCAATAAAACGAGATCATCGGAGTTAGCATTAAAAACCAATCGTTTTTATTTAATATTTATTAAAGTAAGTATGTTTGTCACGAGCGTCAAAACGTGATCGTCTAGCGCTGGAGATAGTGCGCGGTCACAAAAACATGTATAACTTGTGACCTCATATAAAATAATTACTTTTTTTCACCAAATTTTTTTTTAGGGGATTGTAGAATTGAATGAAATGTGTTAAAATTTTCTCGCAAGCGGAGGTTTTATTAATTTTTAATTATATAGTATATTAATTGACGAAAATTTTGATGTATAAAACGTTAAGTTTGTATAAACCGTTCACGAGTTATTAATTTTTTAAAATAACATGATAATGACATGATGAAAAACTCTAACGGTTAGTAACTAATGTAAAAAATTTTTTGTTTGCAAAAATATTTTGGGGAGACCGACCGTCTTTACCTCCAAGCCGATTAAAACCCGTATTAATCAGTGAAAACTGAGACAATCGATTTTAAAGTGGCCCACTTGAGAAAATTCGACCCATGTACGTTTTAAGTTTCTTTGTGTAGTTAGTATTTTTAGTACTTTAGCCCTACACTTAGTTATTCTTTGTACAATTAAAATTATTTTAGTTTTGCCGCTTATTTCGTCTTTTCTTCTTCAGTCCACAATTATAATAAAGATGGCCGCTCTAATTTTTTGAGCCGACATCCCAGTTTCCAAATTGTTTCAACACCTCTTGTCCATTCAAAATAGACAACAGGGTTGCACAAACTTGGAAACAGGGTGAGACTATAAGGCTGCTATTGCACCGGTATAATTTGGGGATCCTTCCGGTTTAATTTCTGGGTGATTTTCGGGATCCGTCTGGGTACCCGTCGGAGTCAATTCGGGACTTTTTCGGGAGTATTCCGGGATCAATTGGGGATCTTTCCAAGGACATTTCTGGATAATTTTTCGGGATCCAGTCAAGGTCATTTCGCGACTAGTTCGGGGTTATTTGGGTACCCTTCCGGCATCATTTCTGGATGGATTTCGGAATTCGTCCGAGATCCCGTCAGGGTCATCCCGGGACTATTTAGGGATCAGGGTAAGTTCAGGATCATTTGGGGACCTTCCGGGATAATTTCTGGATGATTTTTCGGGATCCCGTCAAGGTCATTTCGCGACTATTTCGGGATCATTTGGGTACCCTTCCGACATCATTTCTGGAAGGTTTTCATCATTATGGTGAGCTAGTCAGATGTCCCAGCGTTTAGTCTAAGGAACTGCTATTCCAGATTTCAGCATTCTGACAAAACAAATTATTTATTACAAATCAGACGGACATATTCCAAGAGGGAATTTGCTTTGAGGCACGAAACGTCTACGTCTATCTAATAGTACCATGTGTGCCTGTGCCCCAAGTTGGGCGCCATTTTATCGGTTATGACCCCCGTCGACCTTACTTTGCTCATGTAGAAGTATTCTTCGTACCATTCACAACGCCGGTTTGGGCACTGGCTTATTCCTGGAGTTTCAGCAGCGTAACTTTCCAAACGCAGCTGTGAATAAAGCACCTCCTTGTCAATAGGATCAACGAGACAAATTATTCTTGCACACATAAAAAGAAACATATTACAAACTTTCACTTCCACTGGTACTCCTTTTGACTCTTCTGGTCCCCATTTGACCATCGCAGCGCAAATAAAAAAAATTTAACGGCTGCCCTGTGCGCCATCCTTCCATGGCTTTGTTTCGCGTTTTTCCATTTCACTTCCCTTAATTTCAATCCATATAATTTCATTTTTCGTTTCATTTCCTACATAGCATTTTACTTGATTTTCTTCTATTTATTTCATTAAATTCCATTTAGTTGAACTTTATTTCATTTTATTTCGTTTGATTTCATTTAATTCCGTGCCATTTCCTTTTATATTATTTAATTTCATTTCATTTCATTTCACTCCATAATATTTTATTTTATTTAGTTATATTTCATATAGTTTCATATAATTTCGTTTTATTTCTTTTCACTCATATGATTCATATTTTTTTTTTTTTCATTTCTCTTTATATCATTCCGTTTCATTTTGGTTTCTTTTCCATATCATCTTATTCCGTTTAATTTCATATAGTTTCATATTCTTCATATTCGTTTCGGTGAATTTTTTTCTTTTTTATTTCACTTCTTTCCGTTTCATTTTATTTTGATTCACCTCACTTCATTCCATTTCGTTTCGTTCCAGTTAATTGAATTTTATTTCTTTTCGCTCTATTTCATTCCGTTTAGTTCCATTTCATTCCATGTCATTTTATTGAATTCTATTTTATTTCATTCCATTTTATTTCGTTCTGTGTCATTTCGTTTAATTCTATTTCATTTTATTTAATTTCATTTCACTTCATTATATTCCATTTTATTTTGTTTCATTTCATATAGATTTTTATCATTGTTTTTCATTTCAATATCATTTCATTTTTTCTATCTCATTTCATTTAATTCCATTTCGTGTCTTATACTTTCATATTCTTTCGTTTCATTTCCATACCATCCCATTTTTCTATTTCACTGTATTTTATTTCGTTTTATTTCATATAATTTTATATATTTCGTTTAATTTTGCTTCATTTCCATATAGCTTAATTGATTTCTACTTCTTTTAATTTTATTCCGTTTCTTTTTATTTCGTTTCATCTGATTTCATACCATTTCCTTTCATTTTGTTTCAATTAATTTCATTTCATTCCATTTAATTTAATTTTACTTTATTTCGTTTCAAAGAATTTTCTTTAATTATACTTATTTTTTTTCATTGCATTCATTTAATTAAATTTAATTTAATTTAATTTGATTTTATTCCGTTTCATGAAATTTTGTTCAATTTTCCTAATTTTATTTCATTCCATATCATTTCACTTAAATTGATATCACTTCTCATTTCATTCCGTCTAATTTCATATGGTTTCATATGTTTTCGTTTCAGTTAATTTTTTCTGTTTCATTTCATTTCTTTCGGTTTCATTTTATTTTGTTTCTTCTCACTTTATTCCATTTCATTTCATTGAATTTATTTTTCTTTTAATTCGTTCCACTCCATTTTTTTATGTCAATTTATTTAATTTAATATTATTTCATTTCATTTTCTTTAGCTTCATTCCAACTTTTTTTTACTTTATTTTATTTGTTGTATTAAATTGTTTTTGTTTTTATCGGCCTATTGATAAATGATTCCAGGTTCGATTCGAGCTCAAGCCCAGAAAAACTATTTTTTTCTAATGATAATTATTGTTATTTTTTAATTTTTCAAATTTGAAAAATTGTATTTTGTTTTTGGAATAGTAAGTAGAAATTTGTTCAGACAACCTGCCATAGCTGCGCAAATAGATCCATTTCGAAGGGTGCTAAGCCTTCATCATCAGTACGCTTTAGGCACGCTGCCCTAACCATTTAGCTATACAGCGGTGGTTTGTTTGACTAACAAATTGCTACTTCTGTTCCTTCTTACCAACTATATTTGTTCAGTGTTGCGCCATCTGTTGCAAATCACTGGTAATGCTGGATTTGTTTATTGCCAATACAATTTTTCAAATTTAGAAAAATTAAAAAATAACAATAATTATTATTAGAAAAAAATGATTGTTCTGGCCTTGGGCTCGAATCGAACCTCGAATCATTTATCAATAGGCCGATAAAAAGAAAAACAATTGTTAATAAACCATGAGCACTTGGGAATGTCAAACAAAGTAATTGACAATAAACAAATCCAGCATTATCAGTGATTTGCAACAGATGGCGCAACACTCAATAAATATAGTTGGTAAGAAGGAATAGAAGTAGCAATTTGTCAGTCAAACAGTAGTGTCTAGGTACCAGTGAATATCTGAAATTGTTAAGAAGGTAGGCGATAAAGTTTAACTAATCGTTTAAGGCATCGGTAAGCTGGAAGACATCTAGTCATTACGCAGCTAATGTCCAAATAACCTAAACTTAGTAATAATTATGACTTAAACTCCACATTTACAGGAAATCTTACCGGCAGGCGTTCATGCACTTCCTATTCTGAGGTTTATTCATAATGCGTATAGCCTTGCTGAATAACCTTTCCATCAGGAAGGTATATGTATGAACAACCAGACCGAGGGAGTAAATATCGAATTGAAAAATACTCTCATTATGGTGAGCTAGTCAGATGCGCTAGCGTTTAGTCTAGGGAACTGCTATTCCAGCTTTCAGCATTCCCACAAAACAAACTATTTATTACAAATCAGACGGACATATTCCAAGAGGGAATTTGCTTTGAGGCACGTAGCGTCTACGTCTATATAGTAACACCGTGTGTGCATGTGCCCACGTTGGGCGCCATTTTATCGGTTATGACCCCCCTCGACCTTACTTTGCTCATGCAGAAGTGCTCTTCGTACCATTCACAACGACGGTGTGTGCGCTGGCTTATTCCTGTAGCTTCAGCAGTGTAAGTTCCCAAACGCGGGTGTGAATGAAGCACCTCCTTGTCAACAGGGGTAACGAGACAAATTATTCTTGCACACATAAAAAGAAACATATTACAAACTTTCACTTCCACTGGTACTCCTTTTGACTCTCCTGGTCCCCATTTCACCATCTCAGCGCAAATAAAAAACAATTGAACTCAGACCATTACTTTCGACTTCAAACTTTCATAGCTAATTTTATTAACAACAATTCACATTCTTTTTGTTTGGTAACTTATTTCAACGCTACTTTAGTATAGGCCTTACAGTATCCTTAAGTATTAAATAGTTCACTTAAATATATGATTTTTTTTTTTTTAATGCATTAAGATATATCCAAAAAACTATTTTCTGAAAATTACGGCCAGCTCAGATAGTACATAATAATATCATATTTAGAATAGCTAACAAATATTTTTTTTGTGTTTGGGGAAATATTTATAAGACTTCTGAATTCGGCCATATCCCTGCCAACCAACGCTACCCACTTTTTGCCATTTTCACCTCGAATTCCAACACAATCTCTTATTTTTCTGAGAAATATCAACAGCAGCGCACCGTTATGAGATATTTTTCAAATACCACATGTGCCTAAAAGTTTGTGAACGACAACTGCAATAAAATCCTAAAGTAAATAAGACAGCTGTCATTAATAAATACAAGATTTTAAAAATTTTACGTAATTTTAAGAAAATGTGTTTTTCCATAAAAATTCTATGTTCGTGCGAAAGCTAAGGTAAATACATTTGCAAATATTCTTTAATGTTTTTAATAAGTATCTTTTAATAAAATTTCTATTTCTTTAGGTTTTACAATTACAATGCATGTTAACGGAAATGCACAACTTGGCTTCTGCGTGGTTGTGGAGGACAATTGCGGAGTATTTTAGAAATAGTAATGTAGGTATCTTACTGCATTCGACTGTGCAATGTGTACATGACGCAGTGCATATACATGTGTTTTTGCTCACCGGATAAGTGCAATATGCTTCAAAGGGAAGGGCAACAAACAGTCGCATACATATGTACATATTTACTAGTGAGAATGCATCTATATAATATATATATATATATGGGGTATTCCATCCCATTTCGACCAATTTTGAACCCGACCCCTTTAGAATTGGCTGAAAGTTTTTCTTCTTTTTCTAGCTTACAAAAACACCGTTTTTGTTTTCAAAATGCTATAACTTTTTCAAAAATTGACCGTTTGGGTTCTTTTTTTTTTAAAGATTTGTTTTTAAATATACTTTTCGGAAAAAATACAAAAAAAATTTTAAAGTTTTTTTTTTTAATTTTTCAGTTTTTCGAGATATTCGAATTTCGCCATTTTTTTTTCACATAATAAACTTCAATCAATTCTGCAATCATCTCCACTAATCCCGGAGTGGGCCGATTTTTTTTTATATTTTTTTTTATTTAATTGAAAAAAAATTTTCAAAAATAAAATTTTTTTTGTTAATTTTATTTATATAACAAAAAAAATATAAGAAAATATTTTTAAGTATTCTTTTCCTTATATATTATGGTAACCTACGATTAAAATGACTCGCTTTCGCTGTCCAGCAACTGATCGGAGCTATATATAGTATCTCCCATACAGCCGATCGTTCAGATAAGACGATTTTGGTCACTCCTGCCGCAATTTAGAAAGTATAAACGTGAAACTCGGTGATATATATTCTAATATATCAGAGAAGATATCCTGAAAAAATCACTTTGATCGGAGCTATATATAGTATATATCCCATACAACCGATCGTTCAGATAGAAAGATTTTTGGCAATTTCTCTCTAAATCTCCAATATAAAAACGTTAAACTTGGTGATATTTATTCTAATATATCATAGAAGATTTCATGAAAAAATCATTTCGATTGGAGCTATATATAATATATATCCCATACAACCGATCGTTCAGATAAGGGTTTGTTTGCCATTTTTATACCTTTCATGAAAATGAAATGGTATATTAATTTCGTCACGAAACCGAAAATTGTAAGTCCTTAAAGGAAAATAGATAGACCCACCATTAAGTATACCGAAATAATCAGGTTGAAGAGCTGAGTTGATTTAGCCATGTCCGTCTGTCCGTCTGTCTGTTTGTATGCAAACTAGTCCCTCAATTTTTGAGATATCTTGATAAAATTTGGTGAGCTTGTGTATTTGGGTGTCCGATTAGACATTTGTCGGAACCGACCGGATCGGACCACTATAGCATATATCCTCCATACAACCGATTTTTCAGAAAAAGAGGATTTTTGTAATATCTTACCCAATTTAACAGATTGAAGCTTCAAACTTCCCCATATACTTTCGTATATTGCACATATTGTTGCCTGAAAAAATTGATGAGATCGGTCGTATATATAGTATATATCCCCCACAACCGATTGTTCAGATAAGGAACTTTTCGTAATTACTGCCCTATTTTAAGAGCTAGAGGCTTCAAATTTCAACGAATGTTTACGTATATAGCATATATTGTTGTCTGAAAAAATCATAGAGATCGGTTGTATATATAGTATATATCTCATACAACCGATTGTTCAGATAAGAAACTTTTCGCAATTTCTACCCCATTTTAACAGCTATAAGCTTCAAATTTCACCGATTGCTTACGTATATAGCATATATTGTTGTCTGAAAAAATCATAGAGATCGGTTGTATATATAGTATATATCTCATACAACCGATTGTTCAGATAAGAAACTTTTCGCAATTTCTACCCCATTTTAACAGCTATAAGCTTCAAATTTCACGAAATGCTTACGTGTGTAGCATATATTGATGTCTGAAAAAATCATTGAGATCGGTGGTATACATAGTATATATCTCATACAACCGATTGTTCAGATAAGAAACTTTGCGCAATTTCTGCCCCGTTTTAACAGCTAGAAGCTTCAAATTTCACAAAATGCTTACGTATATAGCATATATTGTTGTCTGAAAAATCATAGAGATCGGTGGTATATATATTATATACTTCATATAAACTTTCATTTTTGCCCCTTTTTTACGGCTAGAAGCTTCAAAATTCATTAAATTTCATCAAATAGTTACGCTTACGTCATATATTTTTGAAATACGTGATTCGTAGTCATACTTTTTACATGCAGGTCACAAAAAACGTGAAGCTTTGCATCCTCTCACAAAGTACCTACCTATTTTTTATTTTATATTTATCTTAAAAATCGTTTAGGTATGTAGATCTGTTCACTAGATATTTCTTATCTTATACATCCGATTATTCGGAGATTACGAACGGTATAAGATTATTGTTCAGCCCCATTCATGAAAGGTATGAAGTCTTCGGCGCAGTTGAAGACAGGCCCGTCCTTACTTGTTTTTTGTTTGTTTTATTTTATAAAATGTCTATTTCGTTTCATTTTATTCATTCATTTTCTTTCTACACTTTTAATTTAATTTCTATACTTTTAATTTCATTGTCACTTCCTTTCATTACTCCTTATATTACTTCAATTAATTTAATTTTGTTGCATCTCATTTCATTACATTTTTTATCATTTAGTTTTATTTCATTTCATTCCCTTTGATTTTGTT
The DNA here is from genome assembly GCF_040869045.1 of Eurosta solidaginis. Taxonomy (NCBI): domain Eukaryota; kingdom Metazoa; phylum Arthropoda; class Insecta; order Diptera; family Tephritidae; genus Eurosta; species Eurosta solidaginis. The sequence goes on along the minus strand of NC_090320.1, from coordinate 155,651,886 downwards.
CCATTTCGTTTCATTTTGTTTCATTTAATTTGCTTTCATTTCATTTCCGTATCGTTTCGCGTTGTTCCATTTCACTTCCCTTAATTTCATTCCATATAATTTCATTTTATCCTATTTCATTTTTCATTTCATTTCCTACATAGCATTTTACTTGATTTTCTTCTATTTATTTCATTGAATTCCATTTAATTGAACTTTATTTATTTTCATTCCATTTAATTTCGTTTGATTTCGTTTAATTACGTGCCATTTCCTTTTATGTTATTTAATTTCAACAGATTTCTACCATTTCATTTCGTTTCACTCCATAATTTTCTATTTTATTTATTTGTATTTCATATAGTTTCATATAATTTCGTTTTATTTCTTTTCACTTCATATGATTTATATTTTTTTTTTTTTTTCATTTTATTTTATATCATTCCGTTTCAGTTTGGTTTCTTTTCCATATCATCTTAGTCCGTTTCATTTCATATAGTTTCATATTCTCCATATTCGTTTCAGTGAATTTTTTTCTGTTTCATTTCACTTCTTTCCGTTTCATTTTATTTTGATTAACCTCACTTCATTCCATTTCATTTCGTTCCATTTAATTGAATTTTATTTCTTTTCGCTTCATTTCTTTCCGTATAGTTCCATTTCATTCCATGCCATTTTATTGAATTCTATTTAATTTCATTCCATTTTATTTCGTTCTGTGTCATTTCTTTTAATTATATCTCATTTTATTTTTTTTCATTTCACTTCATTATATTCCATTTTATTTTGTTTCAATTCATATAGATTTTCATCTTTGTTTTTCATTTCAATATCATTTCATTTTTTCTATCTCATTTCATTTAATTCCGTTTCGTTTCATATACTTTCATATTCTTTCTTTTGATTTCCATACCATTCCATTTTTCTATTTCATTGCATTTTATTTCGTTTTATTTCATATAATTTTATATTTTATTGATTTCTATTTCTTGTATTTATTCATTTCCTTTTTATTTCGTTTCGTCTGATTTCATACCATTCCCGTTCTTTATATTTCAATTAATTTAATTTCATTCCATTTAATTTAATTTTATTTATTTCTTTTCAAAGAAATTTCTTTGATTTAATTAAATTTTTTTTCATTGCATTCCATTTAATTTAATTTAGTTTAGTTTTATTCCGTTTCATGAAATTTTGTTCAATTTCCGAAATCTTATTTCATTCCATTTCATTTCACTTAAATTGATACCACTTCTCATTTCATTCCGTCTAATTTCATATGGTTTCATATGTTTTCGTTTCAGTAAATTTTTTCTGTTTCATTTCATTTCTTTAACTTTCATTTTATTTTGTTTTATCTCAGTTCATTCCATTTCATTTCATTGAATTTATTTTTTTTTAATTCGCTCCACTCCATTTTTTTATGTCAATTCATTTTATTTACATAATATTATTTCATTTCATTTTCTTTGGCTTCATTCCAACTTTGTTTTTTACTTTATTTTATTTGTTTTATTAAACTGTTTTTGTTTTTATCGGCCTATTGATAAATAAACAAATCTAGCATTATCAGTGATTTGCAACAGATGGCGCAACACTGAATAAATATAGTTGGTAAGAAGGAATAGAAGTAGCAATTTGTCAGTCAAACAAACCACCGCTGTATAGCTAAATGGTTAGCGCAGCGTGCCTAAAGCGTACTGATGATGAAGGCTTAGCACCCTTCGAAATGGATCTATCTGCGCAGCTATGGCAGGTTGTCTGAAAAATTTTCTACTTACTATTCCAAAACAAAAAAATAAAAAAATAGCAATAATTATCATTAGAAAAAATTATTGCTCTGGCTTTGAGCTCGAATCAAACCTTGTTTTAATAAATTTTATTTTATTTTTATTTATTGGCGGCCGCGTGGTGTGATGGTAACGTGCTCCGCCTACCACATCGTATGCCCTGGGTTCACACCCCGGGCAAAGCAACATCGAAATTTTATAAATAAAGTTTTTCAATTAGAAGAAAATTTTTCTAAGCGGGGTCGCCCCTCGGCAGTGTTTGGCAAGCACTCCGAATGTGTTTCTGCCATGAAAAGCTCTCAGTGAAAACTCATCTGCCTTGCAGATGCCCCTCGGAGTCGACATAAAACATGTAGGTCCCGTCCGGCCAATTTGTAGGGAAAATCAAGAGGAGCACGACTCAAATTGGAAGAGAAGCTCGGCCTTACATCTCTTCGGTGGTTGTCGCGACTTACATAAATTAATTAGTTAAATTAAATTTTCTTATTTTTTTATTTTTTTTTTGTTTCATTTTACTTTATTTAATTTTATTTATTTTATGTTATTTTTTGTATGGTTTTCAATTTTATTTGATTTTATTCTGCTGTTATTTTATTAATTTTTTTTTTGAAGTGTAAATTATATAAAATTTATATAAAATTGGTAAATTAAAAGTATGGAACATTTTGTTAGAAATTTTGTGTACATAAAAAAGTTAATAAAAAATTTGGAGCATTTTTCATTCCACATGTGGAATTTTTGGGTATTAGGAAAACGGTTTTTGGATATTTTAAAGAACGGTCTGGTAACACTACACTTACGCAGTTTTGGTTGGCAGGAACAGTTGTTCTCATATGCTATTTTGGATTTCACCTTGTCTGAATCTATGGGTCTGTTCTGCTTAATGATGGCTTTCTTGCTGCTCTTCGCTTTTGAAAGTGTGTCTGATTAAAGAAGAGCAACAACACCTGCTCCACCACTTATTTGTTTTTAAAAAACATCCAAGAATTAAAAGAAAATTTATTTAAGTTTAAAACGAAAATAAAAAAATACTAAATAAAAATCAGTTCAGGATGGATTTCGGGATCCCGCTGGGGTTATTTCGGGATCATTTGGGGATCATTTCTCCGGGATCCCGTTCGGGTTATTTCGGAACCTTTTCGGTAGTATTCCGGGGTCATTTGGGGATCCTTCTGGTATTATATCTGGATGATTTTCGGGATCCGTCCGAGTACCTGTCGGGGTCATTTCGGTACTTTTTCGATAGTATTCCCGGATCATTTGGGGATCCCTCCAGGATCATTTCTGGATGATTTTTCGGGATCCCGTCAATGTCATTTCGCGACTATTTCGGGATCATTTGGGTACCCTTCCGGCATCATTTCTGGGTGGTTTTCGGGATTCGTCCGGGATCCCGTTAGGGTCACTTCCGGACTATTTCGGGATCAGGGCCATTTCGGGATCATTTGTGGACCCTTCCGGGATCATTTCTGGATGATTTTTCGGGATATCTTCAAGGTTATTTCGCGAATATTTCGGGATCATTTTGGTACCCTTCCGACATCATTTCGGGATGGTTTTCGGGATCCGTGCGGGATTCCGTCAGGGTAATGTCTGGATTTTTTTGTGACTATTTCGGGATCATTTTAGAACCCTTCCGGGATCATTTCTGGATGGTTTTCGGGAGCTGTCGGGGATCCAGTCAGTGTCATTTCGGCACCATTTCAGGATCATTTGGGGACCCTTACGGCATCATTTCTGGATGGTTTTCGGGATCCCGTCGAGGTAATTTCAGGACTTTTGCTGGACTATGTCAGGGTCACTTCGGGGCTTTACAGGATCAATTCTAGATTGTATTCGAGATCCCGTCAGGGTTATTTCGGGATCATTTAGAGACCCTTCCGGCATCATATCTGGATGGTTTTCGGGATCCCTGCTTGGTCCTGTCAGGGAAATGTCGGGACATTTTCGGGATCGTTTGGGGACCTTTCACGGATCATTTTTAAAAGGTCTTCGGGATCACGTCGGGTCATTTCGTGACCGTCTGGATTATTTCGGGATCATTTAGGAACCCTTCCGGCATCATTTCTGGATGATTTTCGGGATACATCCTGGATCCCGTCAGTGTCATTTCGGGACTTCTTCGGGACCATTTTGGGATCATTTGGGGCCCCGTATGGGATATTTTCGGGATGGTCTTCGGTATCCGCCTGGAATCCCGTCGTGGTTATTTCGTGAATTTTACTGGACTATTTCCGGAAACCTTTAGGGACCCATCCGAGATCATTACTAGATCCGTTCAGGATACCGTCGGGGTAATTTCTGATCTCTTTCGGATGCGTCCGGCATACCGTTGGGGTCAGATCATTTTGGGACCCTTCCGGAATCATATAAGAATCCGTCCGGGATACCATCGGGTTCATTTCGGAACATTTCGGGATCATTTTTGAACCCTTCCGGGATCCTCTCAGGTCACTGCGTGACTATTTCAGGGTCATATCTTGATGGTTTTCGGGATCCGTCCGTGAACCCGTCGGGTCAATTCGGGACTTTTTCGGGACTATGTCGGGATAATTTGGGGACCCCTTCCGGATATTTTATGGATGGTGTTTGGGATCCGTACGGGAGCCCTTCAGGGTTATTTTGAAACTTTTTCGGGACTATTTCGGGATCATTTGGGTACACTTCAGGTATCATTTGGGAACCCTTTCAGGTTATAAAATACATTAGAAATTTTTTTAAACAGATAACTTTGTAAGCAGGCTTGCAGACGGGGCCGCGGGAAATGGCTAGTATATATGTGGGGTTTTTATGTTTAAAAGTTGATGTGTTTAGTTTTAGTTATAAAGTTTATTCTTTCAAATATTTATTAACTATGACACTGATTTAATATACTGCACCCGTTGCGATTCAATTAAATCTACTTAAAGTAAATTTTATATTTTTGTGTATAACTAAAATAGCTGGTGGAGTAAGTGTAGGTACTTGTTGTCTCTTTACATTCTACTTTTAAATCTATTCACCTTTCTCGCAATGCAATAACAAATGCATCACAGGTTGAGAGATTAATATAATACCATTTAATTTACTAATGTTAGATTAATATAATGATTAGTGGGAGCGTAGTTGCCACATATATCCCATACATCCCATTTCGACCAATTTTGAACCCTACCCCTTTAGAATTAGCTGAAAGTTTTTCTCCTTTCTCTAGCTTACGAAAGACGTTTTTCAGAAGTTTTTCAAATTTTTTCATCCAACTCAAAAAAGTTATGAATTTAAAAAAAAACACAGTTTTTGTTTTCAAAATGCTATAAATTTTTCAAAAATTGACCGTTTGGGATCTTTTTTTTATAAAATTTGTTTTTAAATGTACTTTGCGGAGAAAATACAAATTGAAAAAAAAACTCAAAATTTTTTTTGTATTTTTTCCGAAAAGTACATTTAAAAACATATTTAAAAAAAAATGATCCCAAACGGTCAATTTTTGAAAAAGTTATAGCATTTTGCAAAAACACCGTTTTCCAAATCAAAATAAGTTTTAAATATTTTGATAAATGATTTTTAAGTATTCTTTTCTTTATATATTATGGTAATCTACGATTAAAATAACCAGGATTAATGACTGACACAGTAAACATGTAAGTTTTCTAAAAATAATGTAACAAATTATGAATTTATTTTCTCAAAAATCATTTTCTTACATTTTTTTGTTATATAAATAAAATTGATAAAAAACAAATTTTATTTTTGAAATTTTTTTTTTCAATTAAATAAAAAAAAAATATAAAAAAAAATCGGCTCACTCCGGAATTATTGGGGATGATTGCAGAATTTATTGAAGTTTTTTATGAGAAAAAAAAAAAATGGCGAAATTCGAAAAATCTCGAAAAACTTAAAAATTAAAAAAAAAAAACTTTACAATTTTTTTTGTAATTTTTCCGAAAAGTACATTTAAAAACAAATTAAAAAAAAAAGATCCCAAACGGTCAATTTTTGAAAAAGTTATAGCATTTTGAAAACAAAAACGGTGTTTTTTTTTAAATTCATAACTTTTTTTAAGTTGGATGAAAAAATTTGAAAAAATTCTGAAAAACGTCTTTCGTAAGTTAGAAAAAGAAGAAAAACTTTCAGCCAATTCTAAAGGGGTCGGGTTCAAAATTGGTCGAAATGGGATGGAATACCCCATATACATATATTCAAATTTCTTCTTTGTTCATCATAGGACGTTGGCCCATCGTTGTACGAACAGATTCCGGAATATGAGTGGGTCCAGAAACTTCAAATAATACATGCTATTTAATTTAACACCTATTATTTCATCAGATTTCTTTTCGTTTTCTTACATTTCTTTTAGTTTGTTTCTATTTTATTTCGTTTAATTTCAAATTATTCCATTTCATTTCGTTTTATTATATTCCATCTCATGTAATTTTATTTCGTTTCATTTCATGAAATCGCATTTCATTTTTCCTTTTAATTTCATTCTATTCCTTTTTATCGTTTTAGTATAATTTTACTTACTTACTTAATTGGCGCTTAACCGTCTAAACGGTTATGGCCGTCCAACAAAGCGCGTCAGTCGCTCCTTCGCTCCGCCAACCGGCGCCAATTGGTCACACCAAGGGGGTTTAAATCGTTTTCCACCTGGTCCTTCCAACGGAGTGGGGGCCGCCCTCTACCTCTGCTTCCATAGGCGGGTTCCGATAGAAACACTTTCTTGGCCGGAGCATCATCTTTCATTCGCATAACATGGCCTAGCCAGCGCAGCCGCTGCGTTTTAATTCGCTGGACTATGTTGATATCTTCGTACAGCTCGTACAGCTCATCATTAAATCTTCTTCGGTACTCGCCATCGCCAACGCGTAGAGGTCCATAAATCTTTCGAAAAACTTTTCTCTCGAACACTCCCAAAGCCGCTTCATCTGCTGTTGGTCCATGCTTCTGCCCCATATAACAAGACGGGTACGATAAGTTACTTGTAGAGTATGATTTTCGTTCGCCGAGAGAGAGCTTTACTTTTCAATTGCCTACCTAGTCCAAAGTAGCATTTATTGGCAAGATTGATTCTTCGCTGGATTTCAGTGCTGATGTTGTTGGTAGTGTTGATGCTGGTTCCCAAATAAACGAAGTCTTTTACTATTTTAAAATTATGGCTGCCAACAGTAGAGTGGTTGCCAAGGCGCGTATGCGCTGACTCTTTGCTCGATAACACCAGGTACTTCGTTTTGTCCTCATTCACCATCAAACCCACCTTTACCGCTTCTTTTTCCAGTTTGGAGTAAGCAGAACTAACAGCGTGGGTGTTTAGGCCGATGATATCAATGTCATCAGCATATGCCAGTAATTGCACGCTTTATAGTGTAGTTTAGTATAATTTTATACCATTAAATTTCATTTTATTTTATATTTAATTTTTATTTTTTTGTTTTATTTTATAAAATTTCTATTTCGTTTCATTTCATTTAACTTCTATACTTTTAATTTCATTGAATCTTTTTTCGTTTCCGTTCATTAGTCCTTATATTACGTCATTTAATTTAATTTTGCTGCATCTCATTTAGTTTTTGTTAATCTAGTTTTATTTCATTTCATTCCGTTTAATTTCATATAGTTTCAAAATTTTTCGTTTCAGTTAATTTTCTTCTCTTTTATTTCAGTTCTTTCCTTTTCATTTTATGTTGTTTCATCTCACTTCATTCCATTGCATTTATTTTTCTTTTAATTCGTTCCACTCCATTTTTTATGCCAATCCGTTTATTTAATTAAATCATTTTATTTTATTTTTATTTATTTTAATAAAATTTTCTTCTATTTTTTTAATATTATTTTGTTTTGCTTCACTCTGCTTTATTTAATTCAATTTATTTATATTAATTTTTTGTACCGTTTTCAATTTCATTTAATTTTATTCTATTTTTATTTTATTTAAAATTTTTTATTAAAAATGTATATGAGATTTGTAAATTATAAAAAAAATTATTAAAAGTATGGAACAATTTGTTAGGAATTTTTGTACATAAAAAAATTAATAAAAATTGTGGAGGATTTTTATGGAAACTTTTGGAGCATGTGGAATTTTTGGTTATTAGGAAAACGGGTTTTGTGTGTTTTAAAGGACGGTCTGGCAACGCTGAAAAATGACGTTCAAAGCTGTCATTTGCACCTAAAAGTATGCAGTAGTTGCGGCGCCTCGCCGAACAAGATTATCCAACTAATTATTAAAATTTTTTTGGGCAGCGTCAATATACCGAGCCCTTCCCGCAATTTAAGTGTAACCAACAAAAAGTAAATTTTACAGTAGAAGGTTTTTTGTAATTATCTTCTGACAAAAAATAGCTACCTACTATCATGAAATTTGGTATGTGTATAAAATATTTCTTGAGCCTACAATTAAGACTTCGGTTTTTGACCACACTGTACCGAAAGTCCTGTTATCTGTACTTACGTTTTTTTTGCTGTCATGTTGGCCTACTTTCCAAACACTATTTTGTTGGTTTCCTTAAATTTTAAGTTATTCAATTATATTTTTCAGATTACATAGGGGCACATTAAAGTCGTATTTATTGTAATTTTTTAGTACATACATACATTTGAAATTAAAGGAAACTTATACAATTCCAAATTTGAACACAATATATTAAACATTGTTGTTGTAAACAAAATAATTCACTCATCTTCGTCTGTCACAGGCAATCTTTCCAGTATGGGTTAAGCTAATATATTCATAGTGAAATTGTTTTGGTATGATATTCTTTTCGCAAAGAGCTTTTAGGTCGTTATATTTTGAAGATGAAATGTGTAAGAAGTGATCATACAAGGTAACAGGACCCTTACTAAGTATGAGAGAATTTCGTGTTGACCGCACAATTGTACTGGGATCGTATACCCCTTTTAAGCTATCGTCAAAATAACCATAGTGTAGTTTAACCAATGGAGCATTTTTTACGAATATAGCGCAACACAAAGACGTAAATGATATTTTAACTGAAGCTGGAAGCAAAGTTTGAGAAAAGGGTTTCCAATCTTTAAGATCCGAATTATGAATTGAAATGCATGTATAATTTTCTGGTATAGTTCTTGCGTTCGAAATAATTGTATACAATTCACTTGGAGCCTTTGTCCTTTTTTGGCAAATGGAATGGTACGAAAAACTCTTACGGATAACTTAGCTTGCTTCTGATTTGTATTTATCAAGTGCTGCGTGTAACACCTATACAAAGTTGGCACGTTTCGAAAGTACTGTGGAAGTATAACTTAGTACTTTTGTTCCTACAATAGTGGGCCAGAACTGCTGGTAGGTGTTCAATGAATGATTTCAAAAGAACCGCATTTATTTCGTCAGACTTGTTAAGGGGAGGAGGTCTTTTTTTGGTCAGGCAAGAGGTATTTGAAGAGTTATGTTTTTTTCTAACACATATTAACGTGTTTTGGGAAATATTAAGTGTTTTCAGTAAAAACTGCTGTCAAACTTTAAAACGCTTTTCGTTATTGGTAATGAAATATGCATAGCTCCACTGTTTTTTAAGGCTATCTGATGTTCTCCTTTGAACGCATTTCCGCGTCATGCACGATAGAAGCCAATCTCCTTGTCGGATCTTGTTACCTAAGCCCCAAAAGTGTTCATTTAGCACCAACCGATCTTGCTCACTAAGCTTTTCACAAGACTTGTTTCCACACTTTTTACCTACGCAGGGTATAGCTTTCGTTTTTTACCCCGAAGTCTTTTAGGAAGTTTTCGTTTCTTCTTGTACCCTCTTGTTCCAACGCATATCTCGTTTTCTAATTCCCCAGAATATGTCTTTTCAGACTCAGTATCGTTATATGGCACCAGTGAGTTATTCTTGATCATTCATTGGTATAAAAACACAGTTTTGTTATTTTATTTTAAAGATAATATAAAATAATTAATCACATTATTTTGTAAAAGCCCCATATTAAAATAATAAAACAATTTTATTGGATTTCACGAACTTAAGCAGAAATGATTTTTATCAAACTAAAATAAATATTTTCGTTTTCAGCCATATTTTTTTTCTTTTTGCAAAATGGTTGCTTAAATCATGCATATACAGTATAATTGCAACAGGTGCTTTTGCGAACAATATAAATATACAGTATAAAAGTGAAAATAAACATTACTCGTAACATACCACAGAGAAGCACTTTTGAGGTAAGTAGCAATTTGCGGTCACAAAAAAAGTAAACAAATCTCAAAATTCACTTACACTAAAATTTCTTTTTGATTTAGCTTGATAACGGTACTATTTTTTATTATATAAATTGTGATTCAAATCATGCAAAACTATCGGTTTTCAGCAAAAAACTAATACATATCTGTATTTTTGCTGGTTACACTTAAATTACGGGAAGGGCTCGCTATGATTATCCAAATTTTTATCTACTCATAGTTGGTAGGAACCGTACCCGCCTTTTGTAATTTTCACCTCGAATTTCCAACACCACCTCACATTTTTCTAAAAAAATACTAACACCATCACATAATCATGGGATATAGTCCAATATTCATATGCGCCTAAAAATATGAAGAGAACGATTGAAAAAAGAATATTAAAACAGGGAAATAATTAATTTTTCTAGAAATTGTTCAGAAATAAATATTTTTCTGAATTTTTTCTGACAAACGGTTGAAATCGGCTGCAAATGAAGGTAAGTAACGCTACAACAATTGTTTACAGTGTTCTTACAATAAATTTTCTATTTTCAGAGTGTTTAAGTGACTTAAAATATGAGCATTTTTCTTTCCTTCGTTTCATTAGCCACTGAGTGAGCTTGTAATTCTCAAATGGTTAGTGAAATATTCTAAAGACATAGTTCAAACTTTTTATCCCAAAACGGGGTTTTTCAAAGCAAAATAAGGTGGCTCAACCCGCAGCCAATACCTTAGAGCCCCCAATGAATACATTCAAGGTGTAACAGGCGCATAGCGGCCTCTCTCTAAACACTAAAAAAATATACATTCCACTAAAAATAACAAAATAATATGATTATAAAAAACCCGATTCGCCCGTCGAATGGCCAAAGCTCATATTTGGAACACTATTAAATACATGAATAGAACGCGACATATGAAAAAAAATCGCCGCCAGGTGCCGCAAGGATCGAGATGTTAAAAAAATCGTATTTGTGGCCCGATTTGGCTCATATTTGGAACACATATTATATACAGAAATAAATATCGCTTTATGAAAAAAAAATTCCGCTAGGTGCGGCAAAGATCGAGATATTAAAAATACTCGTATCTGTCCGGTCCGATTTGGCTCATATTTAGAACAAATATTACATACAGCCCGGTAGAAGTGGCATCAAAATACTTTGGAGCTCGAGGACCTAGATTGTAACAAAGTGTCAGGAAAGAGTCCTAATGAGTCACTAAATGAACTAAATAGAATGAGAAATAATAGGCAATTAAAACTAAAAACTTGAAAATAAAATAATTAAAAAAATGTTTAAGTTAAAAGGTTTTATCAAAAACAATACTGCTGAGCAGAGCTCACAGAGTATATTAACTTTGTTTGCATAACGGTAATCCGTAACGGCATAAACTAATCGAGATAGATAAAGAAAGACTTTTATATATCAAAATAATGTGGGCAAAATAAAAAAAATAATGTATAAAAAACGAATAAAGCGATGAAACTTGGTAGGTGCGTTGACCGTGGCACCGCCCACTTTTAAAAGAAGGTAATTTAAAAGTTTTGCAAGCTGTAATTTGGCAGTCGTTGAAGATATCGCGATGAAATTTGGCATGAACGTTACTCCTATTACTATATGTGCGCTAAAAAATTAGCAAAATCGGATGACAAACGCGCCCACTTTAAAAAAAAATCTTAAAGGCAAATTTTAACAAAAAATTTAATATCTTTACAGTATGTAAGTAAATTATGTCAACATTCAACTCCAGTAATGATATGGTGCAACAAAATACAAAAAAAAAAAAAAAAAAGAAAATTTCAAAATGAGCGTGGCTCCGCCCTTTTTCATTTAATTCGTCTAGAATACGTTTAATGCCATAAGTCGAACAAAAATTTACCAATCCTTGTGAAATTTGGTACGGGCTCATATTCTATGACGATAACTGTTTTCTGTGCGAATATGCGAAATCGGTTGAAGCCATGCCCAGTTTTTATACACAGTCGACCGTCTGTCCTTCCGCTCGGCCGTTAACACGATAACTTGAGCAAAAATCGATATATTTTTACTAAACTTAGTTCACGTATTTATCTGAACTCACTTTATCTTGGTATAAAAAATGGCCGAAATCCGACTATGATCACGCCCACTTTTTCGATATCGAAAATTACGAAAAATTAAAAAAATACCATAATTCTATACCAAATACGAAAAAAGAGATGAAACATGGTAATGGTGACGTAAAATAAAACTTTAGAAAAAAACTTTGTAAAATGGGTGTGACACCTACCATATTAAGTAGAAGAAAATGAAAAAGTTTTGCAGGGCGAAATCAAAAGCCCTTTGAATTTTGGCAGGAATACTGTTCTTAGTATTACATATATAAATAAATTAGCGGTACCCGACAGATGATGATCTGGGTCACCCTGGTCCACATTTTGGTCGATATCTCGAAAAGGCGTCCACCTATAGAACTAAGGTCCACTCCCTTTTAAATACTCATTAACACCTTTCATTTGATACCCATATCGTACAAACGCATTCTAGATACCCCTGGTCCACCTTTATGGCGATATCTCGAAGAGGCGCCCACCTATAGAACTAAGGCCCACTGCCTTTTAAAATACTCATTAACACCTTTCATTTGATACCCATATCGTACAAACACATTCCAGAGTCACCCCTGGTCCAGCTTTATGTCGATATCCCGAAATTGCGTCCACCTATAGAACTATGGCCCACTCCCTTTTAAAATACTCTTTATTACCTTTCATATGAAACCTATATCACACAAACATATTCCAGGGTTTCCCTAGGTTCATTTTGCTAAATGGTGGTTTTCCCTTATTTTGTCTCCAAAGCTCTCAGCTGAGTATGTAGTGTTCGATTACACCCAAACTAAGCCTTCCTTACTTTTTTTGTATTACATTTATTTGGAGTGCTTTCGCACAAACTAACCGCAAGTCATTTTGCAAAGGATCTACCGCCCGAATCTGCCAAGGTAAGCTCTCGCAACGCTCCTTTGCTGCAACACGCTGAGTATACAACGGTCGGTTACACCCGAACTTAGACACCCTTACTTGTTTCGAATTGAAAAAACCTTTTTCTAAATTTTTGATGCCACTTTGCCCGGGATCAAATAATTTATATCAATTCATAAACAATACGTCCAGTTTAGTAAGGAAAGTGGTAATATTATACACATCTGTATGATCTAGAATAGTACACACGGAAGTTTTTAATTGCCAAGACAACACCCATCTGTAGATGCGTGGAATGCTGTAAATAGATTCTTCGAAGGTTTGACTTTCATCGAGGATGCGTCTAGTATAGTATAATATTGTAGTATATTGTAAAACGGGGAGTAAGGGCCCTTTATTGCTTAAGGTAATAAATGTAAATATTTTGGGAAAATTTGAAAAAATGCAACGCCAGGAAGGACAGGGCGACAGCTGTTTCTATTTCATATATCTTGTAAATCTCTTCAATCCCTAACCGTATCGGGAGTGGTATTTGAACCCGCACTGCTGCAATGATCGGACTGTATTGTTTTGTGAAACTTTTATTTTAAGATCTTCTGCAACTTTTAACGATTTTCGTTCCGTTGTGTATTTGGTGACTTAGATATTAGGCACCACTGTAAAAATCCATGCATACACACATGTACACATGGGCGGATACAGAGAAGCATTTGGGGGAACTTCACAAAAAAAATTCCGGTTATTTCCGGTTACCGTTAACACGATAACTTGAGCAAATATTGAGATACCTTCACCAAATTCGATATATGGGCTTATCTGGACCCAGAATAGATTGGTATTGAAATGAGCGTAATCGGACTACAACCACACCCACTTCTTTGAAAAAATGAGATAGTTCAAAAACGAATACAGTTAAGCTAATGAAATTTGGTAGGTGGATTAATTTATGATGCAAAACATTAATTCCCAAAAATTTTGGAACATGGGCGTGGCACCGTCCACTTGTGATAAAATCAACTTAAAATTTTACTAATCATAAATCAAAAACCGTTAAACCTATGATAACTTAATTTGGCAGATGGGTAGCCTTTACTATAATGTAATGCTTCGATGAAAAAATTTTATATTAAAGATTTTTAAAGGGGTGGTGGACGAATAAAACAAGCTATATCTTTGCAAAAAAAGCTTTACATCAAAGGTATATATTTTCCCAAGTGGAATTATAGCAAGAAAGGAGACTTTTGAAAATGGGCGTGGCACCGCCACTTTTATGACTAAGCAAATATTCGAAGAAAAATTAACATGTAATAAAATTGGGTAAATATATTTTCTGTATAGCAGGAAATATTTCTTGTAAAAATGGGCGGGATCGGTTAAAGACCACTGCCACTTTTATATAAAGCAAATTTAAAAGGGTCGTAGCTAGAATATTAAAGGCGAAAATACTCCCCATAAGGGAGAGAAATGAAATGCTAACCACACAGTTCCTGTTGAATACCCAGAAACCTGGGCATTCCAACAGACATCTGATTGATGAGCCAACACCACCTAGGGGCATGATGAGGAAATACGACACCTCAGAACACAGCCGTAGGAAGGTAAAAAACTCAAGCAGGTCCTCAGTGAACTCCACGGGCAGGCGTCGGACCTCTATGCCAGGAATTTCCCGGTGAATCCTGTACTCAAAGAACAATACCCAAAATTAGTAGAAGAGGAACGCACTCTCTCTAGGGAAACGCGATTCCCTCTAGCTCAGTTTCGTTCTGGATACCTTCAGGTTAAACTCTTGCCTATCCAGAATCGACCCCGGCATACAAAACATATATCCTGCTTGTAATGTGTCCCCACATTACACCAACTATCTGTTTAACTGTATTGTGGAACCAACGCCTCTAACACCCCTCTCATTATGGTCCATGAAACAGCAAGTTTCCTCCCTCCCTCCCTTTAGAGGATATTGATGACAATTTGTGATCGGTCGCACCTATTGGATGGGGCAAAGCACTGCTACAACAACAACAACAACTAGAATAATAAGCTATATCTTAGCGAAAATTACTTTTTTATCAATGATGTTTCACTTACGAAATTTTATTGTATGAGGAAATTGGGAGACATTTTTTTAAATGGGCGTGCAACGTGTTATATAGAAAAGTAATTTATCTGGAATTAATTATACAATTGAAGCTCACGCTGAGTATGTAATGTTTGCTTACACCCGAACTTAGACATCCTTACTTGTTTTGCAATAACTCTCATTTAAAGAAATGTATTGTTATGAATTTCACATTTTGCAGACTACTTTTTCTGACCGAGACTAATACTGCTGTAAAAACTAAATATTATTTTAAAATGAAATATAATTCTATAATAATTCAATACTTAACAGTATATATCCGTCATTTATAAAGCTATAATATATATATATATATATAGTCAACCTCGTAAGGTCGACTTAAACTTTTTATTTAATTATCTTCAAAAACTGGCGCGTGAACGCCTACTAAGGCAGCTCGAATCTTTTGAAAATCTCTGCATCGACTTCAAAAACGTTTGAAGATGTTGTGATATTATTTATATCTTTCCTTTCCAAAATATAATTACCCTAGACAAGAATCACAAAATCGGTTGATTACCACACCCACAAAAAATAGTTAAAAATACATTTACACATCGATTTCAGATATTTATTAATGAAGTAGAAAAATTGAATTCGCTGTTTCCGAAAAGTTCTCAAATTCAGCTCAAATTTCAAACATTAAAAGTTCTACATATAAAGCTACGTGGCTGTGACCCGATCGAAAAATACGGCACAGATTATAGGGAAAATGTAAAATTTTAAAGAAAATTCCGGAAAGTTTTGCAATAAAATTTTTTTGTTTAATATATTAATTTTACAACAAAAATTTAGAAAATAAGTTTTCTCAGTGATTTCGAGTGGATTACTGCCATGGAATGCTTACCAGTGAAAATTCATCTGCCTTTCAAATGTCATTCGGAGTCGGCGGAAAACATGTAGGACAAGTCCGTCCAAATTGTAGGAAAAATTAAAAGGAGTACGACGCATACTGGAAGAGAACCTCGGCCTAAATTTTCTTCGGATGGATATCTTACCATTATTTTATTTTTTTTTAATTTTTTTCTCAAGCTGATACTGAATTCTTCCTCCTTGTCACGTTGAGGTGTGGTATATTTAAAATATATGTATGTACATATATATATATATATATGGATTGAAAATTAATAAGGAAAGCAAATCGAAAATCGACGAAAATACTGATTTTTCATGGAATGCTCGTACTATAGACCTTGTCGTTGTACTTCTTACGTAAGCGAAATATGTTGAAGCACTAGCGGTCGTGACTACCAATATGACAGATATGAAACAAAAACTTAAAAAATGCTCTCAGTACGTAACCACTGGAGGGATTTTTGCAATAGGCAAAGAAATTTTTCCTTCAATTTATTATATGAATTTTTATAATAATGAAGAAAATTTCCATGTATACTAAATAGGTTTTTCTTTTGTTTGTAGAAAAATTTGATTAGTTAAAGAAAAAATTTCTATGGCAAAATATCAATCCCATTTTGGAAAAATAACACTGGTCAACAGTGATTTTGGTGCAGCTCTACTTGTAACCAAATTTGGTAGTACTCGGTACTCTGATAAAAACTGTATACTTACTTTTTTAATGCTACGTACAGTTTTCTAGATAGGGTCAAGAACCCCTTTTTAAGAGGTTAAGGCATGTATGGCCCCATAATTTTGTTTCTGTTTATTCTATCAACACAGTTTTGATGTCGTTGAAAAGAGTACATTTTGCCGTTTCTATCAGTATACAAGTTGTTAATATGTCTTCACAAACGTCAGAGGAATTGCCAATATAATAACGGGTTTCTCGAATAATTTGTCAACCAGTGCATATGTAAATTAATTTAAAACAAACTCCTATTAATTCTGTTTTCAAATACATATAACTTTTTTATATCCGCGTAGATCTTCCTAATATATTTTGTTTTAGTAAATTTTTACTGTAAAAAAAAAAAAGTTTTTGTTATTTATTTTATTATTAACTTTTTATTTACATAAAAACTTTCGTTTCCGTGATTTTCGTGAACGAGGTATAGCAAGACAATCACGTTGCATTCCCCAGCAGTAGTCAGCCATCATATGCTGATCCCATCGGCCTTGGTACCTCCCTTCCATAGTTTTTAGGTCCTGGTGAAACTGTTCGCCTTGTTCTTCGCTATAGGAACCAAGATTCTCCGGAAACTGGTCAAGGTGGCTGTGGAGATAATGGATTTTGATGGACATGTTACATCCTAAGTTTTTGTAATTCTCTAGCATGTTGTTAACAATATCAGAGTAGTTACTTGATTTGTGATTTCCCAGAAAGTTCTTAGTAACTTTAAAAAACGAATTCCACGAAAGAAATTCCAAACTGGTCATTGAATTTGAAAAATCAGTATATTTTATCAACATTCTTATCTGTGGGCCATCAAAAATACCCGCTTTTATTTTTTCTATGCTTAGCCTAGGAAATTTTCTCGTTATGTAAAGAAAACATTGTCCATTTTTATCTAACGCCTTCACAAATTGTTTCATTAGACCCAGTTTATTGTGTAATTGAATCTCTTGTAACTATAGGTGTGTTTATCACATTCTGCTTTCACATATCCAACATCTCACGTACAGGCCAGTCCCTTTCTGTCCAGTGTTGGTGCTTGTCACGACTATCCCACAGGCAATAAAACCATGGGTATTTGGTGTATCCACTTTGTTGTCCTAACAAAAAGTTAACCATCTTTAGATCTACACAAATACTCCAATTATGTTCGTTATACTTGATTTTGTCTAAAACAAGTGCAATATTTTGATATTCTTCCTTTAATTTAGTTGAATGAGCAATGGGAATTGAACCATATTGGTTGCCATTGTGTAAAAGAACACACTTAAGGCTTCGTTTAGAGCTGTCTATGAAGAGACGCCATTCATTTGGGTGGTATTCTGAAAGACCCATTTTGAGAAGAAGGCCTTGCACATCTGAACAAAAAACTATATCATTTTCCGATTTAAAAAATGGCAGCAAATCTTGCTCTCTTGTACGGTAGAGAGTCACTTTCGGACCTGTAGCCAACAAGTTTTTTTCGTTTTATCTAGAAGCCAACACTTCTGCAGATTCCTTAGATAATTCAAGATCCCTTATTAGATCGTTTAATTCTACTTGGGTAAAAGTTGTTGGCTCAGTAGACGCTAATTCTTCGATATCACTATCGCTAGACACTTCACTATGCGATGATTCACGGGTAGAATAAAATGTTGGAATAGGTGCTTCCTCTGAATATGGTAAAGGTCTCTTAGCGGATTGAACGTTTGGATATATCATTTTTTTAACATTAACACCACGCAAATCGACACAGCAGAAGTAACAGTCATCGAAGTGATTTGTTTTTTCTCTCCATTGCATAGGCACCCCGAATCTCATATGGCTTCTTTTACCATTTCCCCCCGGGTTTCAAGTGTTCACAGCACATTTTGGTAACTGTTAGAGGTATCCACGGCATGTTTTTGTCTAGAACTTGCAATTTAAAGTACAAAAAATCACTTTTTATAAAATCTGTTATACTTTTCCTGAATTTTTGTACTGTGTATTCCCCACAAATGTGGCAAAACACATTTGGGTCATTGACACAACTACCTCGTGATTAAGACATGATATTGAAATTTTTTTATTTATTTATAGAAAGGCACTAATACTTGAAACCGCGCTCCCGAAGTACTAATTACAGAAAATTTAAAAAATAAAGGGGAAGGAAAAAATGTTTATAAAATATATTTTTTTTTTCACAGTAGAAATGTACTAAAGTAGAAAATCCCAGGAAGATCTACGCGGATATAAAAAAGTCAAATGTCTTTGAAAACAGAATTAATAGGAGATTGTTCTAAAATAATTTACATATGCACTGGTTGACAAATTATTCGAGAAAACCGTGATTAAAAATTAAAAAATTTAACAAAAAATTGAATTTTTCTCATTATTTTTGCAATTTCTCTGACGTTTATGAAGACATATTAACAGCTTGTATACTGAAAGAAGCGGCGAAATGTACTCTTTTCAATGACATCAAAACTTTGTTGATAGAATAAACAGAAACAAAGTTATGGGACCATACATGCCTTAACCTCCTAAAAAGGGGTTCTTGACCCTATGTAGAAAACTGTACGTAGCAATAAAAAAGTAAGTATACAGTTTTTATTAGGGTACTGAGTTCTACCAAATTTGGTTACAAGTACAGTTGCACCAAACCAAAACTTTTATTTTGTTGACCTGTGTTATTTTGTAAATATATTTAATTCGTTATGTAGTCTGTAAGAAACATTGTATTTCAAAGATTACTATATTTAAATAAATAAATAAATAAAAATACTACCAGTAGAGATAGACGTATCAAAAGCTTTTGATACCGTCAAACACGGCACGTTACTTCGAGACTTGTAAGAATCCGCTCTTCCTCCTAGTCTCAAAATGCGGACCGCAAATTATCTGTCTAGTCGGCAGATATCGGCGCAGTTCGGCAACGTAGCATCTAAGCCCAGAAGAATTAAAGAGTTAACCTCTACATATCGAAGCTCCCTTCGCCACAAGAAGGAGCTACCATTGTTTCCTTTGCCGATGACTGCGCGATAGTGGCTACAGGTCCCGACCCACCCATCAATGACCTGCATAATTTAATAAACAAATATCTCCCTAATTTCTCCAGTTTTTTCTAGTCGCGAACTGACATTGCCACCGACCAAATTATAGTTGGCCTTATTTACAACATACACAAAACAAATTTCGACATCGATATTGGACATCGATGTCGATAGCATTACACTACCGACTACCAAATATACTAGGTGTAACGTTCGATCAGGATCTACATTATGGCGAGCATA
This sequence comes from Eurosta solidaginis, assembly GCF_040869045.1. NCBI lineage: Eukaryota > Metazoa > Arthropoda > Insecta > Diptera > Tephritidae > Eurosta > Eurosta solidaginis. The sequence continues at coordinate 155,632,063 of NC_090320.1, read as the reverse complement.
CATACGCAATTGTAACTAGAATTCAGAGCTGTAACAAAATTCTCAAATCTCTTGCCGGCAGCACTTGGGGTAAAGATAAAGAGACGTCATTAACGCTTAGAAAGAAATTGGCCGGTCGCTTGCATGCTACGAGTCCCCGAGCCTTAAGGTTACTCACTGGAAGAAAAAACAGGCCTGCCAAAACACTTCTCTTAGAACTGACACGGGCTGTCTTCTTATGTCCCCAGAGCACCTCCTACATAGTGAGGCGAGAGTACTCCCCATTAGGGAGAGAAATGAAACGCTGAACAAACAGTTTATGTTGAATATACAGAAACCTGGGCATCCCAGTGTCTTAAGAAGTCATCTCCGCAAGCATTATGAGGAAATACGTGAGAACTCAGCTGTATGTAGAAGAACACAAAAAGGTCCTCAGTGGTATCCACAAAAAAGCGTCGGACCTCTATGCCAGGAATTGCCCGGCGAACCACGTTCTTAAAGTTAAACACCCTGAACTCGCAGAAGAGGAGAGCAATTTCTCTAGGGAGACGTGCGTCACTCTGGCTCAACTTCGATCTGTATCCTGTAACTTTTACCTATCCAGATTCAACCCCGACATACATAATGTATGTCCTGCATGTGACGTGTCCCCACATGACACCACCATCTTTTCAATTGCAATGTGGAACCAACGTCTCTAACACAACTTTCTCTGTGGTCCACCCCTCTTGGAACTGCAGATTTTCTTGGACTCCCGTTAGAGGATATTGATGACAATTTGTGTGTGGTTGCACCTATTGTATGGAGCGAAGCGCTGTTACAACAACAATTACAACAACAATCTGAATGATATGGCAGTGCAAAGTACATAAGTTGTATTTAAAGTTCTGTTCAGTCAATCTCCCCACAAAAAGCTTGATGCCATACAAGAAATACTTGACGCAATCTACCTCCTTGGAGATTTAGTCCCAGCTTCTCTTCCATTTTGCGTCGTGCTACATATTTTATGGCGATTCCAAACGGTATCTACAAAGCAGATGAATCTTCACTGGAAAGCTTTTCATTGAAGAAGTATAATCGAAATGCTTGCCAAACCACTGCCGAGGGGCGACCTTGTTTAGAAAAACTTTCTAACTGGAATTTTTTTAAACCAATCAAAAATGTTTTCAGATATATCCTTAAAATATATGTAAGAGCACAGTTTCGTCCAAACTTAAACTGCCTTACTTGTTTTCTATTAAAATCAAAACATACGATCTCATTTAAGAAAAAAAGTTTTTCAATTTTGGTAAAAACTCCGAAGTACTCATTTGGATCGAGCATACTCGATACCTTTTTCTTAGTACATATGAGTACTAGCATCGATACTTTGATCCGAGTATTTTATATGAATACCGGTATCGATACTTTTTCTAAAAGTTCTATCACTATTCCCAAGGAAGAAATTAAAAAATTTTGCTTCTATCAAAACATGCTCACAAAAGTTCAAAAAAAAAGTTTGCTACGTAACCATCCATAATCGGGACCTGGGTTAATAGTATTTGCACAGAAGCCCTTTCTGCATAATTGGTAGATATACTCTGAAGGGAAGTCAGTAACTAGTGATACAAATTTCTGGTTCGGAACTAGACCTAAAATGACCAGTAATTACTGGTTCGTTAGTAACAAGATTTTCTCAAGTTAAAAATCAACAGTTTGGATTTTTATATTTCATATTTAATATACAATTAAGACATAGGCCACCAACAAACAAATTGCTGCCATCCATAAGGGAAGTCAGTAACTAGTCATCAAAATTTTGGGTTCAGAACTACATAGTTCTAAAGTAGTAAATTAGTGCTAGTTCGATTGAGACTATAAGCCTAAGAAAATTCTTGGACTACGAGTATGCCTTCTTTCACTGCACCTTAAAGTCAAAAAAGTAAATGCAGTATGTAGAATTTTAGTCTGGTTCAGAAATAACCCAAAAGAATAAACAAAACATCTAGATCTTAACTTTACATTTTTACACTTTTTCGGAACTATCGAAATAGTGCCTATAAACCAACTGGTTCTAAAATTGAAATATGTATCTAGTTCGGAGCTATAGGAAATGTCAAATTCACCAGTTGAAAGCATGTAAAATAGAAAGAGGGAGAACTAGTAGTGGTTCTGCATGCACTAGAGGCGCACCAGTTTTGAACTAGAGATTTTCCCTTCAGGTCAGCTTTAAATTGCTTCTACTATGAGTATATTTTTTTTCCATGCTTTCCCACCGGTTCGGAACGAAAAAAGGGGATAATATCGTACTAGAACCAACATCTTGAAATTTTGGTTCGGTTCGATTCAACGAAATAGTACCAAGTGACAATAAACAACTAGTTCTTAAGTGAGAATTTCTATCTAGTTCGGAACTAAAGAAAAGGTAATTCACCAATCAAAAGCATGTAAAAGAGGCAGATGGCGAACTAGTAGTGACTCCGAATGCATTAAAGCGCACCAGTTTTGAACTAGAGATTTCCCCTACAGGGCATGTATAAAAGATAGAAGTGGAACTAGCAGGGGCTGCGAATGCAATAGAAACGCACCAGTTTTTAACTAAAGATTTGCCCTTCAGGGTATGTATACCTTATACCTAGTTTATGGCCGACTGGGTCAATGTATCATGCGCGCAATACAAAATAAAAGCCCCGTCACATAAGTAGTTTTTCATGTAGATGCGTTTGACTCAATCGTATGCATTATGAGTAGACTGCACGTATTTTAATGGATAACGGTGGATTGAGCAACACTGACGCCATCTGACATGAAAAAGTAGCCAACTTTGGTACAAGCAAAGCATATAAAGAAGAATTTGACACGCTTTGGCAAAGGGTGCTTTCACACCTTGCAAGTGGAATTATTTTTCCCACTCGTTGGTAACTTTTCTAACATTTTTCACAGTTAAAAACTGCAATTTAACAAATTAATAGGGCACAAAATAAGTTTATAGCAGTGATTCGCAAAATTTTGTATGGAATGGGCAAGGAGAAATAAACTTCAATTGCCAAGTCTGAAGCTCCTTCATATTTACAAACGCAACGTCCTGCGTGATTGTGGTGATGTTACTGTCATACATAAGATTGCGTTGAACGCATCTATATAAAAACTTTATTGTGTCTCGGCCGTAAGCGCACTCTCATTCCCAATATGAAAAGTAAACAATGGGCAAAAGAAGCATTCAAGACTTTCATCATCAATTCTAGCATTTGAATTTAATTCCGTCATTAAATTAAGGGATGATGGTAGCATTAACCTTCGTTTTTTTTTTTTGCTATTTTAACGTTGTGCGTGTGACTATATCCTGCAACGTTATACGACAGAGTTTTACGATGTCTCATAAAACTTTCACTACGGGATTATACGGATTGGGGGATGCGAAGGGCTTTTAATAAAATACTTATTTTCCAGTATTTTTATAATGAACTCATTGCCATACACCACATGGAAATGCAATGCAGTATAAAACCAGTAGCTCATGAAATGTGTGGGAGGTGGTTGGTAATAAACACGCGACATCATTGGTCCCTGTTGTCCACCCATTTCGTTAAGTTTGCTCCTTTCATTGGAATTGAGTCATGACAAACTCTTGCACAATTTTAACATGTTCAATGCTGGAGGCTATTACTGCACTTCTTGATATCGCTGTACTTTTTATATTATTACATATATCCAATTAACTAAGCCTTATGGTCCTATTATTTTACTCAAAAAAGTCATTACAATGTCATAATGAAAACAACGGTAAAGACAAACTAAGCACAAGAGATCTAAAATAATCGGTGAGAGGCAAATGACGTTTAAAAAAATTTTAGAATTCTCAAAGCGCAGACACATTGGACTTTTGCATTGTTTTTGCGCTGGCGTCACTTTGAAATAACTCACGTTGAAAGTTTGCCTGCGACCATGACGCAATAAAACCAGACAGGTGAAGTCAATATTACAAAATGTAGTCGAATTTGACAATACTCGCCCTCATAATTCTATGTGATTTCTTCTTGACTTATCTGCAGCATTGATTTTTTCAGCATCATAAAAAAATACATTAATGGATTTCTGAAATATGAAGTAACGTACAGGAAATCAACGCCTACGGACTGTATTTCCTTTTGTGGGAAGATTTATTTGCTTTTCCTCAATGGAAATGAAAAATTTTAGTCATTGCAACTTAATAGCTGGAATTTCGTGAAATTGCGGAAGAGTATCTGGGAGGCTTGTAATACGAAAGCTAGGGATCGGCGGTATACGGTCCCGATACCCAACTTTTATCTATGTAAACGAAGCGTTAAAAGGTAGGCTCATTGAGCAGAAAATGGTGGCTGGGGTGAAAATATAAAGCGGCAGAGGTCTTACAGAAACGATGCTTCAAAAAATAAGAGCTTATAGAAATTCATTGATGCCAAAAAAGAAATATGTAGCCTGTCAAACCTTTATTTTAAACAGCTCTGGCTAACACTGGAAACTTTAAGACAAATATGAATAAGCAGTATGATCAAACCCGACAGACATGGCTCCGACTTTCTCTATCTATCCACCTGCCTCTCCTCTGGCTAACCCTTATCATCCTCTTTTTTTCCTCTCCACTCTGCATTTTCTAGTTTACCTTAATCGGCCCATTCAATTTCCTATCCCTTTCATTCTTCCGTAAATCTTCCCGTTTTTCCTCTTACCCTTCCTGCTTTTGATCTTATCCGAAGCTAACTATCACTACTACTCTCAACCTTAACCTTATATTATTCTTACTCTTCCTGTAAACCTCTTTTTACTACTTTCTCTCAAAGCATTACCGTTATTCTTACTTTTACTCTCACTTCTAATCTTCCTCTTGGTCTCTTTACTTTTCCCATTTCCCACACACTTCGTCTACTCGTTCTTCCTATTGCCTCTATTGAAAAGTGTCCTGTTATGTTTCTGTTTGCAATATGTGAGATATATTAGATTAATGACCGGTCCTCATAGCCCGTCAAATTTTTGTTGTTGTACAACTGAGATCACCTGCATGGTTTTATTGCGTCATGTCGTGACAATGCACGCAAAACAATGTGAGTAGTCAATTGCATCGAAATCAAAATATTCTTTATATTTTTATACTGAGGTGTCCATTGCATTACATAGTACTCTATAAATATCCTATCTAGCCACACCGAAGATCCTGGGTTCAAGCCGGGCAAAGCAAGATTAAAAATTTAGAAAAATTTTGTCTCAATTAGAAAAAAGTATTTTTAAGTGGGATCGCCCTTCGGCAGTGATTTTCTGCCATGAAAAGCTTCTCAGTGAAAACTCGTCTGCCTTGCAAAAGTCGTTTGGAGTCGCCGTAAAATATTTTTTACTTCCTTTATACTAGTTTCGTTTGATGTTTTGCCCCCAATTTCCATACAAATTTGGAGAATCATGCAATCCATTTTGAGTGATTTCCCATAGAGCTAGAGTCATAAAACTTGGAACATACATCAAACCCGATTGCAATTTAACATGAGGTAAAACCCTTTGCAAAGTGGTCCAGGTATCGTGAAAATTCTGAAAAACATCCGAACTTGGAAATTTTGCTTTCCAGTTTTAAGGAAATTTCCGATAACTCAGAGATCTGAAATTTTGAACGAAGATTTGAACTTTATTAGGTTGAAACATTTATTATTAAAGAGTTTTCCAGATGGGACAGTAATCGAAGTATTTAAAAGTCTTTTATAATTCTGGAATCATGCTATCGATTTTTAACTGCTCAATAAACTAGAAACATGAAACCTTAAACATACTTCAGATCACCTTGACAATGCAACAAAGGAGAAAATAAAAAGAAGATACACAGTTTTGAGGTACTTCTTTTATATACATGGACCAGAAGAAACGAAAAATAACTCTTTAAACAATGACATAATTTCGTACTACTGTCAAAAATTGCATAAGGAACAAAAATATAAAGGTTGAGTGCAATAAATAGACGTTCGATATAATCTTTACCTATGTACATAAGTCCGACTGTGTGCGGAGGAGCGATATGTTCCTCATAAAAATTTTCACAGTGATTATATCTAAATTGGAATACCAAAGTTTAACAAGAATCCGTCATTGCTTAAAGAGACATTTTTCGTTTATCACTTATTAAAGGAAGTACTTAAAAACTTCGTATTTTCTCTTTAATAAATATCCTTGGAGGTAAATCGTGACTTGTAATAATTAGAAAATACATATCTGCTAAAGGTTCAGGGACCTAACAACTATGCTAGGAGGGTAATAGTCTAATAAAATCTCTGGTAAGGTTAGATACAAATTTAAAGGCATCCCGTAACTATCCTAACTATTACTGGGTTATTTGAATTTCAATGAAAATTTGTATTAAAATACAAAAATATAGAATTTCGTTTTGGGTAATTGTAATTTACTTATGGTTGAGGAATCTCCGGGTATCATTGCTTTAGAGCTACTATATTTTTATACTCAGCGTGCTTTGCACAGAGAGCATATTTACTTTGATTGGATAACGGTTGGTTGTACAGGTATAAAGGAATCGAGATAGATATAGACTTCGATATATCAAAATCATCAGTATCGAAAAACAATTTGATTGAGCCATGTCCGCCCGTCCGTCCGTCTGTCCGTTAACACGATAACTTGAGTAAATTTTGAGGTTTCTTGATGAAATTTGGTATGTAGGTTCCTGGGCACTCATCTCAGATTGCTACTAAAAATGAACGAGATCGCACTAAAACCACGCAAACTTTTTCCATATCGAAAATTTCGAAAAACAGAAAAAGTGCGATAATTCATTACCAAAGACGGATAAAGCGATAAAACTTGGTAGGTGGGTTGAACTTATGACGCAGCATAGAAAATTAGTAAAATTTTGGACAACGGGCGCTGCACCGCCCACTTTTAAAAGAAGGTAATTTAAAAGTTTTGCAAAATGTAATTTGGCAGTCGTTGAAGATACCATGAAAAATTTGGCAGGAACGTTACTCCTATTACTATATGTGTGCTAAATAAATATTAGCGAATTGGATTGACGAACACGCCCACTTTAAAAAAAAAAAATTTTAAAAGTCAAATTTTAACAAAAAATTTAATTTCTTTACAGTATATAAGTAAATTATGTCAACATTCAACTCCAGTAATGATATGGTGCAACAAAATACAAAAATAAAATAAAATTTCAAAATGGGCGTGGCTCCGCCCTTTTTCATTTAATTTGTCTAGAATACTTTTAATGCCATAAGTCGAACAAATATATCCCAATAATTGTGAAATTTGGTACGGGCGTGGATTCTATGACGGTAACTGTTCTCTGTGAAAATGGGCGAACTCGGTTGAAGCCACGCCCAGTTTTTATACACAGTCGACCGTCTGTCCTTACGCTCGGCCGTTAACACGATAACTTGAGCAAAAGTCGATATATCTTTACTAAAATTAGTTCGCGTACTTATCTGAACTCACTTTATCTTGGTATAAAAAATGGCCGAAATACGACTATGACCACGCCCACTTTTTCGATATCGAAACTTACGAAAAATGAAAAAAATGTCATAATTCTATACCAAATATGAAAAAAGGGATGAAACATGGTAATCGGATTGGTTTATTGACGCAAAATATAACTTTAGAAAAAACTTTGCACAATGGGTGTGACACCTACCATATTAAGTAGAAGAAAATGAAAAAGTTTTGCAGGGCGAAATCAAAAGCCCTTGGAATCTTGGCAGGAATACTGTTCGTGGTATTAGATATATAAATAAATTAGCGGTAGTCAACAGATGAGGTTCTGGGTCACACTAGTCCACATTTTGGTCGATATCTCGATAATGCCTTCACATACACAACTACAACACTCCCTTAAAAACCCTCATTAATACCTTTGATACCCATACCGTACAAACACATTTTAGAGTCACCCCTGGTCGACCTTTATGGCGATATCTCGAAAAGGCGTCCACCTAAAGAACTAAGACCTACTCCCTTTTAAGTAATCATTAACAGCTTTCATTTGCTACCCATATCATACAAACGCATTCTAGAGTCACCCCTGGTTCACATTTATGGCGATGTCTCGAAAAGGCGTCCACTTATAGAACTAAGGCCCCCTCCATTTTAAAATACTCATTAACGCCTTTCATTTGATACCCATATCGTACAAACACATTCTGGAATCACCCCTGGTCCACCTTTTTGGCGATATCTCGAAAAGACGTCCACCTATAGAACTAAGGCCCACTCCCTTTTAAAATACTCATTAGCAACTTTCATTTGATACCCATATCGTACAAACATAGTCTAGAGTCACCCCTGGTCCACCTTTATGGTGATATCTCGAAACGGCGTCCACCTATAGAACTAAGGCCCACTCCCTTTTAAAATATTCATTAGCACCTTTCACTTCATACCCATATCGTACAACCGCATTCTAGAGTCACCCCTGGTCCTTTATGGCGATATCTCGGAAAGGCATCCACCTACATAACTAAGGCCTTCTTCTTTTAAATAATCATTAACACCTTTCATTTGATACCCATATCGTACAAACGCATTCAGAGTCACCCCTGGTCAATCTTTATGGCGATATCCCGAAATGGCGTCCACCTATAGAACTATGGCCCACTCTCTTTTAAAATACTCTTTAATACCAGCCATTTGATACCCATGTCATACAAACACATTCCAGGTTTACCCTAGGTTCATTTTCCTACATGGTGATTTTCCCTTATTTTGTTTCCAAAGCTCTCAGCTAGTATGTAATGTTCGGTTACACCCGAACTTAGCCTTCCTTACTTGTTATACTTAGCGTGCTTTGCACCCAGATATATATAGATTTCAATATATCAACATGCTCAGGACGATAAAAGGAATAGATTTAGCCATGCCCGTCTGTCTGTCTGTGCACACGATAACTTGAGTAAATATTGATATATCTTATTGAAATTTGATATATGGACCCTTTGGCACTCATCTCCCATCGCTATTTAAAATTAGCGAAATCGGATGATAATCACGCCCACTTTTTTAATATATTTTATAAAATTACGACGACGTGGAAAGAATCCTTTCTCATCCCTCTCCATAACAGTGGCATTAAGTCGTGCATTGAAAACTATCGCGGCATAGCTAGACTGTCCGCTATTCCAAAGTTGTTCGAAGCAATCGTTACAAATCACCTAAGATTTTCGATTTCAACATTAATTGCATGTTCTCAGCATGGGTTTTTTAAGGGAAAATCAACCATAACTAATTTACTTGAGTTCACAACTCACATTTCGAACGGGTTCAGAGAAAATCTTCACACCGACGTTATATGAACCGATTTTAGTAAAGCATTCGATAAAGTATACCACTCTTTACCGATATATAAACTCGACATGCTCGGGTTTCAACCTAGCATCACTCGTTGGATTTCCTCCTATCTCTTTGGCAGAACACAAAGAGTAATCATTAAAAATGTGTTTTCGAGTATCATTAGTGTCACCTCGGGTGTTCCTCAGGGCAGCCATCTTGGCCCAATTCTGTTTTTGCTATTCATAAATAATAAAATATTCTAAAATCTTGATGTAGCTGATGATGTAAAACTTTTTAAGACATACGCGTCGATTGAAGAAAGTTCTTTACTTCAGACGAATTTAAATTGCTCAGCTACTTGGTGCAATGTGAACCACATTCCGCTTATTCTTCAAAAATGTAAATTTATGTGTTTTTGGCGTAGGAGTTAACAACCAGCTTCTAACACAATAAACAACCAAAACCTTGAAAGTGTTAATGTTTTTGTAGACTTGGGAGTTACAATGATCTGCAAACTTACTTTCAACACTCATATAAGTGCCACTGTCAATAGAGCTAAGACACCTAGCATTTGTGAAAAGTGGTCAAAAGAGTTTAGCGACCCTTACGTTACGAAACCCCTCTTCACAACATTGGTTAGACCGATGTTAGAGTACGTCTCAACAGTCTGGAATCCACGTTTTCAAGTCCATACTGACAGGATCGAATCAATACAAAAACAGTTTTTACTATTTGGAATTTTCAATGGGACTCTTTATTTAATCTTCCACCTTACACTAATCGATAAAAACTGATTAATCTTCCATCTCTTGCTAGTCGTAGGGAAATGCGTGGCGTAATATTTATGACAAAGCTACTGAATGAATCAATTGCAAGCCCATTTCTTCTGAACGAAGTTAACTTTAGTATTCCCTGTCGCAGTGGCGACGCTAGACGTCGGCGACGTCGGCCACCGCCGACAGCCTCGGGCCTGAGGGGGCCACGCAAAAAACTTTTATATTTACCTATTTATTTTAAATTTTTAATGACGCCAGTTACACCAGGCAAACTCATCTTCGACAAACCTTTAGTTTTCAATACTTCAACTCAATGCCGCTTGAACAATTGAGGTGACTCGCAGACTCGGAGGACTGGAGGCACCACAATTGCGTATAGGGCGTGTTTGAATAGATGAGAAAAGAAGAAGCGAAATATTTCTCGTTATAATAGGGTTTTTATTAAAGTGAAAGTTAAAATTAGTTCAATAATTTACTTTGCTATAAATTAAAAATGGCGCGGCTTCTCGGACGCAGATAGCTGTGGTTCGCTCGACAATCGCTGGAAAAGTGGCCGGTTGTCTTGACGAGGGCAACCGCGGTAAAAGTCTCCGGTTTTAAGGGGATGCTGCCCCATACAGTTGTACCGGCATGCATGTATATGTGTAGGGACAACATAACCCTACCTATGTACACATATACATGCATGTAGGCGAACTAGCTGTCGATAACATGATTTTATTAGGGTGGCGCCAGTTAATGAGAATTTAGGCTTCGGGCCTAAACACCGATAGTAAGGCCAGTAACTCTCTGTGCTACTCTCCCCTGGGTGACGCCACATTTAGTACTGGTACTATGATTGAGCGACAACTGTAATTCGGTAATCGGAAGTTCCTAGATATCCAAAACTGTCGAGGACAGGGATATGATAACGGCCCCAATATGGTCGGCATTAACAAAGATGTCAGAACAAGAATACTCAATATAAATCCAAGAGCATTCTTCTCGCCATGCGGATGCCACAGTTGGAATTTATTTTTGATAGATGCAGCTAATTCTTCAACGACAGCCAACATATTTTTCGGCTTTATCAATAAAATATATGTGCTGTTTTCAAAGTCAAGCAAGCGTTGGGAGATTGTAAAAAGTAAATTGAAATTGACATTACAACCTCTGGCTGAAACGCGATGGGAGAGTAGAATCGGAGCAGTAAAAGCAATATTTTTACAATTTGATGAAGTCATCTAATGCGTGAATGATCCGAAAAATAAAGCTGATGATTCTGAAACCCTAAGCGACAGTGAAGCAATCTTGAACGGAATGTTAACTTTTGAATTTGTTGTTGCGATACACGTGTGGTATGAGGTTTTGCTACGTGTGAATAATATAAGTAGACTATAGCAATCGGTTCAAGTCAACTTGAAAGTCGTTATTGATACTTTGCGTTCATTTTGTAGCTAGATTCAAGAATTCCGTAATACATGATTTGAAAAAAGCGTAACAGAAGCTAGATTGTTTCTGGAGCAAAGTACTTACGAAATTCAGTCTCAATTTAAGGAGAAAAGAATAGCCAGGAAAAAACGAACATTCAGCTACGAACATACTGAGAACCCAGTTGAATCTCCTGAAATGCAGTTCAGATTCAACTTTTTTAACACAATGATAAAAAAATAAAAAAAAATAAATGTAAGGCGCGATAACCTCCGAAGAGATCTAAGGCCGAGCACACAATGATAGATGCTATAATAGTCGACACAGAATGTGGATGTAATGCGCTCAATAAATATTTTGAGCAATTATTTGAAATTTTTACCAAAACAGGATCTTCTCAAATATTGTAATGATTTAGGTACAATACTTCGGGAAGGCGAAAACAGTGACATACAGCCTTTCGAACTATATGAAGAACTTCAGCTTTTAAAATCTAATTCACTAGACTCTATCAACGACGCGAAACAACTCATCCAATACATTTTAGAAAATAATTTAGAAGAAGTATATCCAAATGTTCACATTACAATTAGAATCATGCTCACAGTTCCGGTCAGTACGGCTTCCGCTGAGAAAAGCTTCTCAAAGTTGAAATTGATGAAGACCTATTTGAGAAGTACGATGAGCCAAGACAGACTACCCGCTTTATCAGTTCTGTCAATCGAAGCTGAAATAGTGGCTAGTCTTAGCTATGACACAATCCTGAAAAAATTATGTGAGGCTAAAAGCCGAAAAGTTCGACTATTTTAGGCTGTGTGCGATTTGACCCAAATTTCTACCTAAATAGAGAAAAAATCTAAATCACTGGAAACTGTCGGTAAGGCAGTGCAAAAAAATTTAGAACTTTTATGAGCATTCTTTTTAACCTAAATTCAAATGTCAAATTTCAAAACAAAAAATATTGATTTTTCAATATTGTATATGCAAATAAATGGCTCTTGTCCATTTAATTTAAGAAAATCATAGATCATAGATCGATGATCCCTGCTGCGATTAAGGTCCGATCGATTGTACGTGATGGTGAGCTCAGTTTGGTTCAAGCTGATGTTGGCGATACAAGAATTGGATCCTTCTCAAATATGGACCGCAATCTGAACGTATTTGGCAGCCAAGTGCAAAATTGGCCTAAAGAATTTATTGGAGGCGTACCAACATCACAGTATTGAAATTGAGATTGTGGAAAAGGTCATTGTGCACGTGCTCCACTATGTCCAGAAAAAAAACCTTATAAAACTGAACTGCTATCTTGGGATAGGTACATACCGCGGACCCTAATTGAGCTCTGTTCTTTTTATACTCAGAGTGCTTTGCACATAGAGTATATTAACTTTGATTGGATAATGGTTGGTTGTACAGGTATAAAGGAATCGAGATAGATATAGACTTCCATATACCAAATTATCAGTATCAAAAAAAAATTTTATTGAGCCATGTCCGTTCGCCCGTACGTCCGTCCGTCTGCCCGTTAACACGATAACTTGAGTAAATATGGAGATATCCTCCCCAAATTTGGTACACGATCTTTTCTGGACCCAGAATAGATTGGTATTGAAAACGAGCGAAATCGGATGATAACCACGCCCACTTTTCATATATATAACATTTTTGAAAACACAAAAAAACCTAATAGTTTAGTAAATAATACACCTATAATGTTGAAATTTGACATGTGGACTGATATTGAGACTTGATAAAAATTTGAAAAAAAAAATTAAAAAAAAAAAAATTTTACAAATATTATTAATCATAAATCAAAAATCGTTAAACCTATCGTAATAAAATTCGACAGAGTGGTTGCCTTTACCATAAGGAATGTTTTGAAGAAAAATTAAATATAAAAAAGAATATCTTTGCAAAAAAAAGCTATATATCAATAGTATTTCGTTCCCCAAGTAGATTTATAACAGTAAATAGGAAAAACTTCAAATTTAAAAAAATGGACATAGCAACGACCCTTTTATGACTAAGCAATTTTCTATGTTTTGGGGAGTCATAACTCGAAGAAAAAATCCATTTTTCCTAGAAATATTTCCTACTATAGGGAAAATCTGTGTACCCAATTTTATTACGATCCGTTAATTTTTCTGCGAGTTATGGCTTCCGAAACATAGAAAATAGCTTAGTCGTAAAAGGGGCGGTGCCACGCCCATTTTTTTAAATTTGAAGTTTTTCCTATTTATTGTTATAAGTCCACTTGGGTGATGAAACACCATTGATACAAAGCTCTTTTTCGCTAAGATATAGCTAATTATATTCGTCCACAACCCTTTTAAATATCTTTTATATAAAAGTGGGCGTGGTCCTTAACCGATTTCGTTAATTTTTCTTCAAAGCATTCCCTATAATTGCGATAGGTTTAAAGATTTTTGATTTATGATTAATAATATTTCTTAAATTGATTTTATCACAAGTGGGCGGTGCCACACCCGTTTTAAAAATTTTTTTTAAATTTTTATCAAGAGTCACAATGTCAGTCCACATGTCAAATTTCAACATTCTAGGTGTATTAGTTACTAAATAATCAGGTTTTTTGTGTTTTCCAAAATGTTATATATATAAAAAGTGGGCGTGGTTATCACCCGATTTCGCCATTTTCAATACAAATCTAATCTGTGTCTGGATAAGCTCATGTACCAAATTTGGTACAATATTTACTCAAGTTATCGTGTTAACGGACAGACGGACGGACGGACGGACGGACATGGCCCAATCAAATTTTTGTTCGACACTGATGATTTTGATATATGGAAGTCTATATCTCCCTCGATTCCTTTATACCTGTACAACCAACCGTTATCCAATCAAAGTTAATATATTCTGTGTGCAAAGCACGTTTAGTATAAAAATTGGCCTAGATCAAATATCAGCATTCTAGGTATATTAATTACTAAATAATAAGGTTTTTTCGTGTTTTCCAAAATGTTATATATGTTTATAAAAAGTGGGCGTGGCTATCATCAGATTGCGCTCATTTTAAATAACAATGGGAGATGAGTGGCAAGGAACCAATATACCATATTTCAATAAGGCATCTCAATATTTACTCATGGCTAAATCAATTCCTTTTTTCGTGATTTTGATATATGGAAGTCTATATTTATCTCAATTCGTTTATGCCGTTACGATCAACCGTTATGTAGCCAAAGTTCATTATATTGAAACATGTCGAAAGCTTCATGTTTTAGGTAAAAAATAAATAAATAAATGTAAGGCGCGATAACCCCCGAAGAGATTTTAGGCCGAGCTTCTCTTCCAATTTCCGCCGTGCTTCTTTTTAATTTTTCCTACAAATTGGCCGGACGGGACCTATTTATTTTATGCCGACTCCGAGGGTCGACCCCGCTTAGAAAAATTTTCTTATGATTGAAAAACCTCATTTCTAAAATTTGGTGTTGCTTTGCCCGCGGTGTGAACCCACAGCATTCGGTGTGGTAGGCGGAGCACGCTACCATCACACCACGGTGGCCGCCATACGTTTCCTTAAAATACAGATGTGAAAATAAATATGTAAAATAAACAGCAGCGTAAATCCACCTTTGGTTACAACCAAACTCAAACTCCCTTACTTTTTTGGGAATATTTTGTTTTTAAAATATGCCTCAGTAGGATTAGAAAATTAATTTATTTGAAATGAACTGTACAATTGAAACGCACGCTGCATATATAATGTTCGGTTACACCCGAACATAGACACTTTTAGGCCCACATGCAGATCGGAGAGTTAACTTTTTTAACTCAGAGTTAACTTCACATGAGGGGTTAAACTCATACATTTTTAAAATTAGCTCTAAGCTAAAAAAAAGAACTTACCGTTCTGCAAGGGGGCCTTACTTGCTTTACGATAGTTGGGTACGCTGAATAATAATAATAATGTAATGGGTGCGCCAAAGTGTAGAATGTAAAATATTTATTTTTATTTGAAAAGAAGCTATTATTTCATTTATTTATCATATTTGTATTGAATTATTTTTAAAACATTGAACTGAGATAAATGAGGTTTGTTAAATTACTCATGTATGTATATGTACAAGCTGCATTATTGTACCATAGCTATATGCCAGTAAATGTTTCATTCTTTTCAGTTCCTCTTAAACAAAAATAATAATTGAATATTTAGTTATTACAAACCTCTGTCATGAATTTTTAAATATTAGATCCTATTGTATATTTAGGATATTTGAATTCGCTGAACTTCCATATGTAATACGTGTGTCAAAGTGTAGAATACGAACTATTTATTCTTCTTTGAAATGAAGCTATTATTTTAATTATTAATAATATTTGTATTAATTTTTTTTTTAAACATTGATCTAAGATAAGTCGTTTTTGTTAAATGAACGAGCTGCAGAGAGCTCCCCTTGAGCGCGTTCTGTGCTATTGTACTGCATTCGCGAGGTCCTAGAAAACATCTAGTGTTTGCTAAGAAAGTGGAGTTATTCCATAATATACGTTAGTCATAGTAGCTAATTGGGATTTTTCAATTTGGTCGTCTAACAAGTTCTAGTCACACTATGAACATATTCAGTCTTTGGGAAGTCTTTACCGGCCAGTTCAGCCTAACCTAATTCATATGTGTATAAGTCACGTAAGCTCGAGCGATCTAAATAAATAATAAAATTAATAAATAAAAAAATAACAAGTAAGGAAGGCTAAGTTCGGGTGTAACCGAACATTACATACTCAGCTGAGAGCTTTGGAGACAAAATAAGGGAAAATCACCATGTAGGAAAATGAATCTAGGGTAAACCTTAAATGTGTTTTTATGACATGTTACGTGGCTGGCTTGTTGGGGTGGTGAGGAGCGGCGGCAAGCAGGTACGCTTGCGGGCCCAGGCTAGCTCGTCGTCTTGGGCGGGGTATTGCACCACCGACCTCAACCGCAGCCACATGAACAAAACCGGTTCATACCTGCATGTATATATAAAGGAGAGAAAACCTGAAACAAATAGAAATAAACATGAGGGGCAAAGTTAGAAGGGGAAAGCATAAGGGACAGAAAAAGCTGGAGGCCTGTCCTGTCAGGTAGAGTCTACCCTCCCTCTGCAGTGCAACTAGCACCGCACCGTGGGCACTGTGCTGACTCCTATTTACTTACAGTGCCCCCAAACCTGACATCGGTCTGTCCCCTGTCACTCAGTCATTTTCCCTAAACACTCACCTTCACCTAACCTTTCCGCGCACAAGCGCAGCACCAAACTTGAAACTTTAGCCCTGCATTATGAAAAGGTCTAAGATTTTCATCCAATCATAATTCTTATAATTTATTTACAAAGTTTTTGGTTTACAAATTATTAACGGGTGTTAACCCTGCTACTAGTTCAGCAATTCCAAAAAAAACTTTAAACTCCGAGTTTAATACAAAACACTTTGACAGTGATTTCAAAAATTTACTCAAAGTAACAATAAAAAAATTGCTCAAACTTAATGCTAAATTTTTTTATTACTAATGAACATTAAAAATTAATGCTTATTAGCAAATCCCTAATGCTCGTGCCGGAAGGATAAGGGTAAGTTTGTTGGAAGCGTCCTGACAAATATATATAAGTGTGATTTGTGCCAGCAAAAAAAGTAAGAAAATCAAAATTCCATAATTTCGAGTTAGCCGCGGTCTAATCGAGTTGGCACATAAAAAAAACGCATGTGCGGAAGTGCGGCTATAGGCAGAGCACACCGATAAAGATCGGTGTACTTAGAATATAGTAACTAGCCACAAAAGAAACGCAAAGAATCAAAAAAATAAAAGAATCCAATTAAATGTCAAAAGATAAGAAAATTGCAAAAGGAAAATTAATCTTAGAAATTTACAAAAAGAGCAGAGTGAAATAAAAAAAGTAGTAAAAAAAATATTTCAAAAAAACCAAGTGAGGTATTATTTAGACCTTATCAAAAATTTGCTTAGCGCAATTTCACACTAACAAGCGCGGACATAAAAACCACTCGATCCCCGCCCTTAGCTTTTTTTTCTTAACTACCAAAACTCTACATAAAAAAAGGAATATACATATGAACAGATACATATATAAGCGATATGCAAAAAAATACATAAGGTGCAAAATAAAAGACTGTTGAAGTTAAGTTTCAATGATTTTCTGCTGCTGCCGTTGTAGTGTGGTTTGGTTGTTGGAAATGACCGTCTTTAGACTTCCTTATATTGTAACTTCTTAGCTGGGTGATGGTAAAAAAATTAATTTGTCGGGCTGGCTGGTGAATGAAGATGGTGTTGGTGTCGTTGTGGCGATATATTGCTGATACAATATGTGGCCGCCAACAGTAAAAGTGTTATTGCTGCTACTGCCTATGTCGCAGGTGGTGATTGTAATGGTCAACAGTAAGAGGTATCGTACCTGTTGTTGGTGTTGCGCCGCCGATGCCAAAATAAAAGAACGATGTGTGGTGGCTGGTGAAAGAAAATTGTAAGCTGTCTAAAAAACATTTAGTGTTGTGGTATCCGTTTTATGCCGCCTAAGAGACCAAATGAGTGATGTTGTTTTAGTTGTTGTTGTGGTGGCAATATATTGCCGATGACAAAATATGTGGCCGCTGGTGGAAATTGTAATTGCCAATAGAAAAAAAAGGGGTAGTACTTGTAACTGGCGTTGCGCCGCCGTTGAAAAAATATATGCAGTGTTTTTTATGCGTCTTGCGTCGTCTAATAGAGCAAACGGGTGGTGTTGTTGTAGGCGTGCCGTTCCGTCGGTTTAAAAGGTGATGCAGTTGTTGGGCGGTAGGTTGCCAATTTGGCCTTTAGGTCGCAAACCGTAATTTTCAATTGTGTTCCCAGTGGTTTCTTTCCAAAAGTGTCCTGGAAATATACAAAAACATTAATATTGACGAATTTATAGGCTTAAAAGACTGGTGCGGGTGACAATATTTATTGTCTGCATGATTGTGTACTCACCGACATACATATATCTGTATGTAGGCGTGCATACATGCATGCAGGTTTGCTATTGGCTTACTTGGAAAATTGGCTATATAGAAGCCAGCTTCCCAGTGGGGGCATGCCAAGTTGGATGAAGATAAAGAAAATCAAGGGCAAAGAAAACCTTTAAACTCACCTGGAACTTCTGCTGCTGTCTTGCGTCGGAAACCGCTTGGTGGTTGGCCGGAGATCCCTGGCCTTTATCTTTTTCTGCCTTTCACGTTTCGCGAAAACTATTCGGCGCGCACCGTACCTAACATCACTTTGAAAGGATTTCGTTTTATTTTTTTTTTCACTCGATTAAAAGCGCGCACTACAAACTTATAACTTTGGTTAGTTCTCCGGGAATAAACCTTTTATTAAACTACACTCACTCACACTGATAAAGTAATACTTTGTCCGTTGCCTAACGTTGTGCCCTTTTATAGTTACCGCCGTGGCAGAGAACGTTATTCAGAAACGGAAAATTCCTACCTGTACATGCCAAACTTTCTTTTCGGCTTTCCCGTATTTTTCATCCATATGTTCATACAATCATGCACTCATACATTCACACGCTTACCGCTCCACAAAACGAACACCTACACAGATACATTTGGTTCGTGCCTTGACCGCTCACACTGATGCATTCACACGCTAATAGCCTTGCACCAATACACATCCCCATACATAATACCGAAAAAAGCAAACACATAGGTGCATGGCATTCATCAGTGTTACTAGGTTGCTAGCAACACTGATATTTTATTTATTATAACAACATGATGCCAAGCGCAACATCTTATTTCCGTTGCAACATTGTGTTCACTATAGGTACAATGTTGTCAATGTTAATGTTATTATGTTAATGGCAACATTGCGGCTAAGGCTCGGACCTGGACACAAAACACATAAACACATAGACGCATATACATTCTGCCACTCATTTAAGCCAGTATGGAGACAGGCTGTCGTTACAGACATTGGTATTAAATGGAAGGTTTTAAAGAGTATTTTAAAAGGGAGTGGGCCATAGGTCTATAGGTGAACGCCATTTCGGGAAATCGCCATAAAGATGGACCAGGGGTGACTCTAGAATGCGTTTGTACGATACGGGTATCAAATGAAAGTTGTTAATGATTATTTAAAAGGAAGTGGGCCTTAGTTCTATAGGTGGACGCCTTTTCGAGATATCGCCATAACGGTTGACCATGGGTGACTCTAGAATGTGTTTGTACGATATGGGTATCAAATGAAAGGTGTTAATGAGTATTTTAAAAGGGAGTGGGCCTTAGTTCTATAGGTGGACACCTTTTCGAGATATTGCCATAAAGGTGGACCAAAGGTGACTATAGAATTTGTTTGTACGATATGGGTATCAAATGAAAGGTGTTAATAAGTATTTTAAAAGGGAGTGGGCCTTATTACTATAGGTGGACGCCTTTTCGAGATATCGCCATAAAGGTGGACCAGGGGTAACTCTAGAATGTGTTTTTACGATATGGGTATCAAATGAAAGGTGTTAATGAGTATTTTAAAAGGGAATGGGCCTTAGTTATATAGATGGACGCCATTTCGACACATCGCCATATAGGTGGACCAGGGGTTACTCTAGAATGCGTTTTTACGATATGGGTATCAAATGAAAGGTGTAATGATTATTTAAAAGGGGGTCGGCCTTAGTTCTATAGGTGGACGGTTTTCGAGATATCGCCATAAAGGTGGACCAGGGGTAACTCTATAATGTGTTTGTATGACATGGGTATCAAATTAAAGGTATTAATGAGGGTTTTAAAGGCAGTGTTGTAGTTGTATATGCAAAGGCGTTTTCGAGATATCGACCAGAATGTGGACCAGGGGACCCAGAACATCATCTGTCGGGTACCGCTAATGTATTTATATATGTAATACCACGAACAGTATTCCTGCCAACATTCCAAGGGCTTTTGATTTCGCCCTGCACAACTTTTAATTTTCTTCTACTTAATATGGTAAGTGTCACACCCAATTTGCAAAGTTTTTTCTAAAGTTATATTTTGCGTCAATAAACCAATCCAATTACCATGTTTCATGGCTTTTTTCATATTTGATATTAAATTATGGCATTTTTTTTAATTTTTCGTGGGCGTGGTCATAGTCGGATTTCGGCCATTTTTTATACCAAAATAAAGTGAGTTTAGGTAAGTACGTGATTTTTGCTCAAGTTATCGTGTTAACGGCCGAGCGGGAGGACAGACGGTCGACTGTGTATAAAAACTGGGCGTGGCTCCAACCGATTTCGCCCATTTTCACAGAAAACATTTATCGTTCTAGAATCTAAGCCCTTACCAATTGTCACAAGGATTGGTCAATTTTTGTTCGACTTATGGCATTGTATCCTAGACAAATTAATTGAAAAAGAGCGGAGCCACGCCCATTTTGAAATTTTCTTTTATTTTTGTATTTTATTGTACCGTATCATTACTGGAGTTGAATGTTGACATAATTTACTTACATGCTGTAAAGATATTAAATTTTTTGTTAAAATTTGACTTTAAAAAAAATTTTTTTTTAAGTGGGCGTGGTCGTTCTCCGATTTTGCTAATTTTTATTAAGCATACATATAGTAATAATTCCTGCCAAATTTCATTATGACATCTTCAACGACTGCCAAACTACAGCTTGCAAAACTTTTAAATTACCTTCTTTTAAAAGTGGGCGGTGCCACGCCCATTGTCCAAAATTTTACTAATTTTCTATTCTGCGTCATAGGTTCAACTCACCTACCAAGTTTCATCGCTTTATCCGTCTTTGGTAATGCATTATCGCACTTTTTCGGTTTTTCGAAATTTACGATATCGAAAAAGTGGGCGTGGTTATAGTCCGATATCGTTCATTTTAAATAGCAATCTGAGATGAGCGGCCAAGAACCTAAATACCAAATTTCATCACAATACCTCAAAATTTACTCAAGTTATCGTGTTAAAGGACAGATGGGCGGACGGACGGACATGGCTCAATCAAATTTTTTTTCGATACTGATGATTTTGATATATGGAAGTCTATATCTATCTCGATTCCTTTATACCTGTACAACCAACCGTTAACCAATCAAAGTTAATATACTCTTTGAGCTCTGCTCAACTGGGTATAATTTTATACTGAGGTGTCCATTGCATTACATAGTACTCTATAAATATCCTATCTAGCCACACCGAAGATCCGGGGTTCAAGCCGGGCAAAGCAAGATTAAAAATTTAGAAAAATTTTGTCTCAATTAGAAAAAAGTGTTTTAAGCGGGATCGCCCTTCGGCAGTGATTTTGTGCCATGAAAAGCTCCTCAGTGAGAGCTCGTCTGCCTTGCAGATGTCGTTTGGAGTCGCCGTAAAATATTGTTTACTTCCTTTATACTAGTTTCGTTTGATGTTTTGGCCCCAAATTCCATACAAATTTGGAGAAGGATGCAATCCATTTTGAGTGATTTCCCGTAGAGGTAGAGTCATAAAACTTGGAACATACATCGAAACCCGATTACAATTTAACATGAGGTAAAACCCTTTGCAAAGTGGTCCAGTTATCTTGAAAATTCTGAAAAACATCCGAACTTGGAAATTTTGCTTTCGAGTTTTAAGGAAATTTCCGATAACTCAGAGATCTGAAACTTTGAACGAAGATTTGAACTTTATTAGGTTGAAACATTTATTATTAAAGAGTTTTCCAGATGGGACAGAGATCGAAGTATGTAAAAGTTTTTATAATTCTGGAATCATGCGATCGATTTTTAACTGCTCAATAAATTAGAAACATGAAACCTTAAACATAGTTCAGATCACCTTGGCAATGCAACGAAGGAGAAAATAAAAAGAAGATACACAGTTTTGAGGTACTTCCTTTATATAAATGGACCAGAAGAAACGAAAAATAACTCTTTAAACAAAGACATAATCTTGTACTACTGTAAAAAATTGCATAAGGAACAAAAATATAAGGGTTGAGTGCAATAAATAGACGTTCGTACATAAGTCCGACAGTGTGCGGAGGAGCGATATGTTCCTCATAAAAATTTTCACAGTGATTATGCCTAAATTGGAATATCAAAGTTCAAAAAGAATCTCTCATTGCTTAAAGAGACATTTTTCGTTTATCACTTATTAAAGGAAGTACTTAAAAATTTCGTATCTTCTCTTTAATAAATCTCCTTGGAGGTAAATCGTGACTTGTAATCAAGGGAAAATACATATCTGCTAAAGGTTCAGGGACCTAACCACTATGCTAGGAGGGTAATAGTCCAATAAAATCGCTGGTTAGGTGAGATACAAATTTAAAGGCATCCCGTAACTATCCTAACTCTTACTGGGTTATTTGAATTTCAATGAAAATTTGTATTAAAATACAAAAATTGTATTGTATTGCAATTTACTTATGTGTGAGGAATCTGCGGGTTTCATTGCTTCAGACGCTACTATATTTTCATACTCAGCGTTCTGTGCACAAAGAGTATATTAACTTCAGATAACGGTTGTTTGTACAGGTATAAAGAAATCGAGATAGATATAGACTTCCGTATATCAAATTCATCAGTATCGAAAAAAAAATTGATTGAGCCATGTCCGTCCGTTTCCGTCTGTCCGCTAACACGATAACTTGAGTAAATTTTGAGGTTTCTTAATGAAATTTGGTATGTAGTTTCCTGGGCACTCATCTCAGATTGCTATTTAAAATGAACGAGATCGCACTAAAACCACGCCAACTTTTTCGATATCGAAAATTTCGAAAAACAGAAGAGGTGCGATAATTCATTACCAAAGACGGATAAAGCGATAAAACTTGGTAGGTGGATTGAACTTATGACGCAGAATAGAAAACTAGTAAAATTTTGGACAAAGGGCGCTGCACTGCCCACTTTTAAGAGAATGTAATTTAAAAGTTTTGCAAAATGTAATTTGGCAGTCATTAAAGATATCATGATAAAATTTGGCAGGAACGTTACTCCTATTACTATATGTGTGCTAAATAAAAATTAGCGAACTGGATTGACGAATACGCCCACTTTTTAAAAAAAAATTTTAAAAGTCAAATTTTAACAAAAAATTTAATTTCTTTACAGTATATAAGTAAATTATGTCAACATTCAACTCCAGTAATGATATGGTGCAACAAAATACAAAAATAAAATAAAATTTCAAAATGGGCGTGGCTCCGCCCTTTTTCATTTAATTTGTCTAGAATACTTTTAATGCCATAAGTCGAACAAATATATTCCAATAATTGTGAAATTTGGTACGGGCGTAGATTCTATGACGGTAAATGTTCTCTGTGAAAATGGGCGAAATCGGTTGAAGCCACGCCCAGTTTTTATACACAGTCGACCGCCTGTCCTTCCGCTCGGCCGTTAACACGATAACTTGAGCAAAAATCGATATATCTTTACAAAACCTAGTTCACGTACTTATCTGAACTCACTTTATCTTGGTATAAAAAATGGCCGAAATCCGACTATGACCACGCTTTTTGATATCGAAAATTACGAAAAATGAAAAAAATGGCATAATTCTATACCAAATATGAAAAAAGGGATGAAATATGGTAATCGGATCAGTTTATTGACGCAAAATATAACTTTAAAAAAAACTTTGTAAAGTGGGTGTGACACCTACCATATTAAGTAGAAGAAAATGAAAAAGTTTTGCAGGCCGAAATCAAAAGCCCTTGGAATCTTGTCAGGAATACTGTGAAGACCCCAAAATTACAGGCTTTCGGGGCCTCCTCAAATTTGGATTTTGTATAAATTGAATTATAATTTACTTATACATACATGTATATACGCTTCCCAGCTATAAACTGAAATTATAATAATCTATATATAATGAACTTACCTATTGTTATATAGATATACCTTTCAATTATAAAATGAATTATAAAAATGTATACATATGAAATGAATTTACATACATTTGGAATTAAATACATTTTAAAACATATATAATTATGACATATATTAAATTATATATAGAATAATGAAAACTTTTATCGCAGAGTGTAAGAACTAAAATAATTATACACAAGCATACATACTTACGTATAAGCAAACAAGGAGAAATGGAATTATCAAACGATAGCGAACACACATGCGTACAAATATACATTTAGGATGCTTAGCTAGCTTTAAGAACTTTTATTGTAAAATCAACGGAAGCCGACTCAAAAATGGTATAAAAGGAGCGGCAAACTCATAAGCAAAGGACTCTTGGCTTAGAAGTCGTAGAGTGAGCTATACAGTGGGCTGTGTTAAACATCCACTACGGAGCAACTGGTGGTGTCAAACCCCAGCTGTTTATGCTAGGTATACCGCCGAGTCGTGTAAAACGTTCGACGATTACGTATTTTACTAGGGATCCGGTGAGTTGTGTCAAACGCTCACCGATTACGTATTTTACTAGGGATCCGGTGAGTTGTGTGAAACGCTCACCGATTACGTATTTTACTAGGGATTCGTTGAGTTTTGTAAAACGCTCACCGATTACGTATATATTATAGTCATATACGTATGTATATAAATTTTATTATTGATTTAAATAAATCGTTATTTTATAACGCTAAACCACATCTTTTATTGTATAGGCGAACCCATTCGCTGAGTTATACCCCAGCTATAAACCCGACTAACGGGGTTCGTTACAATACTGTTCGTGGTATTACATCTAATCTAAAGTTTGTTTGTTTGTATGTTTGGATGTTTGTCCAGACGGTTGTCTTTGAACTCAATCACGCAAGAACGGCTTTACGGATTTGGATGAAATTTGGTACACATATAGCCAATAGTCTAAAAGGATCTAATAGCTATATTTTTTTGAAAAGGGGGGAGGTCCCCGCCCCCTAGGAACACTTATAATTTAATTATTGTAATTTTTCGTCTTTATGATTGAATCACGCCAGAACAGCTAAACGGATTTTGATGAAATTTGGGACACAGACAATAGTCTATCACGACCCCTTCGAACAATTAATTTTTAATAATTTTTACATATTATAACTTTACGTAAACGGTCCGTCACCAATATTACAGACTCAATGGGTCGAATAAGTCGAGGGCTTACAAAGTGAGCAGTGACACCTTCTCACCACCTGTGGTGTAAAATCTATAAATTGTTATAACTCAATATAAATTTTCTCCAAAATCAATAGTTTTCGGTATCTGGCACATACAGACCGAGATCTAAACAATTTTGGAAAAACGATCAGTGGTCCTCTCCTTCTCCTCCCGCCATCCGCCCTCCTTCAATTGTTTTTATTAGCAGGCTTTTATTAGCTTTACCTGTATGTTTCTATGTAACTCTTCATTCGCTCCAACGCGCCTTCTGCCCTATTAACATGGTTTTATAATTAGCTTCACCTTATTTGTAATCCCGTTAGGGTGATATCGAAATCCTTCCGAGATCATTTCTGGATGGTTTTCGAGATCCGTCCGGAGTCCCGCCGGAGTCTTTTCCGGACTTTTACGGGACTATTTCGGTACGGGATTATTTGGGGAGCCTTTCGGAATCATTTCTGGATGTTTTACGGCATCCGTACGGGATCCCGTCAGGGTCATTTCGGGACTTCTTCGGGACCATTTCGGGATCATATCTGGATGGTTTTCGGGATCCGTCCGGGATCCCGTCGGGTTCATTTCGGGGCTAATACGGGATCATTTGCGGACCCTTCCGGCATCACTTCTCGATGGATTTCGGGATCTGTACGGGAACACATCAGGGTAATTTCGGGACTATTTCGGGATCATTTGGGGACCCTTTAGGAGTCATTTCATAACATTTTCTGTATTATTTCGGGATCATTTGGACACTTCCGGCATCAGTTCTTGATGGTATGCCGGATCCATCAGGGTCATTTCGGGACCATGTTGGGATCATTTGGGGACCCTTCGGAAGTCATTTCGGGATCCGTCCGGGATGCCGTAGGAGTTATTTCAAAATTTTTTTTTGTTACTTTTTCGGGATAGTTTTGGGACCCTTCCGGGATCATTTCTGGATACGTGCGGGATGCCATCGGGGTAATTTCCGGACTATTTCCGGACTTTGGGACCCTTCCGGAATCATTTCTGTATGGTTTTCGCGATCCGTGGTGGATCCCCTCGAGGTCATTTCGGGACTTTTTCTAGACTATGTCGGGATAATTTAGGAACCCTTTCTGGATGGTTTTTGAGTTCCGTCCGGGAGCCCGTCAGTGTCATTTCGCGACTTTTTCGGGACTATTTCGGGATCATTTTGGTACCCTTCAGGGATCGTTTCTGTGTGGTTCTCTGGATAAGTCTAGAATCGTGTCGTTATAATTTTGGGGTTTTTTGGGACTATTCTGGGAACTTTTGGAGACCCGTCCGTGGCATTTCTGGATGGTTTTCGGGATCCGTCCGCGATAGCGTCGGGGTCATTTCGTAGCTTCTTGTGGATAATTTCGGGATCATTTGGGGATGCTATTAGGTTATCAGCTCATTTAGTTCTTTTTTTACTCAATTACAAAAATAAAATGCATTAGACAGAAAAAAATGTTTAAACAGATAACTTGATAAGCAGGCTAACGTGAATAGCCCATATATTTCATTTTCTCCTTGCCGACGGGGCCGCGGGTAAAGGCTATTATATATTATTATTATTTTTTGAGATCGCGGGTTCGAATCGAGCTCAAGGCCTAACAATAATTTTTTATCATTATTATTGTTATGATAAATTTTTTCTTAATTGAAAAAATTTTTTTTTCAATTAAGAAAAAATTTATCATAACAATAATAATGATAAAAAATTATTGTTAGGCCTTGAGCTCGATTCGAACCCGCGATCTTAAAATCAGTAGGCCGATATAACAACAAAAATTATTATTATTTTTTATTATTATTATATTTAAGTATTTTACAATATAAAAATAATTTTACTTTAAACTTATTAATATTTTCACAATCTTTTATCTCAGTAGGTAGTTCATTGTACATTTTGTACCCTGTGTATTCTAAAGTCTTCTTTGGGAACTCTGTTCTTACTCTAGGCAGTCTTATATTATTGCAGTATCTAGTATCTATCTAGTTTATTGCTCAGGTAACTCGGTAGCATTCCTAATCTTACATGATGTATAAATTTCAAAGTGAAGTAACTTATTGACTGTTTTATACAAAGCCAGTTTAACCGATTCAGCATTATAGTTTTTGATGTTCTTGGGGGACATTTTAATATAAATCGCATTGCCTTGTTTTGTTGTATTTGTAGTCTTTTAATTTGCATATCACTCGCTATCAGCAGAATTGTAGGACAGTATATAAAGTGCGGCTCAATAATTGAACGATACACCATTATTTTATGACGCTGACTAATATGTTTACATGTTCTGTACATGAATCCTATTTTCTGCGCAATTTTTCTTTCAAGATAAATTATATGTTCTTTAAAGTTCAGGTTTTCATCAATTAAAACTCCTAAGTACTTCATTTCATTTACTCTTTGAATTAAGTTGTTTTTTATCTTCAGGGATATATTGTTTAAATCGTTATTACGTATGATGTTCTGGTTTTTGCAAAATACCATGAACTTAGTCTTATCTATATTTAACTTCAATTTTTTAAGGCAAAACCAGTTGTATAGAGAGTCAAGATCTTCTTGTGCTTTCTGCATTGCACAGTTGGCATATTTCTCACTGATAGTGAGCAGTGGATCATCCGCAAATAGACGTATATTGCAATATTTTAGGCATTTTTTTATATCATTGATGTACAATGTAAATAGTATCGGTGCAAGTACTGAACCTTGTGGCAATCCGATATCTACATCCACAACCGATGAGACTGCGTTTCCAATTACCGTCTTTTGCTTTCTGTCACTGAGATAACTTCGTAACCATTCCAAAGTCTTACCTCTGACACCAGTTTTGAACAAAACATTCAACAATTCCCGTCTATCAACTGTTTCAAAGGCCCGTTTCAAGTCTAAGAAGACAGACACCACAACTTGTTTATCTGATATATCTTCTTTCCATTCTGCAATAACCATGTTAAGTGCTGTTTCACAAGAATGGCTCTTTTCTAGGTATGCCACCAATTGATTATTCACCACCATTTCCATAATTTTCTCATCTGAGGGTAACGTATTGATTGGCCGTAGCTCCTCCGGTTTCACTGTATTTTTTACTTTTCCCACAGGTACTATTGTTGAAACTTTCCAGCATTTTGGAACAATGCCATTATTTAGGGACTCATTTATTATGTCTTTGTAAAAGTTACCAATGTATATCATGGAATCCTTGAATACACCCTCAGATAAAAGCTTTTCTCCGCCATATTTATTTTTAAAAGATTTTGTGATATTCATTATATCATCTAACTCAATGTCAGTGAAAAGAAATGGTTCTATTGCGAACGAGCGATCAACGTTTAGTTCGGATGCAGTAGGCATTTCTTCGATACTATTACTAATCTCGACTATGCTCTGTACAAAAAAATTGTTTAGGGCATTAGCTATATGATACTCATTATCGAGGCATTCGCCATGTAATACTATCTTAGTGATATGTTTTTTGTTATTTGTAAGCTCTGCGAGGTCTTTCAGACACTTCCACATCCGCTTCATGTTTCCGTTATTGCTGTGAACTCTGCCTTCCATATACATCTTCTTCTTATACTTAATAGTATTTTTGTATATTTTCTTTAATACATTGTATTCATCCCAGTATCCTGTTTCTGTGGCAATATTATATAGCTCAAGTTTTCTTTTATGGAGAGCTGTAAGCTCACGGTCATACCACTTATTTCTAAGTTGTATTTTTGTTCTCTTCACATATGCCAGTTCTTGCATTACTTCAGTAAGAATATTGTTCAGGGCTTTAGTTTTATTTTCTACTCCCGCAATACGCATAAAGCTAAAATCGCATGATCTTAGCTTATTTAAAAGGTTTTCGGAACTATAGTATTGCCATGAGGTAAAAGTAGAGTAGCTTCTAATTTTGCAAAACTTTGTTGTTGGCACTTTGAAATTAATTGTTTCATGATCCGAAATTCTATATTCAACTATACTTTCCGACCTAACTTGATCATTATTACTAAAGAGCAAGTCAATTTTGGTAGACGAGTTCTCTGTTGTTCTCGTATTGAAATTAATTCTTTGAATCATTGCCCTTTGTGCGAATAAACTTAATAGGTGTTTCGAGTATGTTGACGATACATTCATATTGATGTTAAAATCTCCAATTATGATATTATTGTCTGATTCCTTGAGGTTTTCAGTCAGGATTTCATCTAAAAACGTAATAAAGTCGGCGTCACTGCTACTCGGTGAGTGATAAAGTACACCAATTTGCCATTTTAACGCACATTTTTTGATTTTTATAATAATGCACCATATATTCATGTTAATGGCTATATTGCAGACTATACTAAATTCTAAATTTTCATGAACATACATCAAAACACCACCCGTATGTCTACTATGGGAATCGCAGCGAATACATTTGTATTTCGGAATGTTTAATTCGGTATCCATTATATGATCAGTTGTGCATGTTTTTGCGCATAGTACAATGTTTGGTTTTCTTATTTCGACAAGCCTCTCCAGTTCGCTTTTGTTTGCTGTTATACTACAAATATTGAGATATATACATTCTAAGCTATGCACCCCACTACTTCGATTTTTGTACTTTTTATGCTTTGGTTGCTAATAAACAATCTTTTTTTCCTTGCGGATAATTTTTGCTGATATACAGGACATGCTCTATCCATAGTATCATGGTTATCATCAAGCCCAAGATTCAATTCCTTATTTGCCCTCCTACAGTTGATACATTTCCTGACTGGTTCCTTATCGCATTGCGTATGTTTGTGTTCACCCAGATATTTTGTGCACACTTCTCTTTCTTTACAGTCACTGGCCTTATGATGAAAGCCTTTGCATTTAAAACAACAAAGTACTTGGACTGCATCATACACTCTGCACCGTTCCCAGCCTACATTTAACCTTTCTCCAGCTAGTATATTCGTGAAAGCTTCTACGTCCACTTCCAGTACTGCGTTGTAATACACATTCGAGCCCTTTTTCTTTTCATACTGTTTTATAATTTTAATGTCCGTTTCAGAAAGACACGCATTTTGTCGTTTAATTCTCTGCGCCAGTTCTTCACTATCATATTTAAAATTTATACCCGATACAACAACTGTCGGTTTCACTTTCTTAGGGATCTTGACCTCATAGGTATTTCCAAGATTAGTCTCGATGGCATTTTTAATTTTATCTCGTTCTTAATCATTTTTACTTTCAACTATCACTACCCCGCTTTGCCTAGTTACTATATTCGTTATTTGCAGCTCTTTAGGGTCTACATTTGAATTAAGGTCATTTTTTGTCCTTTGCGCATCTTGTTTTTTGCTCGGTTTTACTATTAGTGGATGATTTTTTTTATCTCTGGCAACGCTTCTTTTTTTTGTTTACTACTTTTTGTTATATTCGCATATGATATTTTTGCTTCAACATTATTGACATTCTGCTTCAGTTCATTGCACATTTTTTTGTTTTCGCTGCTTATTGCTTCAATTCGACACATACCTGTTCACTGCTTCGCTTAAAGCCTTTTGCTATTTCCCGTATTTTATTAACCTCTTTTACACTTTTTTCACACGATTCTTGCGCTTTTTGTATAGCTCTAACTTTCACTGAAAGCTGTTTCCACCGCTTGTAGAAGATGCTTTATTTCTTTTTCGTTCTTTCTAAGTGCATTATCAAATTCACTTCTATATTCTTGTAGTTGTTGTCCATTTTGCTTCACTACCATTTGCATGTCTTTTAATATGCCATCTACATTATGTACATACTGTACACAGTCAGTACACATAAATCTTAGCATTTCACATTCTTGAAGTTTATTAATGCTGTATTGGTCCAACCCAGAACATTTGGTCAGGTGGTAATATTTACCACATACCCCTTCACATCGTATATTGGCCACTTCTCCACGTATCGAACTTTTACACTTGTCGCACTTTTTTTCCATTTTGGTTTAAGTAACTTGCATACATGTATGTGCATACATATGTATATATGCATGTAGCCACTAATGCAGGTGCAAATGTATGCGTATGTCGTATTTGCGGTCCCTTTCGGCATCATTTCTGGATGGTTTTCGGGATCCGTCCGGGATCCCGTCGGAGTCATTTCAGGACCTTTTCGGGATCATTTCTGTATAGTTTTCGGATCCCTCGGGGATCCCGTCAGTGTCATTTCGGGACTATTAGGGGATCATTTGGAGACCTCTCCGCCATCATTTCTGGATAACTTTCGGGAGCCGTCCGGGATCCCGTCGGAATAATTTCGGGAATTTTTTGGGATCATTTGGGGTCCCTTCCGGCCTCTTTTCTGGATGGTTTTCGGGAATCCTCCGGGATCCCGTCGGGGTCATTTCAGGACTTTTTCGGGATCATTTGGGGTACCTTCCGGCATCATTTCTAGATGGTTTACGGGATCCGTCCGGGATCCCGTCGGTGTCATTTCGGGACTTTTTCAAACTAATGCGGGATTATTTGGGGACCCTTTCGGCATCAGTTCTGGATAGTTTTCGGGATCCGTCCGGATTCCCGTGGGGGTCATTTCGGAATTATTTCGGGATCATTTGCGAACCTTTCCGGCATCATTTCTGGATAGTTTGCGGGATCCGTCCGGGATCCCGTCGGGTCATTTTGGGATAATTTGGGGTACCTTCCGGCAACATTTCTAGATCGTTTTCGGGGTCCGTCTGGAATCACGTCGGGGTCATTTCGGGACTTTTTCTCGACTGATACGGGATCA
The DNA here is from genome assembly GCF_040869045.1 of Eurosta solidaginis. Classification (NCBI taxonomy): domain Eukaryota; kingdom Metazoa; phylum Arthropoda; class Insecta; order Diptera; family Tephritidae; genus Eurosta; species Eurosta solidaginis. Next base: position 155,599,874 of record NC_090320.1, on the reverse strand, counting down.
TTTGGGGACCCTTTCGGCATCATTTCTGGATGATTTTCGGGATCCGGTCAGGGTCATTTCGGGAGTATTAGGGGAATGGATGAAACATGGTATTTGGATTGGTTTATTGACGCAAAATATAACTTTAGAAAAAAACTTTGTAAAATAGGGGTGACACCTACCATATTAAGTAGAATGAAATGAAAAAGTTCTGCAGGGCGAAATAAAAACCCCTTGAAATATTGGCAGGAATACTGTCCGTAGTATTATATATATAAATAAATTAGCGGTATCCAACAGATGATGTTCTGGGCCACCCTGGTCCACATTTTGGTCGATATCTTGAAAACGCCTTCACATATACAACTACCACCACTCCCTTTTAAAAGCCTCATTAATACCTTTAATTTGATACCCATATCGTACAAACACATTCTAGAGTCACCCCTGGTCCACCTTTATGGCGATATATCGAAAAGGCTTCCACCTATATAACTACCACCACTCCCTTTTAAAACCCTTATTAATACCTTTAATTTGATACCGATATCGTACAAACACATTCAGACCTTTATGGCGATGTCTCGAAACGGCGTCCACCTATGGAACTAAGGATCACTCCCTTTTAAAATACTCATTAACATCTTTCATTTGATACCCATATCGTACAAACACATTCTAGGGTCACCCCTGGTCCACCCTTATGGCGATGTCTCGAAACGGCGTCCACCTATGGAACTAGGGATCACTCCCTTTTAAAATACTCATTAACACCTTTCATTTGATACCCATATCGTACAAACAAATTCTAGAGTCACCCCTGGTCCACCTTTGTGCCGATATCTCGAAAAGGCGACCACCTATACAACTACCACCGCTCCCTTTTAAAATTCTCATTAATATCTTTAATTTGATACCCATATCGTACAAACAAATTCTAGAGTCACCCTGGTCCACCTTTATGGCGATATCTCGAAAAGGCGTCCACCTATAGAACTAAGCCCCACGCCCTTTTAAAATACTCATTAACACCTTTCGTTTGATAACCATATAGCACAAACAAATTCTAGAGTCACTCCTGGTCCACCTTTATGCCGATATCTCGAAAAGGCGACCCACCTATACAACTACCACCACTCTCTTTTAAAATACTCATTAATACCTTTAATTTGATACCCATATCGTACAAACACATTCTAGAGTCACCCCTGGTCCACCTTTATGGCAATATCTCGAAAAGCCGTCCACCTGTAGAACTTAGCCCCATCCCCTTTTAAAATACTCATTAAAAGCTTTGGTTTGATACCCATATTATACAAACGCATTCTAGGGTCACCCCTGGTCCACCTTTATACCGATATCTCGAAAATGCGGCCACCTATACAACTACCACCACTCCCTTTTAAAACCCTCATTAATACCTTTAATTTGATACCCATATCGTACAAACACATTCTAGAGTCACCCCTGGTCCACCTTTATGGCAATATCTCGAAAAGGCGTCCATCTATAGAACTAAGACCCACGCCCTTTTAAAATACTCATTAACACCTTTAGTTCGATACCCATATTGTACAAACTCATTCTAGAGTCACCCCTGGTCCACCTTTATGGCGATATCTCGAAAAGGCGTCCACCTATAAACTCCCTTTTAAAATGTTCATTAACCCCTTTCATTTGGTACCCATATCGTACAAACAAATTCTAGGGTCACCCCTGGTCCACCTTTATGGCGATATCTCGAAACGGCGTCCACCTATGGAACTAAGGATCACTCCCTTTTAAAATACTCATTAACACCTTTCATTTGATACCCATATCGTACAAACAAATTCTAGAGTCAACCCGGATACACCTTTATGGCGATATCCATAAATGGCGTCCACCTATAGAACTATGGCCCACTCCCTCATAAAATACTCTTTAATAGCTTTCATTTGATACACATTTCATACAAACACATTCCAGGATTACCCTCGGTTCATTTTCCTACATGGTTATTTTCCCTTATGTTGTCACCGTAGCTCTCAACTGAGTATGTAATGTTCGGTTACACCCGAACTTAACCTTCCTTACTTGTTATATATATTTTTTTAAATTACGACGACGTGGAAAGAATCCTTTCTCATCCCTCTCCATAACAGTGGCATTAAGTCGTCCATTGAAAACTATCGTGGCATAGCTAGACTGTCCGCTATTCCAAAGTTGTTCGAAGCAATCGTTACAAATCACCTAAGATTTTCGATTTCAACATTAATTGCATGTTCTCAGCATGGGTTTTTTAGGGGCAAATCAACCATAACTAATTTACTTGAATTCACTACTCACATTTCGAACGGGTTCAGAGAAAATCTTCACACCGACGTTATATACGAGTAAAGCATTCGATAAAGTATGCCACTCTTTACTTGTATATAAACTCGACATGCTTGGGTTTCAACCTGGCCTCACTCGTTGGATTTCCTCCTATCTTTTTGGCAGAACAAAAAGAGTAATCTTTAAAAATATGTTTTCGGGTGTCTTAGTGTCACCTCGGGTGTTCCTCAGGGCAGCCATGCCTGATTCTGTTTTTGCAATTCATAAATGATATCTCTGCAACTATAAAATATTCTAAAATCTTGATGTATGTTGATGATGTAAAACTTTTTAAGACATACGCGTCGAATGAATAAAGTTCTTCAGATGGATTAAAATTGCTTAGCTACTTAGTGCAATGTAAACCACATTCCGCTTAATCTTCAAAAATGTAAATTTATGTGTTTTTGGCGTAGGAGTTTACAACGAGCCTCTTTCACAATTAACAGCCAAAACCTTGAAAGTGTTAATGTTTTTGTAGACTTGGGAGTTACAATGATCTGCAAACTTACCTTCAACACTCATATAAGTGCCACTGTCAATAGAATTAAAGGTGTCTTAGCATTTTTGAAAAGGTGGTCAAAAGAGTTTTGCGACCTCTACATTACGAAAACCCTCTTCACAACATTGGTTAGACCGATGTTAGAGTACGGCTCAATAGTATGGAATCCACGTTTTCAAGTGCATACTGACAGGATCGAATCAATACAAAAACAGTTTTTATTTTTATTTGCCTTAAGGAATTTTCAATGGGACTCTTTATTTAATCTTCCACCTTACACTAATCAATAAAAACTGATCAATCTTCCATCTCTTGCTAGTCGTAGGGAAATGCGTGGCATAATATTTATGACAAAACTACTGAATGGATCAATTTCAAGCCCATTTCTTCTTAACGAAGTTAAATTTAGTATTCCCTGTCGCCACCGCCGACAGCCTCGCGCCTGAGGGGGCCACGCAAAAAAGTTTTACATTTACCTATTTATTTTCAATTTTTAATGACGCCAGTAATACCAGGCAAACTCATCTTCGACAAAACGTTAGTTTTCAATACTTCAACTCAATGCCGCTTCAACAATTGAGATTACTCGCAGACTCGGAGGACTGGATACCAAAATTGTGTATAGGGCGTGTTTGAATAAATGAGAAAAGAAGAAGCGAGATATTTCTCGTTATAATAGGGTTTTTATTAAAGTGAAAATTAATATTAGTTCAACAATTTACCTTATTATAAATGAAATATGGCGGGGATTCTCGGACGCTGATAGCTGTGGTTCGCTCGAAAATCGCTGGAAAAGTGGCCGGTTGTCTTGTCGAGGACAACCGTTGAACCGCGGTAAAAGTCCCCGGTTTTAAGGGGAAGCTTCCCCATACAGTTGTACCGGCATGCATGTATATGTGTAGGGACAACATAACCCTACCTATGTACACATATACATGCATGAAGGCGAACTAGCTGTCGATAACATGGTTTTATTAGGGTGGCGCCAGTTAATGAGAATTTAGACTTCGGGCCTAAACACCGCTAGTGAGGCCAGTAACTCTCTGTGCTACTCTCCCCTGGGTGACGCCACATTTATTACTGGTACTATGATTGAGCGACATCTGTAATTCGGTAATCGGAAGTTGCTAGATATCCAAAACTGTCGAGCACAGGGATATGATAACGGCCCCAATATGGTCGGCATTAACAAAGGTGTCAGAACAAGAATACTCAATATAAATCCAAGAGCATTCTTCGCGCCATGCGGATGCCACAGTTGGAATTTACTTTTGATAGATGCAGCTAATTCTTCAACGATAGCCAAAACATTTTTCGGCTTTATCAATAAAATCTATGTGCTGTTTTCAAGGTCAAGCAAGCGTTGGGAGATTGTAAAAAGTAAATTGAAATTGACATTACAACCTCTGGCTGTAACGCGATGGAAGAGTAGAATCGGAGCAGTAAAAGCAATATTTTTACAATTTGATGATGTCATCGAATGCGTTAATGATCCGAAAAATAAAGCTGATGATTCCGAAACTCTAAGCTACAGTGAAGCAATCCTGAACGGAATGTTAACTTTTGAGTTTGTTGTTGCGGTACAAGTGTGGTATGAGGTTTTGCTACGTGTGAATAATATAAGTAAAATATGGCAATCGGTTCAAGTCAACTTGAAAGTCGTTATTGATACTTTGCGTTCATTTTGTAGCTAGATTCAAGAATTCCGTAATACATGATTTGAAAAAAGCGTAACAGAAGCTAGATTGTTTGTGGAGCAAAGTACTTACGAAATTCAGTCTCAATTTAAGGAGAAAAGAATAGCCAGGAAAAAACGAACATTCAGCTACGAACATACTGAGAACCCAGTTGAATCTCCTGAAATGCAGTTCAGATTCAACTTTTTTAACAAAATGATAGATGCTATAATAGTCGACATAGAATGTGGATGTAATGCGCTCAATTAATATTTTTAGCAATTTGGTTTTATTTATGACATCGATTATTTGAAATCTTTACCAAAACAGGATATTCTCAAATATTGTAATGATTTAGGTACAATACTTCGGGAAGGCGAAAACAGTGACATACAGCCTTTCGAACTATATGAAGAACTTCAGCTTTCAAAATCTAATTCACTAGACTCTATCAACGACGCGAAACAACTCATCCAATACATTTTAGAAAATAATTTAGAAGAATTATATCCAAATGTTCACATTACAATTAGAATCATGCTCACGGTTCCGGTCAGTACGGCTTCCGCTGAGAAAAGCTTCTCAAAGTTGAAATTGATGAAGACCTATTTGAGAAGTACGATGAGCAAAGACAGACTACCCGCTTTATCAGTTCTGTCAATCGAAGCTGAAATAGTGGCTAGTATTAGCTATGACACAATCCTGAAAAAATTCTGTGAGGCTAAAAGCCGAAAAGTTCGACTATTTTAGGCTGTGTGCGAGTTGACCCAAATTTCTACCTAAATAGAGAAAAAACCTAAATCACTGGAAACTGTCGGTAAGGCAGTGCAAAAAAATTTAGAACTTTTATGAGCATTATTTTTAACCTAAATTCGAATGTCAAATTTCAAAACAAAAAATATTTATTTTTCAATATTGTATATGCAAATAAATGGCTCTTGTCCATTTAATTTAAGTAAATCATAGATCGTAGATCAATGATCCCTGCTGCGATTAAGGTTCGATCGATTGTACGTGATGGTGAGCTCAGTTTGGTACAAGCTGATGTTGGCGATACAAGAATTGGATCCTTCTCAAATATGGACCGCAATCTGAACGTATTTGGCAGCCAAGTGCAAAATTGGCCTAAAGAAGTTATTGGAGGCGTACCAACATCACAGTATTGAATTCGAGATTGTGGAAGGGGTCATTGTGCACGTGCTCCACTATGTCCAGAAAAAAACCTTATAAAACGGAGCCACTGCATTTTCTTGAACTGCTATCTTGGGATAGGTACTTACCCGGACCCTAATAGCGCTCTGTTCTTTTTTTACTCAGAGTGCTTTGCACATAGAGTATATTAACTTTGATTAGATAATGGTTGGTTGTACAGGTATAAAGGAATCGAGATAGATATAGACTTCCATATACCAAATTATCAGTATCGAAAAAAAATTTGATTGAGCCATGTCCATCCGTCCGTCTGTCCGTTAACACGATAACTTGAGTAAATATGGAGATATCTTCACCAAATTTGGTACACAAGCTTATCTGGACCCAGAATAGATTAGTATTGAAAACGAGCGAAATTGGATGATAACCACGCCCACTTTTTATATATATAACATTTTTGAAAACACAAAAAACCTAATAATTTAGTAAATAATACACCTATAAAGTTGAAATTTGATAAAAATTTGAAAAAAAATTTTAAAATGGGCGTGGCACCGCCCACTTAAGATAAAGAAAAATTTACAAATATTATTAATCATAAATCAAAAATCGTTAAACCTATCGTAACAAAATTCGACAGAGTGGTTGCCTTTACCATAAGGAATGTTTTGAAGGAAAATTAACGGAATCGGTTAACGACCACGCCCACTTTTATATAAAAGGTTTTTAAAAGGGTCGTGTACGAATAAAATAAGAATCTCTTTGCAAAAAAATGCTATATATCAATGGTATTTTGTTCCCCAAGTAGATTTATAACAGTAAATAGGAAAAACTTCAAATTTAAAAAAATGGGCATAGCAACGACCCTTTTATGACTAAGCAAATTTCTATGTTTTGGGGAGTCATAACTCGAAGAAAAATTAACGGATCGTAATAAAATTTGGTACACAAATTTTCCCTATAGCAGGATATATTTCTAGAAAAAATGGACGAGATCGGTGAAAGATCACGCCCACTTTTATATAAAAGATTTTCAAAATGGTCGTAGACGAAAATAATAAGCTATATCTTAGCGAAAATGAGCTTTGTATCAATAGAATTTTACTTTCTAAATTAAATTATAACATTAAATTGGAAATCACAAAAATTTTTTAAAATGGGTGTGGCACCGCCCCTTTTATGAGTATGCAATTATCGATATTTCGGGAGCCATAACTCGAAGAAAAATTAACATATCGTAATGAAATTGTGTACACACATTTTCCTTATAGCAGAAAATATTTCTAGTAAAAATGGACGGGATCGGTTAAAGACCACGGCAACTTAGATATAAAACAAGTTTAAAAGGGTCGTAGACTAGAATAATAAACTATAACTTAGCAAAAAATAGTTTTGAATCAATGATATTTCACTTATCAAGTTTTATTGTAAGAAGAAATGGGGAGACATTTTTTTTGTTAACGGGCGGTGTTTAAGCCGCCTCCAATAAGATCCAGACGGCGGCGTAATTCTTATGCGCAGCCGTGCGCGGCGAGTGTAAAGGCGCAAACTCACAAGCACTGCAGCAACGATCCTTTTTTCAACGAATTAGTCAAGTACTATTAGCCGGCAATCGCGGACGCCCTCCTTTTATATAAATTTAATTAATACTTTGAATTTGTATTTAGTTTGAACACTTATAAATAAAAACTGAATTATAACGTTTTATGAAAAAAACTTTGAATCCATTTATTTAGTGCAGAGTGAAGCGAAGAAGGAACAGGTGAGATTTATTCATGGTCCTTCGCAGCCATCTTTGGCCCGCCCTAAAAATTACAAACTATAAAATTTAATTAAAATCGAATTTTCGTTCGTGCAAAAAATTAAAAATAAAAATATAAAACAAGAACTACACAAAAGTACCACAAAACAAAACTACAGTGTGTACATAAAAATATATCTATACAACGAAATATATATACAATATAACTATAAAACAAATGAAAGCTGAGGAGTGAAGGAATTTAAAAGTGCTTTGTTGGAAAACAAAAAAAAGAATAAATAGATAAAATAAAAGTTACAGTGTCTGTTCAAAATATACACATACATAGCTACATATAGATTGACAAAAAAAAAAATAAATTTTGGAACAAAAAATTTTTTCCAAAAAGAAAGTAACGAAACAATACATTTATACATTTACAAAAAAAAAAAAAAAAAAAAATGCGAAAAAATTTAAATTTTCAAAAACAATCAAAAAACTATAGAAATCATCTTTACCCAGCAGCCAGCTAATCATCAGCAACGATCAACAACATCATACATTAATAAGCAGCAACAGAATGGAGAAATCGGTGAGTAGGCAGTTTTTTATTTTTCATAAAAAATATATAAAAAATAATAAAACTTTTTTTCCACAAAAGTTATATTATTTTTGTAAACTGCAAAAACATATATATATATATATTCACATATATACATGAATATTTCGGAAATTTTCTTACCGTTGGTTTTACTGCAACTTTTTTGCAACCAAAAATTGGTAGAAAATATTCCGCTATACCAATAGGCAAAATCCGCCAATTATATATGTATATATATACATATTTCTAGTGGTATTTAACCAACAAAAAATTGCAGTTTACTGGCCTACTCAAACACACTGTGCAAGAACAACATCAGCAAAAACTTCTTCTACAGCTGAGTTTACCCCGTTGTTCGCACAGAGCGTTGAACTTGTCGATACAGTTCAACTTCTTCCAAGTCATTTTTTCTTGCTTGCCAGCATATATAAAAATCATAATATTCATACGTACATACTTACATACATGTACAAATAATTTCAAGTTACTTTTCCATCATTCATACTCTGAGAACATCATACGTGTTTACTCACACGTTCAAGTCGCTCTTCCAGCGACATTATCCCAGCACATATAGCTACATTAGCAACGAGAGCTGTGTACTGCTGATCAAATTTCTCAACCTCTCTCATATTTGCAATTTTTTCACCTTTCTTTGCTGCACTCTCCCAACAGTGCAATCAAGCGCACTCAGCTTTACAAAAGAAACGCGACATTAAAGCGACGAAGAAGCGAATCAAAACGAACTCTTCTGTTTGTAAACATAAACTGATCTGATTCACGTGCATACGTTCGCACAAACAAACATATAATCACACATACGTTTGTACATTGCGCACGTACATTTGTACTTATTCTGTCGTACAAAACTAAGTTTGAGATATTTTCGTCCCTATAGGAACCTTTCAAAAAATATCCCTACAAACCTCGAAGTATTATTATTTTCTAATACATACCTATATATACCAGTAATTTACAAATACACGTTTATTTCCACACGTATATTTACACGTATATATTAGTGAAAAGTGTTTGTGATTTTTTTTAAATTTTATACTTTTTGTTTTTACAAAACAATATACATCCTATTAAATTCCGAATTTCGCGGATTTAAATCATTTAAGGAATGTCCCGTTGTTCGTGCTTGGCTCTATTTTTCAAAAAAAAAAAAAAAAAAACACACAAACACCGCCACCAATTTAAATTCTCCTTTTTTAAATTTCTGTGGCACGAAGAGTTTTCCATCTTCTAATTTTGCGAACGTTCTCTGAGCGTACAAATATTTTATTCGGTTTTTTTGGTGAAAACCCAAAAGTTTGCATAAAATGCCTCTCTGAAAATGCCTGCCTTGATACGTATGAAGTGACAAAAGCAAAGATTGCCGATCAACTTTCGTTGATCAAAATGATGGCAACGCCGAGTCCACCACCCCGCGTGGAACAACCCCCGGCTGAGGCAAATATTTACCTCAAGGTCCCAGCCTGCGACACGGAGACCTTTTATGGTGGCTATGAAGAATGGCCCGCTTTTCGTGACATGTTCACAGCGGTGTACATTAACCACCCAAGACTCTCCCCTGCTCAGAAATTGTACCATCTCCGGTACAAAACGCAAGGCAAAGCCGGCTCCATCGTCAAGCAATATGCGTTGAGCGATGATAACTTTGACCTTGCCTGGGAAGCTTTACGGTCACGATACGAAAACAAGCGGATCCTAGTTGACAACCAGATCAAATCCTTACTGACTCTTGCCACTATTCCATCCGAAAACAGTGAGCAACTTCAGAAATTGCAAAATACAATCAACAACTGCCTATCCGTCCTTCACTCCCAAGGAGTTACGCAAGACAGTTGGGATCCGATTCTGGTGTACATTTGTTCATCAAAGCTCCCCGAAACAACCCTGTCACTTTGGGAACAATATCTCTCTTCTCGAAGAGATCTACCCTCATGGTCACAAATGAACGACTTTCTCACCTCGAGATATGAAGTCGTTGAAAGGGTCAATAGGCTTCAACCAAGCAAACAAAAACCGGTCGCTCATCAAAATTTTACGCAAAACAGGTCCTTCAACGGGACGCAAACCCTTGTGGCAGAATCTAAAAAGGAAACTTGCCAATGTTGCAACTCCCCGCACCTTATTAGATTCTGTCCACGATTCAAACAAATGTCTGTGCAAAACCGGACACAATTCATAAAACAAGCTAAGCTGTGTACAAACTGCCTTAGCAGAACTCATATCATCAATGAGTGGACGAGCAAGTGGTCATGTTCGACATGTCATCAACGGCATCACACGCTGTTGCATGCGAGCCCACAAGCTCAACGTTCCACCCCGCGAACGAATGCACCAAACGTGCAGCACACAACTGCTGAGTCAACATCTCCCGTTCGACAAACGCAGAATAGCTCCGATTCTAGCGAGCTACCGTGTTGTTCAAAACACGCACCGGTTCAATCATTGCATGTAGCCAATGATAACCAAATTCTCCTTCCTACTGCTGTGGTCGCAGTCGAACACGAAGGGGAATTATTTCAACTGAGAGCCCTTATTGATCAGGGCTCGGAAAGAACTTTCATTTCCTCGAAAGTTCAAAAACGGTTGAATCTTCCATTCGAACATTCAAAGTTCGAAATCTCTGGCATGGGTGGACAAGTAGTACAAAAGTCCTCCAAGCTTTGTCCTTTGACACTGGTTGCATCCAAGGCCATGAAAAGGATAAAGGCTCATGCCATTATGTTGCCGCAACTGACAAAAAATCTGCCAACATCCACCATTAGTTGCAAAATCTGGCAGCAGTTCAAACTCCTTGAGCTCGCTGATCCCAGTTGCCACATACCGGATCAGACTGACATGGTCATTGGCAGCGACATACTTCCACAAATTCTGCTGGAAGGTATAAAAAAGGTGTGCGGTAGCATACTTGCGCAACAAACCATTTTTGGTTTGATTCTCAGTGTTTCAATAACTGAAAATGTTGTGTCATTCTCGACGCAAGTCCAAGCGTCAAACGAGACACTCAGTTCTCAACTGAGGAAATTTTGGGAGAGGAGGAAATTCCACAATCTCCACAGATATCCCCCGAGGATCAAGCGTGTGAGCAGATATACGCTACAACCACGACACGTGCACCAAACGGTCGATACATTGTGCGACTTCCATTCAAGGAAGAGTTTCCTGAAAAACTCTCTCTCGGCAAATCCCGCCCGGCTGCTCTGCAGCAGTTTTTCAGCATGGAGCGGTCGCTTCAGAAAAAGGGGGAGTTAGGTACAATGTACAACAATGTGTTGCAAGAATATCTCGACCTTGATCACATGGAATCTACCGACCCATGCGAAATAACTTCGAATGGCAAGGTCTTCTCATTTTACTTGCCACATCATGCGGTAGTCAAACCAGATAAGGTCACCACCAAAGTTCGTGTGGTTTTCAACGCCTCTAAAAAATCTGGGTCAGGAAAATCCCTGAATGACGTGCTATACACTGGTCCAACTCTCCAACCAGATCTCATGCTACTAATTCTACAGTGGCGCATGCATAAGTATGTGTTCAATGGAGACATTGAAGAAATGTACCGTCAGATCCTTATACACGAGGACGACACAGATTTTCAGCGAATCCTATTTCGCAAATCGGCCAACTCCAACGTTAGCGATTTCAATCTAAAAACGGTTACATTCGGCGTCAATTGTGCACCATATCTCGCTATTCGTACGTTGCATCAACTATCCGATGACACGAAAGCGACATTCCCGTTGGCTGCAACAATTCTCAAGACGCAAACGTATGTCGACGACATCCTATCCGGAAGTCATACCATCGATAACACCACTGAATCACTCGTTCAAGTGATAAACGCCCTAAAATCAGCTGGTTTCATACTAAAGAAATTAACGGCTAATCACCCGGCCATATTAGAACAGTTTCCGAAGGAGGATCTTCTAGACTTCAACTTCTTAAAATTTGAGAGCACTTCCAACACCAAAACTCTTGGCATTCGATGGAACGCGCTCACGGACAAATTTTCATACATCATTCTGCCGGAACACACCCAAAATGCGGTCACAAAGCGACAAATTTTATCCTCTGTTGCAAAACTTTTTGACCCGGCAGGATGGCTGTCGCCAGTTATGATCCAGGCCAAGATGCTTCTCCAAGAAATCTGGCTGGATGGCAGCGATTGGGATGAAAGCGCCAAGCCCGCAACATTATTAAAATGGCAACATTTCGCAGAAAAACTGCCAGCCATTTGCCACATCGAAATCCCTCGATGGGTTAATGTCGTTCCAGGGCAAGACACCCAAATCCACGGGTTCTGTGATGCCTCGGAAAAAGCATACTGCGCAGTGATTTACACCCGCACACATGTGGGCAACCAAATAAAATCTTCACTTTTGGTTGCGAAAGGCAAAGTTGCCCAATAAAAACTATAAGCTTACCCCACTTAGAGCTATGTGGTGCAGTCCTACTCGCGAAACTGGCTTCAACTGTTCGAAAACAGCTCGACTTACAAGCATGCAACACATTCTTATGGTCAGATTCTGAGATTGTACTAGCCTGGCTAGAAAAATCTCCATCGACCTGGAAGACTTATGTGGCCAACCGTACCTCTCAAATTCGAGAATATCTTCCCAGCGGCACCTGGCGCCATGTATCTAGCCAAGACAACCCTGCTGATCTTGGCACACGTGGTTGCAAGCCGCATGATTTGATAAGCTCTTCACTTTGGTGGCAGGGACCACAATGGCTTTCTTGCCACATTTCGGCATGGCCAAAGCCGAAAGCAGGTAGCGCTTCTCCACCCGAGAAACGCAGGGTCGAAGCATATCACGCACTCGAGGAAGAGGACGACATTCTTCAACGTTTCTCCTCATACTCTCGAGCTCTCCGTGTGATTGCATACGTGTTCCGCTCTGCAAACAATGCCTGCAACAAATCCAAATCGGTGGCAACAACACATAATCCCCATCTGACGTACAAAGAGTTGCAACATGTGAAAACGCGGCTTGTGGCAATGGCACAATCTCGCCATTTCGGGGCGGAAAAGAGCGCCTTACAAAACAATACGCCAATAAGCAAAAAGAGTTCCCTTCTGGCTCTTTACCCATTTCTGGATGGTTACGGGCTCCTACGTATCGGTGGCAGATTGGAACGTTCTACAATGCAATACAACGAGAACCATCCAGTAATCCTTCCTCCGGATTCAAGGCTCTGCCAGTTGTATCTGGAGTTTTTACACCGCCTGCTTCTTCATGCAGAAATGCGGTTAATGCTCCAAATGGTGAGGTAAGAGTACTACGTACCAAAACTAAAGCCTCTTATAAAGAAATGCATTTTTCAATGCAAATCTTGCACGCTTTTCAAACAGAAAACGCGCACGCAAATAATGGCAGCTCTACCACCTGAGCGCTGCAATTTCTCACTCCCCTTTTCCACAACAGGAGTAGACTTTTGCAGGTCCATTCCAAATAAAAGCATCGGTTCTTAGGTCGACCACTATCTTAAAAGGGTACGTGGCTGTATTCGTCTGTTTTTCCACAAAGGCAGTACACCTCTAGCTATGCTCGGACCTCACTACTGAAGCCTTTCGAGCAGCATTCGCCCGATTCCTTGGCAGACGAGGTTATCCCTCAAAAATGATGAGCGACAATGGTAAAACGTTCATTGGCGCTCAGCGCACACTCGAACGCGACTTCGTTAAATTTCTTAACGAATGCTCTGCGGATATTGTGCAGAAATATGCCCCTCAGGGAACAAACTGGCAGTATATTCCACCCAGCGCCCCTCATATGGGCGGCTTGTGGGAATCCGCAATAAAAAGTTTTAAAACCCACTTCAAAAAAACCGCTGCATCCCACAAGTTTACATTCGAAGAATTCACGACGCTGTTGGTTCGTATTGAAGCAGTTCTCAATTCGAGGCCTCTAACCTCACTGTATCCAACTACTTCTCGTTTCTCTCTCTGCTCTTATACTTCCAGGACCACATCCATCTTGCTCTCACGGCAGAGACCGACAACTGCCTTCAGTGTCGGCTCTGCCTCCACTGCCACGCGCAGCGGACCGATCGAAGAAACCAGCGGCAACCCTCAAGCCGGAACATATGGCCAAGCGCACGATCACGCGCACCCCACGAGGACTGCCAACGACGTAATATAGCCAGTCGCGCCACAAATATCACCATCCGCGCCTTGCAGGAACTGCAGAAGGTCCTTACAAGCACCTCCCTGCAGGGCGGGCAGGATGTTTAAGCTGCCTCCAATAAGCTTCAGACGGCGGCGAAATTCTTATACGCAGCCGTGCGCGGCGAGTGGAAAGGCGCAAATTCACAAGCACTGCCATGGTCAGCAACGATCCTTTTTTCAACGAATTAGTCAAGTACTATTAGCCGGCAATCGCGGACGCGCTCCTTTTCTATAAATTTAATTAATACTTTGAATTTGTATTTAGTTTGAACACTTATAAATAAAAACTGAATTATAACGTTTTATGAAAAAAAACTTTGAACCCATTTATTTAGTGCAGAGTGAAGCGAAGAAGGACCAGGTGAGATTTATTCAGGCGGTGCCACGTGTTATACAGAAAAGTAATTTATCTGAAATGAAATGTACAATTAACACGCTGAGTATATACTGTTCGGTTACACCCGGACTTAGACACCTTTACTTGTTAAGCATGAAATCGCATAAAAAATACCAAACTTTCCCGTATTCTTATTATTTTCTTAGCAGAAATATACAATTGAGGTTTTCAAATCAACTCGCACAGTTTTGACAGCTTTTTCCTATATTATGGCAGTGCTGGAAAGTTCCAGTGGAATATTAGTTTAGGTACCTAAAATTTAGGCGAACTCGCACCCAGCCTTAATTTCAATGTGTGCAATTACTTTTTGTCATCATTTGATTATCAACAATAAAACTCGTTTACCCATACATTATTTTATATTTTTTTTTATTGCGAAGTAGTAGAGGCCTCGCGAACTTGATGTCGCCGACGTCCACATGTGGTAGAACGAATTTCGAACTTAACGAACCCTTTCGGTGTTTGTGTCAAGATTATAACTCTCACTCAAACACATTTGATATGTCGGACTGCCTTTTTTCTATAAAAAAGACTGTTCTTATCTCTCTTAATCGTTACAGCTGTATATGTTTGTTTCTATATTCTATTAATTTAGCTTTACCCTCAGCTGATGATATTTGTTCTGTAGCTGAGCAGTTTTAGATCTCTACGCTTGACAAACCATTGCCCATCAATGACTAGGCCAAAAAAAGAACAAAAAAAAACAAAAAAAAGAACAAAATAACAAAAAAAAACAAAATTTAAAATAATAAAATTAATAGATAAAAAAAAACAAAAGGAATAGGATTAGCCTGTAGTCCTAGGGCCACTTGAGGGCAATGCGCTACCACAACGTCCAATTATTATTATAACTCTAAGAAAAACTAACGGATCGTAATAAAATTGGGTACACAGATTTTCCCTATAGTAGGAAATATTTCAAGAAAAAATGGACGAATAAAAGGGGCGGTGCCACACCCATTTTCAAAAATTTTGGTCTTTTCCAATTTAATGTCATAATTCAATTTAAAAAGTAAAATTCTATTGATATAAAGCTCTTTTTCGCTAAGATATAGCTAATTATATTCGTCTACGACCCTTTTAAAAATCTTTTATATAAAAGTGGGCGTGGTCTTTAACCGATCACGTCCATTTTTCCTAGAAATATTTCCTACTATAGGGAAAATCTGTGTACCCAATTTTATTACGATCCGTTAATTTTTCTGCGAGTTATGGCTCCCGAAACATAGAAAATAGCTTAGTCATAAAAGAGGCGGTGCCACGCCCATTTTTTAAAATTTGAAGTTTTTCCTATTTATTGTTATAAGTCCACTTGGGTGATGAAACACCATTGATATAAAGCTCTTTTTTGCAAAGGTTTAGCTTATTTTATTCGTCCACGACCCTTTTAACTATCTTTTATATAAAAGTGAGCGTGGTCCTTAACCGATTTCGTTAATTTTTCTTCAAAGGATTCCCTGTAGTTACGATAGGTTTAAGGATTTTTGATTTGTGATTAATAATATTTCTAAAATTGATTTTATCACAAGTGGGCGGTGACACACCCGTTTTAAAAATTTTTTTAAATTTTTATCAAGAGTCACAATGTCAGTCCACATGTCAAATTTCAACATTCTAGGTGTATTAGTTACTAAATAATCAGGTTTTTTGTGTTTTCCAAAATGTTATATATATAAAAAGTGGGCGTGGTTATCATCCGATTTCGCCATTTTCAATACAAATCTAATCTGTGTCCGGATAAGCTCATGTACCAAATTTGGTACAATATTTACTCAAGTTATCGTGTTAACGGACAGACGGACGGACGGACGGACGGACATGGCCCAATCAAATTTTTTTTCGACACTGATGATTTTGATATATGGAAGTCTATATCTCTCTCGATTCCTTTATACCTGTACAACCAACCGTTATCCAATCAAAGTTAATATATTCTGTGTGCAAAGCACGTTTAGTATAAAAATTGGCCTAGATCAAATTTCAGCATTCTAGGTATATTAATTACTAAATAATAAGGTTTTTTCGTGTTTTCCGAAATGTTATATATGTTTATAAAAAGTGGGCGTGGCTATCATCAGATTTCGCTCATTTTAAATAACAATGGGAGATGAGTGGCAAGGAACCAATATACCATATTTCAATAAGGCATCTCAATATTTACTCATGGCTAAATCAATTCCTTTTTTCGTGATTTTGATATATGGAAGTCTATATTTATCTCAATTCGTTTATGACGTTACGATCAACCGTTATGTAACCAAATTTCATAATATTGAAACATATCGAAAGCTTCATGTTTTAGGTAAAAAAATAAATAAATAAATGTAAGGCGCGATAACCCCCCAAGAGATTTTAGGCCGAGCTTCTCTTCCAATTTCCGTCGTGCTTCTTTTTAATTTTTCCTACAAATTGGCCGGACGGGACCTACTTGTTTTATGCCGACTCCGAACGGCATCTGCGAGGCAGATGAGTTTTCACTGAGAGCTTTTCATGGCAGAAATACACTCGGAGTGCTTGCTAAACACTGCCGAGGGGCGAACCCGCTTAGAAAAATTTTCTTCTGATTGAAAAACCTCATTTCTAAAATTTGGTGTTGCTTTGGCCGGGGTGTGAACCCACAGCATTCGGTGTGGTAGGCGGAGCAAGCTATCATCACACCACGGTGGCCGCCGTACGTTTCCTTAAAATACAGATGTGAAAATAAATATGTAAAATAAACAGCAGCGTAAATCCACCTTTGGTTACACCCGAACTTAAACTCCCTTACTTTTTTGGGAATATTTTGTTTGTAAAATGTGCCTCAGTAGGATTAGAAAATTAATTTATTTGAAATGAACTGTACAATTGAAGCGCACGCTGCGTATATAATGTTCGGTTACACCCGAACATAGACAC
Organism: Eurosta solidaginis; assembly: GCF_040869045.1. Classification (NCBI taxonomy): domain Eukaryota; kingdom Metazoa; phylum Arthropoda; class Insecta; order Diptera; family Tephritidae; genus Eurosta; species Eurosta solidaginis. Next base: position 155,582,392 of record NC_090320.1, on the reverse strand, counting down.
TTTTAGGCCCACTTGCAGATCGGAGAGTTAACTTTTTTAACTCAGAGTTAACTTCGCATGAGGGGTTAAAGTCATGCATTTTTAAAATTAGCTCTAAGCTAAAAAAATAACTTACCGTTCTGCAAGGGGGCCTTACTTGCTTTACGATAGTTGGGTACGCTGAATAATAATAATAATGTAATGGGTGTGCCAAAGTGTAGAATGTAAAATATTTATTTTTATTTGAAAAGAAGCTATTATTTCATTTATTTATCATATTTGTATTGAATTATTTTTAAAACATTGAACTGAGATAAATGGGGTTTGTTAAATTACTCATGTATGTATACGTACAAGCTGCATTATGGTACCATAGCTATATGCCAGTAAATGTTTCATTCTTTTCAGTTCCTCTTAAACAAAAATAATAATTGAATATTTAATTATTATAAACCTCTGTCATGAATTTTTAAATATTATTGTATATTTAGCATATTTGAATTCGCTGAACTTCCATATGTAATACGTGTGTCAAAGTGTAGAATATGAACTATTCATTATTCTTTGAAACGAAGCTATTATTTTAATTATTAATAATATTTGTATTAATTTTATTTTTTTTAAACAATTATCTGAGATAAGTTGTTTTTGTTAAATGAACGAGCTACAGAGAGCTCCCCTTGAGCACGTTCTGTGTTATTGTACTGCGTGCCGAGGTCTTAGAAAACATTTAGTGTTTGCTAAGAAAGCGGAGTTATTCCATAATATACGTTAGTCGTAGTAGCTAACTGGGATTTTTCAATTTGGTCGTCTAACAAGTTCTAGTCACACTATGAACATATTCAGTCTTTGAGAAGTCTCTACCCGCCAGTTCAGTCAATCCTAACTCATATGTGTATAAGTCACGTAAGCTCGAGCGATCTAAATAAATAATAAAATTAATAAATAAAAAATAACAAGTAAGGAAGGCTAAGTTCGGGTGTAACTGAACACTACATACTCAGCTGAGAGCTTTGGAGACAAAATAAGGGAAAATCGCCATGTAGGAAAATGAATCTGGGGTAAACCTGGAATGTGTTTTTATAACATGGGTATTAAATTGAAAGTATTAAAGAGTATTTTAAAAGGGAGTGGGCCATAGTTCTATAGGTGGACGCCATTTCGGGATATCGCCATAAAGGTGGACCACGGGTGACTCTAGATACGTACGATATGGGTATCAAATGAAAGTTGTTAATGATTATTTAAAAGAGAGTGGGCCTTAGTTCTATAGGTGGACGCCTTTTCGAGATATCGCCATAAAGGTGGACCAAGGGTGACACTAGAATTTGTTTGTACGATATGAGTATCAAATGAAAGGTGTTAATGAGTATTTTAAAAGGGAGTGGGCCATAGTTCTATAGGTGGACGCCTTTTCGAGATATCGCCATAAAGGTGGACCAGGGGTGACTATAGATCGTGTTTTTACGATATGGGTATCAAATGAAAGGTGTTAATGAGTAAAAGGGAGTGGGCCTTAGTTCGATAGGTGGACGCCATTTCGACATATCGCCATATAGGTGGACCAGAGGTAATTCTAGAATACATTCATACGGAATAGGTATCAAATGAAAGGTGTTAATGATTATTTAAAAGGGAGTCGGCCATAGTTCTATAGGTGGACGGTTTTCGAGATATCGCCGTAAAGGTGGACCAGGGGTGACTCTATAATGTGTTTGTACGATATGGGTATCAAATTAAAGGTATTAATGAGGGTTTTAAAGGGAGCGTTGTAGTTGTATATGTGAGGGCGTTTTCGAGATGTCGACCAAAATGTGGACCAGGGTGACTCAGAACTTTATCTGTCGGGTACCGCTAATTTATTTATACATATAATACTACGAACAATATTCCTGCCAAGATTCCAAGGGCTTTTGATTTCGCCCTGCAAAGCTTTTTTCTACTTAATGTGGTAGGTGTCACACCCATTTTACAAAGTTTTTTCTAAAGTTATATTTTGCGTCAATAAACCAATCCAATTGCCATGTTTCATCCCTTTTTTCATATTTGGTATAAAATTATGGCATTTTTTTCATTTTTCATAATTTTCGATATCGAAAAAGTGGGCGTGGTCATAGTCGGATTTCGGCCATTTTTTATACCAAAATAAAGTGAGTTCAGATAAGTACGTGAACTAAGTTTAGTAAAGATATATCGATTTTTGCTCAAGTTATCGTGTTAAAGGCCGAGCGGAAGGACATACGGTCGACTGTGTATAAAAACTGGGCGTGGCTTCAACCGAAAACATTTATCGTCATAGAATATAAGGCCGTACCAAATTTCATTGGTAAATGTTTGTTCGACTTATGGCATTAAAAGTATTCTAGACAAATTAAATGAAAAAGATCGGAGCCACGTCTATTTAAAAATTAATTTTTATTTTTGTATTTTAATGCAACATATCATTACTGGAATTTAATCTTGACATAGTTTACTTATATACTGTAAAAATAATAAATTTTTTGTTAAAATTTGACTTAAACAAATTTTTTTTTTTAAATTGGGCGCGTTCGTCATCCGATTTTGCTATATTTTATTTAGCACACATATAGTAATAGGAGTAACTATTCTGCCAAATTTCATCATGATATCTCTAACGACTGCCAAATAACAGCTTGCAAAACCTGAAACTCACCTCCTATTAAAAGTGGGGCGGTGCCACGCCCGTTGTGCAAAATTTTACTAATTTTTTATTCTATGTCGTAAGATCAACCCGCCTGCCAAGTTTCATCGCCTCATCCGTCTTTGGTAATGAATTATCGCACTTTTTCAGTTTTTCGAAATTTTCGATATCAAAAAGTGGGCGTGGTTATAGTCCGGTTGCACCCGAACATAGACACCTTTAGGCCCACTTGCGGAACGGAGAGTTAACTTTTTTAACTCAGAGTTAACCTCTAATGATGGGTTAAACTCATACATTTTTTACCAATTTTTAAAATTAGCTCTAAGCTAAAAAAATAACTTACCGTTCTGCAAGGGGGCCTTAGTTGTTTTACGATAGTTGAGTACGCCTAATAATAATAACTAGTATCGCCTGTGATCGAAATTTGACCAACTTGTATTTTTTTTTTTTCAACTCAGTCTATGCATCCAGTGTTGGGGGTAGTGAAATAATGCGTTAATAGTTAAGCAGCGATCGGAAATATAGCAAACTGGTCTAATTTACCTAAATGTTTCATTAAAATTTTGAATTTGATCTAAGATGTTATACATTGTGTTTGCATTTTCTTAAATTTTCTACAAACTTTTCAAATGTAATTATAACGTTTTGGTATGGAGTTCCTTAAAAAAATATAAAAAATATATAAAATCAAATGAAAATGACATAGAATTATGGTGAAATTACCTGAAATTGAATTGAGAAATAACTTTTTCCACACTACAAGGGAGGTGCCCCGTTGGCGCGCTACCGAAGTTAGTTTTGGGTGCTCGGTTCCCCAGTAGGCCTATATTACCCATATACATATATCGCCCATTTACGTCAATAGTGTCATAATTCAAAAAACACGAACTTTTAGTTAAAAACGAAGAAATTTGCTAAAGGAATTTAGCCTATTTCACGCCACACGTTTAATTTTGTATAAATACATATCTAATAAGTGTGACACAAAACAAAAATTTCGAGTAGAATAGAGGATACCTTCATAAAAAATAAAATAAAAATATAAAAAATTATGTAATGAGAAAGAAGGCAGAGTTTCCTAAGAAATTAAAATGAAAGAAAAAAATAAAGTACTTAAAGTGCGAAAAAATTAAGTGAAGTGAATAAACAGTTCCATATAAAAACGCAATAAGTGCACTTAGACTTTTTTCCGAGTTTTAATGTTATCATTGTGGAAACATGAAGATTCTAATGTTTGGATATTTAATATTGGTATTCCAATTGAGATCAATGTACGTAATTAATTTATATTAAATTCATTTCATTCATGTATGTGAACATATCTACCATAAAATATCGTTTGTGAACGATATATTACTAAGATATAACAAAGCAGAATAAATTAGAAAGGAAAGAAAAACAAACAAAAGCATTGAAATTATTGACGCAAACATATTTACTAAAATAAAATCAATTTCATAACTTTATGCGATATAAACAAATTAGGGTTTTGGAATCTAAGCATCCGATTAACGGGCATATAAGCCAACAAAGTTAGCCTAATAATAAATACTAGTATCCCCTGTGGTCGAAGTTCGACCAACTTGTTTTTTTTTCAACTCAATCTGTTGTGTTCACTTAACGCGCCTGTTTTTCAGGAAAAAGAAGAACAAAGATTTTTAATAAGCGGATGCTTTTAA